>NW_026267172.1:1890550-1892634 GCF_000697945.3 Frankliniella occidentalis | reverse complement strand
CAACCACAAACATATGGTTTAAACTGGTACACAAATTTGGTAAACATGCTAATTATAAAATTCACATGATACTTCATAACATTTATGCAAATGCCTTTTGAATACTGTACATGTGTCACAACCTCATTCTCTGATTAACCCAGGTAATGAACAGTACTATATGTTCAGAAAAAATCAGCCCAGCCTGAGTCGATACCCCGCGCTCGAGGCGCGGCCAGTAGTCGTCACGCGACGACAGGTGTCCCACGAAGAACTACTGAGAGTCATAAGTGCCAGCATCTCGGGCCACAATGTGGTCGTGACGCAAGATGCGGTAAGTGCGACAGACTGACACTAAGTATTCAAATAACAAGCTTTGGAAAGTCTAATTTTTCAACTCAACATAATGAAGATCTTGCCAGACTAGGGATCATCCAAAAAGTACGTCCGTCATTCGCCGTTACGAACCCTCCAAGTGAAGGCAATGCAAGCTCTCATGGCGCCTGATGGGTAGGCACAATCTTGCATGAAATGCATGCGTGTATTGCGGGTTGGCCTACCCTGAGTTTTGCAGGCGCCGAGCCTCTGTAGTTTGCAGAATGATTTTGAGGGAAACGTACGTAGTTTCTGAACAATCCCCTACATGTTAGCGATGCCCACGAGCAAGGGTAAGAGATAGGCGAGCCCTCTGCTCGAGACCAAGAAGAGACCGCCGATATCGACCATTGCTGAGGGCTGCCAATTCGCCGGCCGATCCTAGCGTCCCGCTGTCTGACTTGCTGCCCCCCTCCCCGCACCCCCCCAGGCCACCGAGCATATCGACGACAGTGCAGCATCCGCCGAGGTGCGTCCTACTGTCTGCCCCGCCCGGAGCGCGGGGTATCGATTCAGGCGAGGCCGATTCTTTCTGAACACACAGTATTAGCATGGAAACCAGGACAGTATAAATCAATGCATAACACAATCCTTCTCATCTCAGTGAGTAGGGATGGGGACAATAACCCAACAACCTTCTACATCACAAGTAATCTGTTATGCACACATAATTCATAGTCCGACTTTCACGCTTTCCTTCTAACAGATTATGTACCATTATGAACACAAAATGAAGAACGGCAACGACGGTATTCCCCATAAACACGGATCGCAGACTGGGCGGGGACTTCGAAAAGTAAAAACGGAAACTCCACAACCACATTTCCAAAGTCCTAATAAAATTGCTGTTATAATCATAACGGAATGGTTGACCATGCACAGGTGTACCAGCTGTTACATACCAATATGTTGGGTTGCCTATGCAATGGCAATAGGGGGTCTAAGAGCGCGACGGATGGCGAAGAAGTAAGGAAAGCTTACACTCATCACCACACACCTCGCGACTGCAGCCCCTGTACTGACAGTACATAGGCAACCAAACGTACTGGCATGTAACAGCCGGGACACCCAGCAGACTATTATCTTTATAGTTTAATGTTAATAATAACAAACAGCTAGCATCGGAATCATTTTCATCTCCATGAGTCTACAAAAGACAGATAAGATTATGTCAAACAGGGAAGAACTTGACCAACATAGAAAACAGTAAGATAGACATACACATATAAATACAAACAATGGACTTACATTTGATGTAGGCTTTCCCTTCGACGGACTTCCCTTCTTTTCCTCCTTTCTATGCTTCAAATCACTGTCTTTACGCTTCTCTTGATCTTTTCCATCTTCATCATTCTTCTTATCATTGTCACTTTCCGAATCGTTGCCATCATCATTAGTCTATAACAGACAAATATTATGTGAAACAAGAAAAAATTGGACAAAAATAAGGAAAGTAACATCGACAGAAATTATGAGAACAAACCTGCGAATCATCATCATCCAATTTAAGAAAGAATTCATTGAATTCAGTCTTATTCAAAGCGATGGTTACATCCGGAGATATACATACATCGTAAATCTTGCCAGATTCCTACAAAAAATACTGATGATAAGAAAAGAATGATAGGAATAAGAAATTGAAACTCACAGGAACAAAGACGAGACAATACATTTGAACAAGATGGCTGATCAATGGCAAATGATGTAAAATCTTCTTCCTATAATAACAG
>NW_026267172.1:1885589-1890500 GCF_000697945.3 Frankliniella occidentalis | reverse complement strand
CCCCCCCCCACTCCCCCCACCCTACCCTTTCCCAAATCATTTGCTTTACACTTGGCCCCTTTTGACGTCCCCTCCACTTTCCCACTTTCCTCTCGATCTTTTTTTAGCCATTCCTTTTGCATGCACGTTTACATAACTCTATGAGAAAACTCATCATATATGATACAAAATCAATCACAAAGTCTGCTTTTTTATTCTAGCTATTAATGTTTAAAAATTCATTTTCGAAGATAATCGCTGATAGTGCTCTCTGTATGGAGGGCTTCGTGCAGTCGCTCTCCTTTCCTCTTCATCCTTCGTCCTTTATCTCTCTTCCTCTTCCTTCACCTCCCGTCCTCTCCCTCTCCCTTTGCTCCCCTACCCTCGCCCTTCGCGCCGCTGCTGCTGCTGCCCGCCGATTTGGAAGTGAAAACAATCCCCCGACGCTCGGCTGGGCAGAGGCACGGTGGGCCAGGGCGGATATGTTATCACATTTCACAGCTTTGTAGTTCCACGCGTCCGCGGCGAGGCGGGACGGAGCGTCCCAACGCTGAGCTTTAAAATGCGCAACCGAGTAACAAAGGAGCCCTGCCGCTGTGGTGGTTGGAGCGTATAAGCTAGCGAAGCTCGCCCAGACTGTCGTTAATTAAACTTCGATACTGTTAGTTCGTTGATCGCCGTCGTGTCACTTTGCCAAATAATAGCAGATGTCTCTAACATTTTTAAAAAATTAGTAAGTCTGAACGGTAGGCACTGTTACACCGCGCCACCGCCGCGGTACGGTTGGTGTTGGAAGTTCCGACACGGCTGAGGTTGTGCGGCGGCTGTGGCTTCGGTGGGGAAGTAGTATCCGAGACCCACGGCTGCAAGTGGTCCATAGTGCACGTAGTTCTGTCTCTCCGTGGAAAAGTCATTTTCTTTGCCCTAATGTCGTTTCGTAGCATTAATCTGCTTTGGATTGGCCTTCTCATCAACCTCAGTCTGCCCATCCTCTACGTCCTTCCTTGTGCCCCGCTCGGCTCGGCCGCTGGCGGGCACAGCCCGGCGCGGTAGGCAGCCCAGCCGGCACTGGCGCTCGCCGGGCCTGCCGGGCGCACGGCGCTCGCGGACCCAGCTCGCTCGGGCGCCTCTCCACACAAGTCGCGCTGGTGTTGCGCAGCTATTTAAGAGTTTAATTTTACACGCGAATGGATATTGATCAGTCCATCAGATATTCAAATGTGCGAAGCTTTAGACAAATTGTTTTGGCGTCTCACCATATAAAACATGGCATGGTAGGTCTGCAAACTTAAGTTTGTTCACAAACGCTTAGCAGCTGCACGCCATCATTTGTATCCCACTACTACCGTGGGCCTGAAAATGGGCCTCAAGTGCGCAAACATTACGGTATTTGTTTTGTCTGTGTGGTTCGATGATTGTAATGGTTGTAACACTGTAACAGCCGTGGGGCGACCGTTTAGGCCTGTTGACTCAGTGTTAAGAAAAATCGTGGTGCTTTTTTCGCGTTTGTCAAATTTTCAGAGTCAGACCCCCTCTACCCATTAACTTCCCCTACCTGGTGGTGTTGGCGGCGTGTATGCCGATGAGCAGCCCCCCCCCCCCCCTCGCCATCCTGTCCGCTCGTGCGCTCGCCGCACATCGCCGTGGGCGTTGATGTTGTTTACCCCGCCTGGACCCAACTGCCACTCTACGCCCCTACATCATCGCCCCCCCCCCCCCCTTCCCCCTCCTCCTCTCTTCAACCCTTTCCCCTTTCCTCTCATCAGACTAAGCTTTTCTTACCGCAAGAGCCACCAACCCCCTTCCCTACATTTCAACATGCCACAGCCGTGTCCGCAATGTGTCATGGCGTGGCGTGGCGCGGCTTGTTACTGCCTGCAGTGCTGTGTGGCCCTTGTGGGTGAAAGTTGGGGCTTCATCGCGTTCCTCCCCGACTTGGCTCCGTGGAACGAGACAGCTGCGACTGCTCGCCGCCGACACCACAACCACCACCACCACCGCCACCACTACCAGCACCACTACCACCACCACCACCACCACCACCACCACCACTACCAGCACCACTACCACCACCACTCTATACCACTGCCTGTTACAACAGTATCAGCATCGGCACCACTTTACTCCCTTCACCATCTATCCAGTCATCACTACCAACCAGCACACCACTTACCCCGAGCTCTGGTCCCGCGCGTGGAGAACGAATTCCACTCCCCATGTTCGGCTATGACCCTCGTCTGCCACTCCCCTCGCCCTCCTCGCGCCAGCATATGCAGATTCGAACGTTCTCCTATTTGCATGGTATCTGGAGAAGTCTTATCTAGTGGGTCGGATAGTGGCCTCTGTGTCTATGCACGCTAGTGTGTATTTGAGCATGCTGAAGAGAAAGAGAGAGACGGTGACCCCACCTGTTCGTCATTTTTATGACGAGAGCTGCCGCTACTCCTGCTGCAAAATTGGCAGAGCAGGGCGGGCCAACATACCAACGTCGTGCACTGCTACCTAGCCCCTGCTCGCCCTCACGCGCCGACTTTGACGCTGCCGTGTGGGTGAGAGGGTCAGTGTTCTTCTGATTTCGGCTGCACCAATCGAGCACGTTGCGTAAGTGATTCCCGGCCGCTGATTGGCCTGTGGAGGGATCTGCTGTCCGTCCTTATCCCCCTTCTCTCTCTCTCTCTCTCTCTATCTCCCTCTCTAGCACTCTCTCTCTCTCTCGCACTCTCCTCCCAATTGGGGGGCGGATATCAGGTGGACAAGCTCATCGCATTTGGAGCCAGTAGCAGCAGCCGGGTGGGGGCCTGGTTCTAGTGTCTGTGGAACAGGAAGGGGTGGGGTGTGCGGGCTGGAAGGGGGTGGAGGTGCGGACACGCTAGGTAATCCCACACCCGAAGCAGCAGCAGCAGCAGCGTCGGCGGCAGGCTTTTAAAAGCCCTCCTAAATGGAAGGACTTCCCGCGCGGCGCGGCGGGGCTCAGCTCACCCCGCGTGTTCAAATACCCACCGCCGCGGCGCCCTTTTGTGTGCCGCGAGTTTTCGTTTTGTGTTTTTTTTTCCTCCCCTTTTTTTTCTTCTTTTTACTACACGCCGCCGGTCGGAAGGGTGTGCGTTTCCTTCGGCCCTGCCGCCGCTCCACTGGTGCGCCGCCCGCGATTACAAGGGGGAAGTGCAGCGTAAGTGGATCGGGCACGGCCTCCTGGTTACCAGAGGAATGTGTGTGTGTGTGTGTGTCCGTGTGTGTAAGTGTGTGGGTGTGGGTGTGGCGCGGGTGCGGCCACAAAACCAAACGCTTCCAGGGGGTCCGTGATCGGCCGGGCTGATAGGTCTGGCCGGGGCCGTTTCGGTGGAGCTCCAGTGGCCGCGGCCGGCAGACTAATGCGCGAATTCCGGTTCCGCGTTTTCCGTGGCAAGAAACTCTTGTTTTTGTTTTTCTGTTTGGTAAAGAGTTGCCGCGAGATCACATTTCTTTTCGACTGGGTCGTTTTTCCCCTGTGTTTTTTTAAACCGTTTGTTAGTTTGTTATGCCTTCCATGTGTAGTAGGCCTCGGCTCTCCTGGACCACTACGTGAGTCTGCCTCTGCCATGCGGGGCAACCACCACGCAGCCTCAGTGATTCTGGGCCGCCGGGCCGGCACAGCAACTACTAAACTTGGATCCCACATGCTGTAGTTTGAGTGAAGAGAACCAGAGGGGAGCGTTAGGGGGGGGGGGGGGCAGGAACTGGTTTTAGGTGGCTGGTTTGGTGAAAGGGGGGAGAGAGAGAGGGCAACTTCCACCCGCTGCCCACGGTGGCATGTAGGTGGGGTGGTCTGGACTTTGATCGCTACTGCGTTCCGATGGACCAACTTTCACAGTCCTGACCTCATTTCGCCCCTCTCCTCTACATCACTGACCCATGTGACTAAACGATAGGCGGTCGCTCAGGGGCAAAAAAATAGGCTTCATTTTGAAAAACAAGTCGTGGATTTCACACGTATACTGTAATTAGTTACGTCGACCCAAAGTTTTAGCCCTCGGTCGTTATTCACGTTTGTTTTCGAGCGCACACACATTCTCTCTCTCTCTCTCTCTCTCTCTGCTGCACGCGTGGCCGCAGGGGTGAGCTAGCCCCGCCGCCCGACGGCGGAGACGTGCGCGTTGCCTATCCTGTCGACCGCAGGCGCTCGCGCCTCGCGTCTGCATCCCACCGGTCGGCGGGCAGCTGCTCCCGCCGTACTGCCGCCTCTCCTCGACTCGCTCGCTCGCTCTCGCTCCGATGAACAGAAGGGGTTGGAGTTTTCTCTATTATTGCGCACCCTTTTTGCCACTTTACCCCTTACCTTACCCTCTTGATTCTCTCTTGATTTTCTCTTTCTGCCGGCGCAATTGCCGCCGACCCTGCGCCGCTCTTTACGGGCCCGTCGAGCCATTCCCACACGTTTCGCGTGTAACTTTAGAAAATACGGATTATTTCTAATTTGCTCGGTACACCGTATTGCGCACCTTGGCCGAGATTTGCATATTAAGGTTACTGCGCCTCGTGGGAGCGGCGGCATGGCGCGGTGTGGGAGCGGGACGGGGTTGGGGAGCTCTTTGGAAAGGTGTATAGCGCCTACCTTATCTTCCCCTCTCTCTTTTTCTCTCTCTCTCTCGCTCTCTCTCTCTCTCCCCTTCCCAACTGCCACACACATTATATCTGTCTTTAGTTGTTTCCGCCGCATAACGTTTTACTCCAACGTCGAGTCGTTTTACTTTATGGAAAGAGACGTTGCCACTTACCACCGCAAACGTTTTTGCATTTAAAAGAAAGCTTGGGTTGCATTGCAGTCCCACCGTCACACACTCACAGATACAGACACACACACGTGCATGCAGTTGCAGGTGTAGGCTTGAGGGGTTGCAGGCCCTCACTTGTCTCGGACAGACTTTAATTCAATTCAGACTCTCTCCCCCCCCC
>NW_026267172.1:1884981-1885539 GCF_000697945.3 Frankliniella occidentalis | reverse complement strand
TCTTTTTTCTGTCCGTCTGCCCTTGGCGGCCGCCTGTCCTTCCTCTCACATAAGTGCCTCGGTCGAACGCCCCAGAGCCGTGAACGAAAACAATGGGTTTGGAGGCCCTAGCTCAGCATCCCGCACGACAAAATAGTTTACCGTAAGGAAAGAAAAGACCTACAGCGATTATTTGTAAAAAATTCGAAAGTACTATACTTGCTGTGTTATTGAGAGAGAGCGGGGGAAGGGGGTCGCGGGGTTGGGATGAAGTGTGAGTGTCTGTCGCGGCAATGCGGCTGCGGCATGCGACCCCCCGGGTGCAGGTCCGGGGTCGGCTGAACTCTGTACGGCAGTGTTGTTGCAGCGGCCGCCGATGCCATCCCGCTGGCTGCCGTTCCACGTCGCGGCTTCGTTCAGCGTGGCTTTACGGTCGCGATCAACGCTTTACACCCCACCGTCGCTGGTGCACCAGCAGCACGAACCACCCTCAGTCAAATTAACGTCCCCACGAATACATGTCGGCCCGATCATACGCCCCTGCGGCCCGCACCGCCCCCGCCGCGCGCTCGCTGCTAT
>NW_026267172.1:1880538-1884931 GCF_000697945.3 Frankliniella occidentalis | reverse complement strand
CCCCCCCAATCGTGCTCCCTCCCCAACTTGCCCGTCGGACACCACGCCCCGCCCCGGTCTACCTCAACCCCTCTCCCTGCCACTCACTCCCAAACAAACTAACTACCCGCCGCCGTCTGCGTCCCCCCTTTTGTCCAAGACGTTCGGACGACGGACGCTGACGCTGTGGCGCACCGAGAGAGGAGGAGTGAGGGATGAGGGCGACTCTCCCTGTCTTCTTCACACCGCGGTGGTTCTCCCCATTCTTCATCTATCGCTCCTCTTTTCTTCCTTATCTCTCTTCGAGGCTGACAGTGGCCCTCTGCATTTCTTCGCACCCCTCCTCCCCCTCCGCTGCATTCTCGCCCCGGCGCCGCAGCGCAACTTGGCGAGGAAAGTCGCGCCATCCAAAGAAAGTCGGCTGCCTTTCAGCGCAGGCGGCAGACACCGACCGAGTGCGACAGCGCACCACTTTATTTCACTGTCTTATTGCGCGTTTTCCCAATTTTTAGACAGCCCCCAAGACTGGCACCAAACTCTATGTAAAAGCGTATAGTCGGCCCGGTGCTGTGTAACACTTACTCATCCACTCATGTTCGTTGGTTTGCTCAGTTGAAAGGGGAGAACTTGTCGCCGGCCCGAACGCCACCCGCTCCCTTCCCCCTCCCACCACCTCGCAGCGTTCCGATCTCGCCCGCGCTGCTCGTATGTCGCAAGCGCTCTCGCTCTCCTCGCTGCTGGACAAATTCTCCAGATTGAATCCGCTTGGGCATGGCTGGCTGGAGCCCGGAGCCGCTGAAGCGTCCGAACGGCTTCAGCGCGCCGACAGCAAACAGCGCCCCGGACAAATTTCCGGAGAAGCGATCGGGGTGGATCGCGTTCTCTCGCTCGCGGGCGTGGCGGCGCGGGGTGGTGGTGCCTGGTGCTGGAACGTTGGGCTGCTGCGAGGTGGCCAAGCCTTTGACGGCATGGCATACCCGCGGTGGAAGTGGAGCGAGAGATGGATAGAGGGATTCCGACGGTGGTACCTGCGGAAACCTTGCAGTCCCGTGGTTCGGCTTAGTTGTAGTTGTGCGCTGGCCGGGCGCGCTCGGCAGCGCACCGCCAGCCCCAGCCACCCAGTCATATATATTAAGGCTATCACATTTTCCGCGCCATTTCCGATGGCGGTCGCTCGGTCGCGCGCGAGGGTGAGGATGCGTGGTGTGTGTGCCGGGCGTGAGGCTGGCACATCTTGCTTCGGCCCTGTTCGGATGTGCGAGCGCGCGAAGCCGCCGCCCGCAGCGGTAATACATCGCTGGTTTTATCATTGCCCTCCACCACCAAACAAACAAACTTTTCTCTCATCCTCTATCACGCATCGCTGCCGCTCCTCCTTGCTGGCTACGTTTTGTATTCATTTAAAATTGCGTGCACGGAAAAAATGTATTAGCTAGTTTGGCCTTTTAGTAGAAAACGTCAGCCACCTCCTCAACCGTTTCCCTGAATTTGAAACTACACGACGAGCTACTTCAGCAAAACAAATAACGTATCTGAATTAGTTAAAAGTCATCCGGGAGACCTGATCGGTGCTCATACTTTAAACTATGAGCTAATTTTTAGCTAAGCTTATTCTTTCATGTGTGAAATATATAAACATTTGAAAAGGATGAAAAGGCATAGTTCTGCTAGTATGGATTTTCATTGTGTTTGCTCTTTTATTTGATTGCAGATGTCTGTCGGTCGCACGCTGCACTCCAGACGTTCGAGCAGCCGCCCAGCTATACGGAGGTCAACCCTGACTCGGACGTGAAGCTCGTCTGCAAGATCTACAACAAGCGGGGACACTGCTCGTGGCAGAAGGACAACAAGGTGCGTGCAGCGACTGGTTGATACGAACGAGCGCAGTGTCTCTGACGGGCCGAGTCTGGCGTACTCTGCTGTAAAGCTCCCCCTCCAAAATCAGGCCCCAATTCAGCAGACTAAATCTCTACGTATTGCGTTTTTTGCATTTTCAGTTGAATAATAATCTTGAAATCTGCTTGTCAACAAACATATCTCGGATAAGTCCTGAAATCTGCTTGACTTTGAGCTTCGCTAAACGCTCTCCTTCCTCACGGTACCTGACGGCCTACGCTGATTTCCATTCAAAAATAAGCAGCTTGCAAACAAACAAACAAACCAACCACCGTTAACGACAGTGCCAAAGTATTATTGCCTCGCGTTGTGATTTATGTGGCGGGCGGCTCTAATGGTTTACTGTCTGCCAGAAAACGCGGCAGCAACGGGGCCTCTTTCGAAGTCGGTGGCTCGGCTCGCAGTGGCGACGAGGTGCCCCGCCACGCCCCGCCCCACCGCCACGTTTGCATGTCTTGCTTATTTGCAGGCTCGAGCCACTTCTGTCTGATTAGGTTTCGCCCTGGCCGTGCCGCCCGCCCGCCCGTGCCCGCCTTGTTGTTGGACTGCGCTATTTCAAGTCTACCGCAGCCCGGAGTGGCCCGGGGCATGCTGTGTTGCTTTTTGATGAGCCTCCCCCCCCCCTTCCCCCAACATCCACCGCCGCCGCTCCCGGCTGACAGAGAGAGAAAGACAAAGAGCTCTGTGGAGGAGGAATACGCATAAAATGCACGAGGGCGCCAGCCCCACGAGGGGATGACATGAACAAGCAGCCTGCCCGAAAATTGAACGCGCACATGGTTTTTGTATCAACTCAATGAAAATAAGAACACGCATGACACAGGTCGTGTAAGCTCCATAGGTCAACAGTGCGATACAACCAGGTCAGGTCCGGCGTCCGGCTACTAGTTGTGCTATTTACGATTACAATCGAGTGAAGTTTCCCACTAAACGTCTGACGTAGATCACATCGTTACATCTCGATGTTGAAAAATGCGTTTGGCATGGGGTTTTAAACTGCCCTTGAGGAGGGGTGCGGTGGTGCGGTATGGGTCGCGCTCGTTGTGTTTGGCAAAGAGTGTTTCGACGTTCCCTAATTTGTGAGTCTCGGAGGGAGGGGGAGGGGGGCTCTCCCACCCGCCACACCTGGAGGGGGAGAAGGAGTGGGAGAGGGGGCACCTACCCCAGGGGAGACAGTGTGCCAATAGTAAATCATGCACACCGCCACTCCGCCTGGCTCGTAAAACGGGAGTATTTTGCCGCCAGCGACGCCCGGCAGCACTGACTTTGCACTAACTTGGCTCTGGAAATAACGCGATTTTTGCTGAACTTTTTTGTCTCGCACTCCGCCGCCGCGACCAACCCGTGTCTCTGCGACTGCCTCCACCATCGGCATCATCGATGACGGAGAGGTGTCGCGACGTTTTTGGTCCAGCCAGCCTGAGCATCACTGTCGTACACCAACGCCGTGGCATCGCTCATGTCAGCCCTTTCTCTCTCTCTCTCTCTCTCTCTCTCTCTCTCTCTCTCTCTCTCAGGGGCGTCGACAGGACGACTTTTCAGGGGGGGCACAGAGCACAGAGCTGAAGCCGAACAGCGTCGCGCGATATGTAAGCGTAACAACTGTTTCTGAACTCGGATTCGAGTTATCGATTCCTCGGACGTAATCCCATCCTCTGTTTCTCTCTGCCCGACGAAAAGTTTTGAAGGAGGCAGGGAAGGGGAGGTAAGGGTTGGAAGGGTACATGGGAGACGATTTTCTTCTCTACAGAGCATGAGCAGAAGTTCTGATCCGTAGATGGGGTTGATCACCTTGGTAGGCCGTGGCCAGGCCTTGCGTCCTCTTCACCTCTACCTCACCCCTGTGCTCCAAATCCTTCAGAAACAAACAGTGTGACACCCCACCCACCTAAAAATAATGAGTTCTTGGACCAGGTACAATGTACTTCGAAGAAGAGCTAACTCTTTTAGTTGTTATAAAATAGTGACTAAATAACAATTAATATTTGTCTAACAAGAGATGCAAATTTATCACCGCTCAGGCCCAGTGCAAGATGAGCGCACAGACGATCGTGCAATGGACACATAGAAAACCATCCATCAGCCAGCAATATTAAAACGAGGCATTGAATTAAACTAGATTTGGTAGAAAATAAGGGTGGAAGGGGTGAGGGACTAAAAGTGGAAAGTGATAGGGGATGCAGAGAGGGAAAGGAGTGGGTAAAGGGTGGAGAGGGATGGAGGTGCAGATCGGAATGGTCTGCAACCCTTCTCTCAATGTTTACTTGCCTTCTTCATAAAGATCGTGGTGTGTCCCGCCGTGGTGGGGTGTCTGCCCTCATATCCCCCATCGCCCGGGCAGGGGAAGAGGGGGAGGAAAGGTTCCGTTCCTATCGGCAATATGGCCATGCGGGGATTTTTGTTTCTCTTCTTCGTCGCCCCTATATACGAACTACGGTACGGTGGTGGTGCGGGTGGGTTTTGTAGGTTGTGACGAATATACCTTTTTTCAGAGCTAGAACGAGGGGTAAGGGGGGGG
>NW_026267172.1:1879561-1880488 GCF_000697945.3 Frankliniella occidentalis | reverse complement strand
CCCCCTTCCCCCTCCTCCTCTCTTCAACCCTTTCCCCTTTCCTCTCATCAGACTAAGCTTTTCTTACCGCAAGAGCCACCAACCCCCTTCCCTACATTTCAACATGCCACAGCCGTGTCCGCAATGTGTCATGGCGTGGCGTGGCGCGGCTTGTTACTGCCTGCAGTGCTGTGTGGCCCTTGTGGGTGAAAGTTGGGGCTTCATCGCGTTCCTCCCCGACTTGGCTCCGTGGAACGAGACAGCTGCGACTGCTCGCCGCCGACACCACAACCACCACCACCACCGCCACCACTACCAGCACCACTACCACCACCACCACCACCAGCACCACCACCACTACGAGCACCACTACCACCACCACTCTATACCACTGCCTGTTACAACGGTATCAGCATCGGCACCACTTTTCTCCCTTCACCATCCATCCACTCATCACTACCAACCAGCACACCCCTTACCCCGAGCTCTGGGCCCGCGCGTGGAGAACGAGTTCCACTCCCCATGTTCGGCTATGGCCCTCGTCTGCCACTCCCCTCCCCCTCCTCGCGCCAGCATATGCAGATTCGAACGTTCTCTTATTTGCATGGTATCTGGGGAAGTCTTATCTAGTGGGTCGGATAGTGGCCTCTGTGCCTATGCACGCTAGTGTGTATTTGAGCATGCTGAAGAGAAAGAGAGAGACGGTGACCCCACCTGTTCGTCATTTTTATGACGAGAGCTGCCGCTACTCCTGCTGCAAAATTGGCAGAGCAGGGCGGGCCAACATACCAACGTCGTGCACTGCTATGGGTGCTGGTGGAGGGGACGGAGGCATTCTCCGTCGCTGCATCCTCACACTAAATGCTTATGAACTTTTTTTTTCTTCATAAGCTGCGTATATCGCAGTTATACATAATTGTGGACAATTTTGTACGTAATTGTGAACTT
>NW_026267172.1:1878540-1879511 GCF_000697945.3 Frankliniella occidentalis | reverse complement strand
GGGTAGACGGCCCGCGAGCACGGTTGTGCTGCGGGTCGGCCTACCCACTCGACCACAGGCGCTACAGCATCCACAACCCGGTCCTCCCTCTGTAAGCTCGCTAACTCACCTGTCCACAGCGATGGCGACCAAATGCAGGATGGAGGCGGTGCAGCACAGCACGTCGCTCGAGGTCCACATGTCGCAAAGCTCCGGACCAAGGATCCAGCCCTGGCAAATCTGGAAAAGAGAGAAGGAAAACGCTTTTGACATACTGAAGACAACGTTTGTACGTCTTTGATTGTTAAGAAAGGACCTGCCGCGATACTGATTTAAGTTTAGAAGACGCGATTTATGAACAGAACAGACCCGGAGGCAGGTGTGTGTGAGCAGTAGGAAAACGTAAAGCAGGGTTGGGATATGAAGGTCTAGCTCTTCGCAGCGTTTGGGAGTTCGGTTAGGTGTCACATTATACATTCGCATTTATATTCAATAGGCCTATCTCATTGTAATAATGACTAAAAGATGGAGAACAGCCGGCTACTTCTTGGCGGGAAGATCAGGTGAGGTGGACTGAGAGTGAAAGAGTGAGGAAGGGAGAGTAGGGAAGGGGGGGGGGAGTTCCAATGGCGACGGCGAGTCTCAGCATGCGTACATGCATAAACTATGTTGGTCGGTCACAGAGACAAGATAAAGTAGGGCGTAAATTTTGAGTTGTTCAGTGGCTTTGGGCAAGAAATATACACACTGTAAACCCAAATGTGTACATAGTACACTCTTCCTTGTGTGTACTTGAAAGCACACACACTAGGAAATGTATATGCGTTCGCGCCACAAAGCGTAGCGCTCTAATAATTACACAATTCCAAGAGTGTACTGTCATGTACAATCAAGGAAGAGTATAATATGTGCACACTTGGAATTTCAGGGTAGAGAAGAAACACGGTATGAAAAAAAAAAACGTCAACGTTTCCCCACAATGGTGACAACCA
>NW_026267172.1:1875670-1877929 GCF_000697945.3 Frankliniella occidentalis | reverse complement strand
GGGGGGTAGGCGTCGTGAGTGGGGTAAGCTTTCGGGGGCGTTTATGAACCTACTCCTCCCCTGCCCCCTTCCACTTTCGTCTCCTCCGCACCCCTTCCACTCCGGGGTGCTGTTTAGTTAGCCCGAGGATGTGTAAAGAGGGGCTAACTGTAAGCGCGTTGTAAAATGGTGAAAGGGTGGCGCGCGTACAATCTTAAAGCAGTCTTGCAAGCTTCCGAGGTGTTATCAGCGGCCGCAATTTACATTTTTGTTGCCGTGGGGAGAAAATTATGAGATCTCCTCCCAAAATGCCGTGTAAGATGCTGGGATCTAGGTTTTATTCAGAGGAGATTCTCAATACTCCGATAAAACCTTGCGAAGAATTTGGCTGCTTTGTAAGCTTGCCAATAATTGCAAGGGATTTTCTTCAACAAAGCAGCCGCAGTCGTTCGCAAGGTTTTTACAGTGCACAGTGCAGCCTCGCAGCCGGCCGGTTGTCTGAAAACCCAACAAAGCGTGACCCCCATACTGCGTTGAATTCGTTGTGCCCTTGATTCCTATTCAGTCAAACGCAGTAAACATCCCCTATACTTGGAATCCGCATACGGCTCCATTCGCGACCGGGCAGTTATTCCAGCAGAGAGAACGCGGCAGCTATGGACCACAAAATCGTGGAAATGATAAAATGCTCCGGATACCCTCAGTTTCCAGGGTCCCCGTCGACTGTTGGCTATATAGCCTGGCATACACCGATAGAGACCGTCTTTCGACGCCAACTTACCAAATGAAAAAATTGGAAAAACTGAAATAATCGGAAAAATTGTTTCCTCTGAGTTTAGCAATCTGCAAAGACGAATAAATGGAGGAAAAGCGCGGAACGAGTTTGACTGAGTTGGTGAACAAAAGCCGAGGATTACCTAATGACGCCTCTCCACGCGTGCGCCGGATCAGTTATAGATTACGGAAGGCCCCGATGATGCTCCCACCCCCACTCTCCTCGTCGCCTCTCCTACTCCCCTTTCTTTCACCCGATGTATCGGAAAAGGGATGTATCTGATTGCCTTATTGCAAGTTGGGCGAACTCGGGCGTCGACAAGCGAACAGGCGGGGCCCATCGGGATCCCGTGGAATGGCTTGTGGTGGTGGTGGTGATGGTAATGGGGTGGCTGGTGGTGGTGATTGGTAAGATGGGCATAGGTTGGTGGTTAATGCTTGATACGGGTGGTAACCGAGAGGGTTCGCAGCAGCAGCAGGAACCTCCCCGATTGGACGTTATTGTTTTATCAGTATACCCCTCTCCCCTTCCGCGTCTCCCATCCTCCTGTTCCGTTTATCATCTCAGCCAGCCGGCTTCATTGTCTTGTATCTTTTATTTCCGATCGCGTTTTCTTGTTTTCCCTCCTCCTTTATTGTTATCCATTTGCGATATTAATAAAAAGCACCGCCTTACCCCATACCCGTCGGGATTCGGAAGGATATTGACTGCGGCTGCTGAGCTTATTTTGGCTTTAAAAAAACGAATTATATCGAATTCCTACTGCCGCAAATCTTTGAGTGACGTAGTGTCGCGGTGGTGTACCCGTGGTGCTGGCGCCCGATTTATGTCTCCCGGGGGGTCCACGACACAAGGCTGCTGTGTGAGAGAGTTGGTGGTGGTAGTGGGGGGGAGGGACGTTCACGACACTGGGCTGCTGTATCGGCTGGTCGCGGCCCGTTTATCAGGTGATGGGGATACTTTGGCCACTGAGAGAGAGGGGAGAGAGAGAGAGCGACGGAGAGAGAGAGAGAGAGTTGGGGGCGCTTCATCATAGATCAGAGGGGAGGTGGACCTCGTCTGGTCGAGGAGAGAAAACTATCGGACAAGGGTATGCTCAAGTAGATGGTATGCGCATGTGCATGCAGCTGCGAGGCTATGGTGGAAGATCCACTGCACATACGGACCAGAGGCTGTCGTCCCGTTCGCCGACCCAAAACCGTTTCAGAGGTTTCGGAGACCCCCGCGCGCGCTAGACCAACCGCGAAATATGCAGAGAAATTTCACGGGGTCGCGACGACTGTGTAGGCGCGGGGGAGGGGGGGGGGGCGTTGTCGGTCAACGGCGCCAGAACGCTGAGCGAGGGGGCCAACAGGGACAGGGAGCGGCTGGTGGGGCACGGCCGTCTCCGTGTATCCCCCGGCGGACGTGCCTCCCGCCCCGTGGGCCTTCTCAATGCCCCGTCCTGTCTCTGTCTACCCCTCCCCACCCCTCGAACTGGCATCGGCTTCCAGAAGGGTGGAGAG
>NW_026267172.1:1875047-1875620 GCF_000697945.3 Frankliniella occidentalis | reverse complement strand
CGCAGGGCGGGGTGGGTTAGGGCCGGGGGTGGGGGGGGGTTGTTCGGGTTGGGGTGGGGTGGTTCAGGTTGGGGTGGGGCGGGGATTACGCGGAACAGCAGTAGGAATATAGTAGTTATATGGAGGTTTTCATTTCCAGCGGCGGCAGTCAGGGATGAGACCGCGTCCCCAGAAGCCCCTCTCTGCTCTGCTCCTCCCCTCCAGCCGCCGCCACGGCACTCGCGCTGGTGTGTGATGGCAGAGTAGGGTGGCTAGGAGGGGGAGGACGAGGACGAGGAGGAATTTCTGAAGCAGCGTGGCATGGGTATGTCCGCAAATCCACGCTAGGAAAACGGCACTAAGTGAAGTAGGTACGTACGACCAGCACGGCAACGGCCCGCGGGCCGATGTCGCTTTACCGCATTAGTATACTGCCGATAATTTGCAGTTAAACTAGCTGCAGGAAAAAAAACCGTGTATATGGCATCGTCAGAATATCTTGCTTCAGAAGTCATGCCCTGTAACATTTATATTTTTTTTGTCAAAAAAACAACGAAATAACATATGGGGTGAGAAAAGTTTTACGTTGCAATA
>NW_026267172.1:1874600-1874997 GCF_000697945.3 Frankliniella occidentalis | reverse complement strand
CCAATCCCCTTCCGCGATCCACCCCTCCCCGTTCCTCTTCCCTCCCCATTTGGCCTTGCACCGCCTTTGCGGTCAGCAGCTGCCGGAAGCGCGGGGGCGCAGGTTGGGAAGGGATCTTTGGGGGGCGAGAGGGAGAGGGAGAGGGGTTGACGCCGAGGAAGCAATCAGATTGAAAGGCATACCGTTTACCTCTGTTTGAGATGAGCCATAATCCGGAAGTGGTTGCCGCTTGCTAGTGCGGGGGCGGCCCGGAGCAAAGTGCTCCGCGCTGAGGAGGGCGTCTTTCGAGGCACCCTCCTCCTCCTCCGTCCTGACGCTTGCCTCGCTGCTGCGCCACGGGTTTCTATTATTCTCTGCTGCGCTACCGACCGCTCGGCGCGGAAAGACGCAAGGCGTG
>NW_026267172.1:1872681-1874550 GCF_000697945.3 Frankliniella occidentalis | reverse complement strand
CTCTCTTAGCTGTCAGCACGTCCGAGGTGCAGTGCACTCGGGGGCGCAATACCACCCACCACAATCGGTGCACCAAGCCATCTTATTCGCACGTCGCCAAAGCCATCAGTGAAACTGGGTCAAGGACAAGACATTCATCTTGTAGATCGGACATTTGTCGGTTCAGCCGCAGGCGTTTGTATCTGATTGTTTGGGAGTTTTTCGGCCGAAGTGTGTGAGCTTGGTGAGAGTTCAATTCCACCCTTCAGTGGAGGAGCTTCCCGGTGACGTGTTCCGATACAACTACAGGGGCCGTTACGCCGTATATTGCAGTTCCGTACCGTCGTCGCCACCCGCTCCTTCCTCTGTGGCTCGACCCGTGGGAACCGCGGCGCGCTGTGCACAAGCGATTGGGAAATGAGACCGACCGAAATT
The DNA here is from genome assembly GCF_000697945.3 of Frankliniella occidentalis. Taxonomy (NCBI): domain Eukaryota; kingdom Metazoa; phylum Arthropoda; class Insecta; order Thysanoptera; family Thripidae; genus Frankliniella; species Frankliniella occidentalis. The sequence continues at coordinate 1,874,136 of NW_026267172.1, read as the reverse complement.
GTTTAGCTTTCGCTTTCACGAATTCGGCATATGTCTGTCTGTCTGTCTGTCTGCCTGTCTGTCACATATGGGCCTGTTATCGACAACGCCATGAATGGGAAAAGTCGCGCCTCGTAAACTTGTAGAGGGCACGCGTGGTGCGGTGGTGTGACTCAATCTGAGTTTTTCGGTTTTCGCTCGCGTGTCTTTTTTCTGGGCCGGTGCTTCGCCTACGCACGTCTCTCTATCTCTCTCGCACACTCCCTCGACACCTTCTGCTCCCCCCTCCCCTCCTCCCCTTTGCAACCCCAACACGGGGGGCCTGCCAGAAATACTTCTGTAATGAAAAGTAATGGCGCTTCAAGTCCTGGCTAGTTGGCGCAGCTGCCTGCCTAGAGACTTACCCCCCCCCCTTCCCGTGCAGGCTCCCCTCGTCTGGAGACTTACCACCGCGTCACCCCTCGCATGTCACTGGTGGCCGGAGCTCTGCTGCTGCTGTGTGCTGTGCCGTAGGCCGTTGGCAGCCCAAAGAAAAAAGAAAAGAAAAGTTGGCCGGTTTCTCTCTTCCGGTTTGAAACATAGCGACCTACATTCTTCTTTTCCTCTCCTTGTGCTCTCCCGGCTCTCCCACCACCTGTTGCTCGCAAGTTTCATCGAAATTCATTGCTGAAAATAATTCGCTGAGCGTTTTTAGTGAGGCATTTGCTGTGATGCGGGTTCAGATTCTTGTTCGGCAGTGTGGAAATGAATACAGAAGCGTTATATCAGGTCAATTTTCTTTCGGGAATAGTGAAATACCGTTTGTTCTACTAGAGAGGGCCATAAAAATGCCATAAGTGAGCACCATTAATAATTTGTTTTATGACAACTCCTACATCTGCTGTTCAAATAGATTAAATAAATTTCGTTCGTTACTTAATCTCTACGTGCTCAGCGCACGTGTTCCTTACGTTTCAAGTGGAAAATTTGAAGTGGCCCAACCTGAAGTGCGCGCGGACGTGTGGCGCGCAGGTGCCGCCTATGGCTGCTCTCTTCGCCATCGGCCTCGTGACAGACGACATGGCACTTGGCCTGCATGGCCCCGCGATCGGACTCGGGACTTGTCGTATTTTTGGCGTCGCGAGGCTGTAAACTGCAGCCGGCGGCGGCGCGGCCCGGAGCCGGGAGCCGACGCAAATATGCTAATTTATTCTGCGAAATTTTCTATATTTCACAAGTTTTCCCGTCGCGTAAATCAGGGCCAACTTTATTATCTCCCTCAAGTTGGCGGCACTGCGCCGCCGCCGCATATTGTTCGCCCGGGACGACACGCGGCCGTAAAGATAAGTGGCGGGGCGGGGCGGGTGGGGCATCCGTACTGCTCAACGAACGCGACTAATTTATATTTACAACTGCGAAATTTTATTGTAAAGATGAGATGTGGAGATCAGATCAGCAGCTCTTTCCAAAGAACAAGCATTGAAAATCACCTCTCTC
>NW_026267172.1:1866474-1869276 GCF_000697945.3 Frankliniella occidentalis | reverse complement strand
CTCCTCTCCCGCCCCCTTTCCCTTCGGGCAGCAGCGCGCGTCGATTGGCGCCACTTATTTATGACCGTCTGTGAAAAATATGCGCGTGGCATTATTCAAAAAAGCCCGGAGGCGGTGCAAGGGGGTTGGGGGGGGAGTACTTTTATCACGGAACAGCGTTTTATGGGTGCTGAGACGTTTCAGCGGACGAGGTTGTGCTTCTAGAAGAGGGCACTCACACTCGCGCACGCGGGAGCCGAAAGGGTTGTAATGCGTGGAAAAGCGCGGAAGTGTGATTTTTCGTGCTGCGGCCTAAACAGGAGCACCCTATCTTGTGTTTCGAAGAAGTGAACGCAGCCGTCTCTTTCTACCATTCCATGCGTTGATTTTTTTTTCAGTTCGTCTCTTCTGTTATTCGCCTTCTTCTTTTCGCCCACTTCCTCTTTTCTTCTCCCGCCTGGACGGACGCGGGGTTCATGTAGTTCGACAACTCGGAGATAAGTGCCCGTCAGGCCGTCAGCCCGGGGCACAAAGCGCGGGCCATAAATCATAATGCCTTGACTTAAATTGATTCGGCTCTGCTGGGGGAGGAAGGGGTAGAAAGGGAGAGGGGGGAGGTATACCTAACATTGAACAGCTTTAAAATTACGAAGAATATTTGTTGTTTTGTTTTACAAATGAGGCAAAGGCATAAGATAATTATGATTATGAAAATGTATTTTCGAAGTGTTTTTTTGAACATAGTGAACGTTTAGTAAGATACTGCCTGACCGAGGAGCTGACACGACTTGCAATAAATTATATTTGTAACGACAGAGCTCACGTGCAACGTAGACTGCCAGCTGACTGTGGAGGGCAATAGCTCGCGTTTGGACTCGCCCGACCGTAAGGGTGCGCGAGTAGGCAGTTGTAAGAAGGGGGTGCGGAGGGGACGAAGACGTAGCGGAGGAGGAGGCGGAGGAAGAGGAGAGAGGAAGATTAAGGGGAGGAGGATGGATAGGAGGAGGAGGAAGTACAGCACCGCGTTGCCGTGGCCGCCGCTCGTCCCGCACAAGGGAATTAACCGAATAGTTGTGTAGTCAATTTGCGTTTAGCGCGGCCGGCGCCACGCCGCCATGTTAATTTATGGATAGCGGGCGAGATCCGCTTACAATAAGGCGCCTAATTCGGCCCGAGGTGCCGCAGCGTCCACCGAGGAGGCCTCGAGCTCTCCGGGGCGGGGCCTGCCGCACGCGCACGCACTCGTGCGCGTGGATTGAACTTATGCAGGACTCCAAGTGCATTGTGTTGTAAAATTCACAGAATTTATTTTTGAACATATCTTTTTTATTTTTGGGTGATAGGGGGATGTGGGGCGTCAAGAAATCACACTAATCACCGCAAATTGAAACTACGTCCGAGTGCGTGAGTTAATGGTCACCGTGACATTAACTAATTCCGAATCAATCTCTTTTTCATTCTTTTTATTTTTTTATTTTTGCTGATCGGCTGTAGTCGATTAATCATGCTGCTGGCATTCCCCTCTCCCCCCGCGAGCCACTATTGTCTTGACCAACACAATCAGGGCCGGGCCTGGCTTGTGTGTGGCAAAGACTCAGATCGAATACGGAATCGCCGAGATTTCCTTCCGCCCCGGGGGGGAGGGAAGTCGGGATATAGGGAGGAAAGAAAGAAGAGGGGGTGGGGGGTTGTTTCGCCGACCATCTCCACCGCCCCGAAGCTCTTCCTTGATGACTTTTCTGTTACAAACGGACGTACTCCGTGTTTATGCTTTTGCATAAGGGAGCAGCATTACGACAGGCTCTCAACCACCATACAGAGCAGGGGGCGAAAGGGTTGAAAAAACAAAAACAGCACAAACCGCCTCTCTGCGAGTCAACTCGCAGAGATTCGAGTATTTCTCCTCGTGGGATTAGTCACGCTGTTTCCACGAGTGTGTTTTCGTTTGGCCGATTTTTTCTCCTTTTCCCCTCCTAAATGGGTGGGGGCGTGAGTGTGGCAGCAGGTGGCACAGTTCCCTTGTTAGTGTGCTCCCGGCGCGTCCAGCCAGCCGCCCGACACGAGGTGCGAGCAGTAATCTCTCTTGTCAATATTTTCTTGTCCACACGGAATTGCCAATTATTTTCCGGCCTCTCTGGGCCGGGCCGCCGCTGCGCCGTTTGGAGGACGACGCGCTCCATTAGGAAAGGGTCATGCAGCTTCTTATTTTTTGGCGATGAAGCAGCTCGCCATTTTTATATGGAAATGATGCGTTCTCTATTAAAAAAGGGGTGAGGAGAGAAAAGAGGTGAGGGAAGGTAGTATGGGTGGAGTTTGGTCCGGTTGAGTGATTGACGACCCATTATTGCACCCTCATCCATCAACGCCCGGGGCGGGCGGGCAGCGCCGCTGCAAGGGAAACGAGAATCACTGTTAAAATGCATTTGACGATAAGTGTGAGACTATTTTACGTTCAGAAGGCACGTCCCTCGGACAAAACTGACACGTTTTTATCCCGCGACGTTTTGGCCCCTCCCTCCCTCTGCTCGCCGGGGGGCTGAGGCTCTGCCACCGGGAAACAGAGACGTATCAACGCACTTTTCCATTTGCGTTATGAGAAACAGCTCGGCGTGAATTTGTCTCCCGCTGTGGCTTTTTGCCTCCTCCCTTCTTCCTCTCGCTTTGCCCCTCCCTCTCCTGTCTCTCTTCTTACCCCCCCCCCTTTTTTCTTTCCCTCGAATCTCTTTTTCGTCTGACGCCTGTTTTGTTCGCTCTAAAACTTTTGCCTACTTTGCGCCAAAAACTGCCGGCCACTTGGTGATTCGCTCCGTGCGCCCCCCCCCC
>NW_026267172.1:1864584-1866424 GCF_000697945.3 Frankliniella occidentalis | reverse complement strand
GCGAAATTTTATTGTAAAGATGAGATGTGGAGATCAGATCAGCAGCTCTTTCCAAAGAACAAGCATTGAAAATCACCTCTCTCTGTTTTATTGCTGTTGTTGTTCTTATGTTTTTATTATGTTTTTTGTTTAACAATTGTTTAGGGTGTAACTAATATTGCTCATCCCTAATTACTGTAATTTTTTCTTGCAGCCCGTGGGCATGTACCCCAAGAAGTACGAGTGGGCCGGCAGCCAGGAGCAGGGTGACTGCAGCATATGGATCCGCAACGCGACGCTCAACTTCGACGACGGCCTGTGGGAGTGCCAGGTCACGGCGTCCGAGTTCACCACCGGAGACGCCCTGACCTCGCCTCCCGCCAAACTCGTCGTTAGAGGTAAAAGACACTTGTTTACATATTTTTTTCTTGTATTTTGGGAATTTTAAAACAAAGTGCAGTATGGGCAAATGTTTTTTGCTGCTGCCGTGCGCTTGCTTAACGTATGTCTCGTGCCTTCCCCCCGTGTGCTGTACGCCTGCGTGGGGGAGAGGTGGTGTAGTGCGACCCTACTGCCGAGACATTACAAGGCCATTGCGAGGCTGTCTCCAAGACGACCACTCTCTCTTGGAGAGAGTGAGACAGGAAGCGCACCAGCCCTTAGACTCTCTCCCTTGTTCTCTCTCTCTCTCTCTCTCTCTCTCTCTCTCTCTCTCTCTCTCTCTCTCTCTCTCTCTCTCTGTACTCACGTGGGCCGGCACGACTGCTGACCATTGCGTCCATAATGCAGAGGGTGTCGTGCAGCGGCGGGTCCCGCCGGGCCGCCCGGGCCTCCATATGTCGTCCAGACGAAATTCTCATCCCTCGACCTCCCTCGCGTTTTAGTTTATCTTCGTTCTGCTGCGCGGGTAGGGGAGCAGGCAAGGTGAAAGAGAGTCAGCAGCAGCAAAACTAAGGAGGACCCCCCATAAAAACGGGAGGAAAAGAAATAGCAAAGGAACCTCCCAAAAGGAAGCATCAGATTAGTGAAAAGGAGGCGGAAAGGGCGATCAGGCGGGCGAATCGCACATTTCATTACTGTGGACCAATGGGACGGTGACGGAGGAGGTGGAGGGGGAGGGGGAGAGAGAAGCCTGCCAGCGGGGCTGTTAGCTGCGCAGTCACTCATCAAAGCCACCTGATGAGACTCAACGCGGGCATCAGCCGCGGGCCGCCCTGATCATCTCCTTGAAGGGCTGGGTTGGGGGTGGAGGGGGCTGAGAGTGACGAGTATGGCCTTATTATCGGCCAAGATGCCAGCAGCGCTGCGTCGCGCTAGCGGTGACTCCTCCCTGGCAAACTGTAGGTGGCGAGACATCGCACCACATGAATGCTTTTAACATCCCTAGAAAAGTGCGATGCCCTACTTTTCATTTTCTGAGTGACGAAAGCTCTTGCGGACGCCGCCGTCTCGCTCCAGCAAGCTTGCCCATCTCTATGGCCCTTTCCTGTTCCCCATTGTCCTGGGAGTCTTATGCGCGCGCCTCTATCGCCTGCTGGTTGAGGGGGCGTGGCGTGGCTCCCGGGGCAGTGTGCCTCCGCGCTGGAATAACCCGCGAGGTAGTCAGCCACAGCCCACGTCTGTTGTACGCTGGAGTCCATTTATGCGGAGGGAAAGCAGGAGCGTCGCTCTGTCATCACGACAACCCTTCGCACTGTTCCGCCCGTCGTTTATTTTCTTTTTTCCGGTGTCCCCGTGTGTCTCCGCGAGAGCGCCGCGGTACAAGGCCCGGCCCCAGGGAAGGTCCATTTATCTTTTAAGACTGCTGCTGGCCCTCCAGGTGTCGCGATACATGAAATTACACGGAGCTAGAAAGGTGGGG
>NW_026267172.1:1859406-1860359 GCF_000697945.3 Frankliniella occidentalis | reverse complement strand
TACCCCCAGCATTACACACTCGGAGCCGAGATTCAATATCTTTCTCTGTGCTGATCCGGCAAGCAAGGCGGGCCAGGGGTAATCCCCATTAATTCAGATTACTGTGCGCTCGTGTGAACGGTCCCATCTATCTATCTATCTATCTATCTATCTATCTATCTATCTATCTATCTATCTATCTATCTCTATCGAACACGATCGAAGTGTTTCGGTAGCCCCGATAGTTAAGTTAGGGTCTGCGGTGGCAGCTGATGCGTGGTGTGGCTGCAGGAGAGCGAAGCAGATGGACGTATGGGGAGTAGCCACAAGATGCCGGTGAACTGACCTGGGGGTGCGCCCCCCCCCCCTTCTACTTCCCCTCCCCCTCTTACGCCGAGCTCCCTTCTCGTTTATCGATTCCATATGCATATTGCAGCGGGTGGGCCGCGGTATCTGCGCGTCCTCCGCATCTGGTACGAGTTACCTGCCCCTATTTCTCCTCTTTATCCCTTTTTTCCCCCTTCCGGCGTGCCTCGGAGTTTCGATAAAAGCGATTTCGGGCGTAGGAGAGAAAGAGGGGGACAAAGCGAGAGAGAGAAAGAGGGACAGAGAATGTCGAGCGTATCTGCTAGTGGGACAAGCAGTAAAGGGTTTATCCCTTACCTCAAAAGGCCCGAGGGAGTTTATTTTGGACCCTATGGAGAAGTAATCAACACCAAAACATAATTGGCTCTTTCTTTGGAAAAAGGAATTGTTTCAGAAATTCCTGGAAAAAATTGTTTATTTTCAATATTAGGTTGTGTTTTGGTGGGTTCTTTTGAAAATTGTTATGTATTTCGTTGCAGTGGCTTTGTTGATACGCTGATCGGCTTGTGTGTTCCGAGTGAACCATGACCCGTGATTGGTCCAGTGCAATTGCATTGCGCCACCTCGTTACGGGGTCACAGAACACACAGGGCCGTGGCCCGCCTCAC
>NW_026267172.1:1848706-1850891 GCF_000697945.3 Frankliniella occidentalis | reverse complement strand
CTCGACTAGAGCGTAGTGCTGCTGCCGCCCCCGGGGCAGTAGTAGAGGCCCACAGCCATACTGCTAGGCTGCAAAGTACATTGTGTAAACGGCCCACTTGCTTGCGCGGGAGTCCCCGCTGCCGCCGCCGGGGTTTGAACCCTCTCCCTCCGTCGTGTTTACAAAACGCTCCCCACTGCGGGAGGGGCTGGCTGATGAGGCTCATGGACGTGGGCGCCTTTGGGGCCGGAGCGTGGACCCGAGGAGGGCTGCTCTGGCTGAAAAAGAAGAGGAGCGGCTCCGAGGGACCCTCAGCTGCCCAGCGTCCTCGAGCCCCCTCTTTCCTCCCCTCCTCTGGCTCAGCTGCCCTTTGTGCGGACAACCTATACCAATTGCAATCGCAATTACGAGTCTTTCCCTCCGGCGCGCGGCCCCGCCTGCAGCGGAGGCCCGCAGCGCAGCTCGGGTTTGCCACTTGCCACCCCCTTACCCGCCTCCCCTCCCGCCCCGTCTTCAACCCCCCTCCACTTCCCCCCACGCCCCTGTTAGAAACTCCAACGAGGCGGATAATGCCCTGCCCGGCCCGGCCGAGGTGTACTCCCAAACGAAGAGAGGAAATGGGCGCAAACTAGCCGGCCGCTCCGAGTGGTGTGGGCTTGGGGAGAGGTGAGGAGAGGAGGTGCCTCAATCTCGCCATCGCTCTGCACCCTGTCGCTCTCCGCGCCTCGCGCCGCTTTCTTCGCCCTTGTCTTGTTATCCCACACCTTTTATCGCTGCCTCTTTTCGTTCGCGTGCTCTCTCTTGCTCGCTCCCTCCCTCTCTCTCATCTCTCTCCACCCCCGCCTCTATCTCTTTTTCCCTGCTGCTTTTTCCCCACCCCAGAGGAACGTTGCCTGCTGGGCCGGGCCGCGCGTCCCTCTAACTTATTGCGAGATTTAAAATCAAGAGCTTGTTTATTGGCTGAGCGATTAGCGAGGCCTATTATATACCCCCCTCAACGCTCGTTCGAGTTTTTCGTGATTTCTCGCTGCAGCGGGGTCCCCAACTGGCTCCACACAGCCTTAACCTAACCTAATTAAACCTAAGTTCTCATAACCTGTCATAACCTGACCTTCTCTCCGCCTGTCTCGCAGGAGCGCCGCAGGTGCTGCGCAGCTCGGCCGCCCGGGAAGTGAGCGTGCTCCGCGGCCAGGACGCGCACCTCAAGATGGTCGTGTGCGCCGACCCCAAGCCCACCAAGGTGCAGTGGCACTGGGGCTCGCTCGCCGTCGACTCTGGCGCCAACAGCGGCCGCTTCCAGGCCGAGGAGCTGCTGCAGGTGAGTTCAAACTCCACATCGTCGCTTTATATGTTTTGTTTCTTTTACGTGATGGTACCCATCGAGGTGTGAGGTTGTTCACGGAACGTTACAAGGGCTCAATGTTTCGTTGCGGTCAACGGAGTGAAAATATCGGGAAATACTCATCCTTGCGTTTTCGAATCCCATGTTATTTTGTTTGCCATGCGGGACAAAAGAAAATCGTAAACACACACTCGCTCAGCTCGCATCCGCGTGGGGCGGGGATGTGTATGTGTCTGTCTGTAGGCTACTCTGGCGGCACAGAATATGGGTTTAATAATGTGGAGCCCCTCATTGCGAATCAATGACGCTGCGCTGTGCGTGCAGAAACGGCTTGGTGCGATGGGGGAAGGGGGGGGGGGGACCTGTCAGTCGACGGCGTGGCACAGCGGGGGCCGGGGCCGCGCCTTTATTGCTTGGGGTGACGGTTTTCACAAACGCGGCGCGTCGCCATGTTCGCGCGCGGCCCGCCGCCACGGCCGCTGAAAACGCGCGGAAAAACAATTATTTGCATTCGCTTTGCTGGCGGTGGGACCAGTGTGCAAAGGCACTGCACCAAACGGCGAATTATTGCAAACTGCACAATTGCGGGCTCGCAGACGAATGCGAATGAAAGGGGGAGTGAATGGAAAAGTGGAGTGGGAGGGGGGGTCACAGCACAGCACGTCGTGGACAGTATCGAGCATTAGTGGTAATTGGTTTAACCAATCATTACTCAAGTAAAAGCAGCAGAACCTAATACGTTTATGAAGCACCTTCGAAAAATTAAAATGGATTTTTTACTGTGTTGTCATCCGCGCCTTTTTATTTTAGTTAGAATATGAAACACTTAGAATCGTAGAAAAAATTATTTGCTTATTTATTCAT
>NW_026267172.1:1846807-1848656 GCF_000697945.3 Frankliniella occidentalis | reverse complement strand
AGCCGCGGTAGCTGTCGAGGGATTGGTTGGTAGAGCTAATCTTTAGTTGGCCCACCCCATACATATTTTGTTCTAGCTGTTGGCTGCTGGACACAACATGCCTCAGCCAACACAGATAAGAAAATTTAGTCACACGAGCTTAGGGGCATTTAGCTACAAGAAACAAACTTTTTCGTTTCTCACAACTAAGAATTAAGCATATTCAACAAATACATATGTTGTACCCGGTCGAACACCTTGCTTGTCACGCTGACAGCAAACACGTTAGTTGTCCTAGCAAACCTTGTGCTGGAATAGATAACATATTTTTTTCCGTGCACTCCCGCTCACACTCACAGCCGCACTTGTGTGCCTCGCACTGCAGGCCCATTGTGTGAGAAAGAGACCGGACGGGGAGGGGTTGAGATGGCTAGGGGTGGAAGAGAGAGAGAAAGACTGGTTGGGCAATGAATGATATGCAGCAGAGTCGGGCGAAGGGCTTTTTAGCCACTCTTTACCGCGTCCATAAACACAGAAATGTCGTGTGGCTTTCTGCCACATCACTGCGGATCGTTAAAGCGTAAATGCCCTTATTTATTTTAACGCATCTCACTGCGAAATATAGTAGTAGGTTTTAAGGGAAAATTTTCCTTATGACGCGATCGTAAAAGTACAATTCAAAATTGTAAAATTACAAACAATTTCTATCGAATTGGAACAAATCGACAAACAAGTTCGCGGTATCATAAATTTACAACATATTTTGTAGACATTAATTACAAAATATAGCGTAAATTTACGACGGTATTTTTCACAGTGATAGCGTGGATTTTGTTTGCGTGGGGGCGCGTCTGCCCCCGTCTATTTGAACGGTTTCACTAAAGGTTTCGTTCTTCTTTTGCAGTGGCGCCCCAGACGCCCCGGATCGAGTTCAACGGCTCGCACGTGCTGCCCGGGCGCAACGTGTCGGTGCGCGTGGGGAACAGCGCCGTCGTCAAGTGCATCTCCAGGTTCGGCAACCCGCCGGCCAACATTCGCTGGCTGCTCGGTAAGCGAAACGAGAAAGAGGTTCTACTCTATCTAAATGGCAAGGGACATTGCTTGTCCATTTTCCAATCTCGCCAGATGAGAAATTTCGTCACTCTAGGGTTTTACAATCGCATCTTGCAACATCCGCTCACAGATGCGTATTGCAATTGATACAAAAATATACCGTGTCATGTTGAGGGTATGACTACTTGATTCTTAAATCGAAGAATGGAGGCATCATACTCATTTTGTCCACGTGGTTTTATTTCCTAAGGGACGGAAGACATCACTGCCCAGGCCAACCAGACGAACGCCACCGAGGAGGACAACCACCGGCTGTTCGTGGCGACCTCGTACGTGCGCATCGCCGCCAACAGGGACCTGCACCGGAACCCCCTGCGCTGCGTCGCCATGCACGAGTCGCACTCGACCAAGAGCCAGGACGCGGAGGTCCGGCTCGACGTCCATTGTGAGTACAACTTTATTTCCCTCAAGGTTACTTTTCAATTACGAAAAGAAGTGAACTTTGCAAAGAAATGACCAGAATAGAATAATTAGTTTAGTCACACACATTGTTGTGGAGAAAAGACCAAAATTGTAATTATTCTGAAGGTTGTAAAGTCATTTAGTTCTGATTTTCAATTCATCAATGTTCAATTTTATCTATTTTTTGTCTTTTTTTTCCTTCGCTGGAGAAGATGTTCTTCTTTTTACATTTTTACGAACGGTGTGGGCAGATAAGCCCCGGGGTGCTGCCCACTTCAATATGCAGAGTGGTCAGCAGGGCTATTTCGGTACCGCCATGGCGATACTCTCGTGGGTCATAGTGTGGAGCGCGATG
>NW_026267172.1:1837036-1839377 GCF_000697945.3 Frankliniella occidentalis | reverse complement strand
TATTTGCTTATTTATTCATTATTTTGTGTAAGATTAATTACTCCATGAAGCCATGAAGTGTTTTTCGTTTACTAACTTAAGCAAGAATAATTCGATTCATTTCGACGTTATGCAAGTGTAAGCATCCTCACCTTGTGTCTTTGTTTCAGGAGGAGCGCGAGGACTGCTACGAGGCCAAGCTGCACGTCCGGAACGCCGACCTGGTGGACGCCCGGACGTACCACCTGACGGTGGACAACGACCGCGGCACCGACACGCACATGGTCCTGCTGGCGGTCCGGGGTGAGCACGAGGCTCGAGCATCCCCAAGTACGGCGCACCGCATGGCCACCGCATGGCTTGCAAAGCTTGCAAAAGGGGAGACTCATTTCTGTATGAGAAGTTTGTCAGTCGAACGAGCCACGAAATGTCGAACACGCTCGAAATCACTAACGCTCACTGAAAAAACAAAGATCCTAATCAGCATCTTTGAAAGGTCCTGTCGGTTTAGTGTCCAAACAAAGCATGCTTTTTTACATGCAGGCACTCCTATAAGCGTGCCAAATTTGGCATCCTTAGAGCACGTAAATGCCTTTAAAGGCACAAAAGCAATCACAATTCGTTAGCACTCCTTAACACAGGAGGGGGAGGGGTGGGGCCTGTGTAGCTGATTTGAACAGTTGTTTTTACGGTGCAGTGCTAACGATGGCTCTATATTCTTCTGATAAATTTCTCGTACAGTGTAACGGTGGTGGTAATAATTGACTCTGGTCGAAACTGTACATAGTTCATCATGGCATCCCCTGATTTAATTCATCCGCTCATTCACGTTCCTGCAGAGTTTTTCTTCCATTTTCAACCAATGTAGAAATTGAAGACTTCCGAAATACCCGACGAAGCGCGTCCGATCGCTGTAGGTGTCAGTCGCAGGCTGACCAGCCTCGTGTTTCTTTCTCTCTCCTTCTCTCTCGCTCTCTACCCCCTGTGGCTGTCGTCCCCTTTTTCCTCCTGGGAGAATGGGGGGCCCCCCTGCAGCGCGCTCTAGAAAAATGTAACAAGGGAGACAATTGTGGCGACTGCGGGTGGAAAAAAAACGAGAGAAGAGAAATAAGAGGGAAAATGTTGAACAAGGCGGAGCGGCCGCGGTCCGAACGGGGAAGGGAGGGAGGGGAGGGGGCGGGCTGGGCCCAGCCGCCTGTCACACACAATCAGACTGACTGCCAACTCCAGCACAAAATGTATCCCTTCTTGCCTCGCTAGCGTCGCGCTCAGCCCCGCCCCCGCCTCTGTCTCTCCCCACGGCCTCGTTGGGGAAGGATGGGGTGGGGGTGGAAGGGGTTTTAAACCTGTTCCTACCCGATCCGTCACTTGCGTGAGACAAGGGTTCGCGGATCACGTGGATGAGCCCGGTGAAACTAGTTTCGCCCTAAACAAATGGGGAGTTACTGAGTAAACGACGGTGTCGCAGGAAAGCAGAAATTAAATGTAACTTTGCTGTCGTTGATTTTTGTTTTTCATCAGCAGCGTGATTTGTGGCCACATGTCGTGGACGTGCGGTCTGTTTGGTCGTCCGACAGCGAGTATGACAAAAAAACACACTCACATTATGTTCTGTTGTGCTGGTGACAGCACTAGTATTGCTTAGGCACTCGCACGCACGCAGCAGGCTCACCCGCACTCCCAGTCATAGTTTATGTTTGTTCCCTCTCTGGCTTCCACACCGTGTTAATGTTGTCTAGTAGTCTCATCATATATTTGATGCATTAGTAAATGGTTTTGTTTTGTTTTATAAATTACACAACCCTTACTAACACATGCTTTTCTTAATAAGTTGGTTCATCTTTACAAAAGTTTGTGTTTTATCTAGTTTTTCTTTTTTGTCTTGAAATTTAATGTATGAGTGTAGCACATTGCAACAGGTTGAACTTGTTCTTATGACGTCGTTGCCTCGTGTATCGTAGATTCTGTCAACGTTTCAGAATATTACATTTTTATTTTGCTGTTGGAGTGGTTGGGGTGGGGATCTCGCGACATAAATTGACATTAGATATTAATATTAACAATAGAAGTTTGTTGTAATGGTTAAAAGGTTTTAATTTTGTTTTTTGTTTCGGGAGGTGTTACCCCTCTGTTATCTTTTTCCGCTCCCGCTCTCACAGGGAGTCTTTGGAAGCGGAGCCGCGGCGGGGGAGGGCCCCTGCAAAACCGAACTAGGCCGCCGTGTTCGGCACGCGTGTGCTGCGGGTCGGCCTATGCTTCGTTCCACAGGCGCTACGCGCTCTGCCCTCGAGGAAGCGAGCCCCCATATTCTCTACACCCCTTGCCCGTCTCTCTCTCTCTCTCTCTCTCTCTCTCTCTCTCT
>NW_026267172.1:1833870-1836903 GCF_000697945.3 Frankliniella occidentalis | reverse complement strand
CTCTCTCTCTCCCCTCGCGTCGTGTAAGCGTTTTCGCGCTGTGTTCGCACCCTCCCCCGGAGCCATGACGCGGGTCACAGGCCCCGGCGGGACATTCATCTCTTGTCGGAACACAATGGGCAGCGCCCCGCCCTGCTCCGCCCCAGTCGAGGGGGCTGCAAGCCTTTTCGATACTGTTTGCATTCGCGCCCCCCAACCCCATCCCTTAGCGCCTCCTCCAGGGCCATGACTCAAGCCGCCACACCACTCCTCGGCTGCCGGATAGGGGGAGTCGTGGCGGACGGCGAGCGGCGCGGTGGTAGTCCAACACTGCAGCGTGCTGGTGGGGCGGGTGGCCTATCGTCGCATTCGCGGGCGCTACCAGTGAGGCGGGTCGCCTACTATCTCGTTCGCAGGCGCTAGCAGTGAGGCGGGTGACCTACCACCACATTCGCTGGCGCTACCAGTGTGCCGTGTGGCCTACCACCGGGTTAGCGGGCGTGACTTTTGAGGCGTCTGGCTCACCTGGTCATTCGAAGGCCCGAAGCAGTGTGTAACTTGACTACTTTCTTTGGGCCATTCTTTTACGAGTCGAAAGCAGTACCTTGTACCTCGGCGGCATCCAAGAAGGAAACCTGCTGATGAGTGTATTTTCCGCCTCCGGGCGAAACGAGTTCGCGCGCTCGGCCTTTGAAAGGTGTAAATTTTACACCTTTTCAGTTTTACCACCTTCGCAAGATGAGAGTGCGCGGGGCTGGAGCGAGAGAGACGGAGAGTGCTCATTCCGAGGAGGCGCTCTTGTTTCCCTTATCTCGCTTCGTAACCCTCATTGCTGACCCTTCGTTAACCGCCCTGGCCCGGCTCTTAAGGAGGGGGATAGAGGGTGGTGGAGAGCAGGACCGGGGCCGACCTAAACTACTCAAGCGGGCGCTTCGCAAGGGGGACGGGACGACTAGCAAGGCGCACGGCGGCGGCTGGGGGCCGGGCCGCGGCTCAGCGCTGCGAAGGTTACCGCTCTGTTTGCCCCGGCGCCTTCTTAGTTCCAAAGGAGCCGACCGAGGCAGACAGAGAGAGAGAGAGAGCCGCTTTAATGAGAAAATTCTTGCGTTGGTTCGTAACACACTCCATTTCTACTACTGGTAGTAATCCCCTGCCCGTCTCCTGCCACGATTCCACCCCTCTGTGCTTCTCTCTCTCTCTCTCTCTCTCTCTCTCTCTCTCTCTCTCTCTCTCTCTCTCTCTCTGTGTCATCGCTCTTTCTCTCTCGCTGTGCAAGTTCGCTGGCGGGATGCACAACGCATATAATGAGTCCCGTTTACCCCTTCCTTCCCCCCTCTCCAATAACGAGCCCAGCTGTAACTACTTTTGCAAGGCGTTTATGCTAATGCGTTTGGTCTCTATTCATTAATTACGGCTCGCTATGGACGCACCTGGATTGGAGAGGGTCGCGGCACGGCCCTAACGGTCCTCATCAGGATGCAGGCCGGACCAAGGACCCCGGCCCGGCGTGGGGTCAGCCGGGGCGACCCTCCCTGGCCTCCCTGCCCCCCTTCCCTCACCCTTACACCACCACCGTCCTGCTTCCTACCCGTTCACCGTTCACACTTCAAAGGTATCGAGGACTGCCCGCTCCCCAACCCCCCCTCGCTCCGGATTGCGCTCTCAGCCTGGTATTGGGCCGCGCCCGGGTTCGCTCTGATGCCGAGTATTTACGTAGGGTTTTGGCCGGCCTCTGTGCTTCAGAGAGAGGAGGGGTGGGGTGAGGGGGGAAGGGAGGGGGTTCGGTCTGATACGAGAGTTCAGCCACAGCAGGCGCGACTATTGTGCCGTGTTGTACAAGCAAAGCGCGACTGGGTCCACGTCATTGTGGCGGAGCCGCTGGCTGCTCTCTGAGCCCAGGGGATGAGGAGGAGGCGGAAGAGGGGGGGGCTGACCTCGGCGTTTGCGGTGTTTAGACACTGCCGGGGGAGAGTGGGCTCGAGACTAGCAGCGCTAGTCACGGGGATGGATGCTTGAGGAATTCCAAGCCGATGGTTCGCCCCGGCATTCCGCACGCGCCCTTCGTGCTGGCTGCCTGCCGGGGCGGGGCGGGCTATCCCGGCTCGCCGGCCAGGGTGAGCGTGGTAAGCGGGCGCTCTCCTCTGAGCAGTCGCAGGCCCGCCTTTGGCCCGCTACGAGGAAGCCTACTAGTCCCAATCGGAAGTTATTTAGCTGGCAACACATTAATGATTTCGGATTTTTTCTATTTTATTGCTTTTTCAGCCGCTTGAACGCACACCGTCCTATAAAACGACGCCGCTCGTGGCGGTCGTGGTGCTTTTTCGTTTGGACTGTGTCAACATCTGGGGTTTAGCCTACTACTCCTGCACAGTTTTAATATTCTTCGAAATAGACGCAATTTGACATGATGTGATTTCATTGTCATAACGTATTTTTATTGTGTACTAGTTAAAAAATTGCTTTGCCATTTCCCTTTCTCCCCATCTCTGGAGATCTCCGTGGGCTGGTTCAAGGTTTGATGCACACCTCAAAAAACACCTCAAAAACACCTCAAAAACACCATTTAGACAAATATTTACCGATCGATCGGTCGAATTTGGCTTAACTTGCTGTTGGAGGCGAAATCTGTCCGAATACTTTATTTTACATTTTGTCAATTAATTTTGTCCCTTTTTTTTCTGCAGACCCTCCGGAGGTGAGCCTGACGGGCACGCCGACGTCTGACCTGGAGGAGAACGTGGACCGCGTGCTGCTGGCGTGCAAGGCGGACGCCAACCCGCCGGCCGCCGTCTTCTGGGAGGCGACGGACCGCGGCAACGAGCTCGTCTCCTCGCAGGAGACGCTGCAGTTCCTGCCGGTGACGCGCAAGAACGCGGGCCGGTACACGTGCCGCGCCAAGAACGAGGTGGGCTTCTCGCCCCCCGTCACCGTCTACCTCGACGTCAAGTGTGAGTAGAGGATCCTGGCTGAAGCCGATGGGTTGGGCACTTCCGGGTACTTCACTCGGAAAATGCCAGCAAGAAATCAAGGACAAATCCGGGACAAATCATTAAG
>NW_026267172.1:1799305-1828085 GCF_000697945.3 Frankliniella occidentalis | reverse complement strand
CTCTCTCTCTCTCTCTCTCTCTCTCTCTCTCTCTCTCTCTCTCTCTCTCTCTCCCCCCTTCCTCTATGCTCGTCCTATCCTCTTTTTCTCTTAGTTCTCAGTCCTTGAGACCCAGCTCGCAGGCGACCATAGGGACTCGCCCGGGACTCCTGGACTCCTCGATAAGAGACAATCCAATGAGAACAAAAGAGCGCCTCTTACACGACTTTAATTCGGTAGCTGCTGCAGCGGCGGCAGATGCTTAGGGGCAGTACGGGGGAGCCTTTTGGGAAATGGGATGGGAGTGGGGGAGGGAGCGGGGAAAGCGGGCCGAAGAAGAGGGTTACAATCCCGCACACATGTCACGTAGGCCCCCCTACCCCGGCACCTCTCCATGGGATTCTCTTTAAGTGGATACTCTCCCGTCTCAGCGATATTCGTCAAAGAGCCCCTCCCCCACACAACACACACACACACACACACACACACACACACACACACACACACACATATAATATCCCGTTAAGAACTAGTATTATAGTTTTATCTTTTCTCCTGTGGCTTGTTCTTTCCCCATCGTCACATTGTGTTTAGTCTGGTGGTGACGGCGTATGTATTTTGCATGAGTGTGTCTTTGCAATTAATTGTTTTTGCCGCGCTGGAATGCATAGTTCTTTGTCGCTGGCTTACAAACGTAACAATTCAACACCTTGACGTTGCATGTAAACTTTAAGAAACAAATGGCACAGACACTTAATACTGTTCACGTTGCTAATTGTTGCGCTCTCTTTCAGAACCCGTCTCTATGACTACACTACTGAGCGTCGCCTCTGGTTGCCTGCTGCTACTACTCCTGCTTGTTCTCCTGTCGGTGTACGCCGTCAGAAGGGAAAAGTGCTGCTTTGCGAGTAAGTAATCCAACTCAATCGACTCAAGTTCAGTTCTGGAATCTACTTGAGAACAACCTGAGATTTATTAGTGTATTTCACTTTGTTGTAGGGAGAGGTGATTTCAGGCCGGCGGATTTAGAAAGGTGAGTTGACTAACTGAAATTTGTCTGTTTAATGAAAAGAAACCTCTTCCGTACAAATCTTGATCGTTGCTTGATACGCGTCTCAAACTCTTTAGAAATCGCTTCTGGTACATTTCTAATCGCGCCTTACTGCCGTTGATCTAAATGATTCAAGTTGTCCGTCATGCTGGACTTCGCAGCCCTTACAGATGTCTAGATAGGGCTGTCTCCTCCTTGTCGCTTAGGAGGATGGAAAGGACTCAAACATAGTGTTTTGTGTAGGTTGGATCGTTCCAAGACAAAGAGGCTGGGCAATCATGAGTATGACATAAGAAGGTCAGTGTAGCACAATGTCGCTGTTTGCGTTATAGTCATTTTGGGCACCAATTAAAACGAATTTTAGGTGGTTGCAGCACTCTAGCTGCTTACTCATATCATAACACTGTAGAATATATCTACAACATTTACAACAGTGTAAAACTGTTCATTGGAATAACAGTGGCATACTGCTAAATTTTTTTGCTCTCTCCTACGGTCTACAATGAATTTTAACGGTGACGGACTGTACTTCCAGACCGTACACCGTAGGATAGAGCACAAAATATAACAGTTTAAAACCGTTGTTAATGCTGTAGATTTTGTTGACAGTGAAGCATAGTGCAAGTCATGTTTTTGATACGGTAGAGCCTTGTTGGTCGACACTCGAGTTACCGGAGTATAATGCTTTGTTTTCGTGTTGTCACTCGCACATGCATTTTTTCAGTCGCCCGCTATCACATTTTTATCTGTTTTATCACCGCCACTTGCTTTGATTTTGTTGCTAATTTCGCTGGCAATTGTGTAGTTTAGTGGTATGTTTACTCTCAACAAATTTGCTCGGAAAGTGACATAGGCATTTTGAACGTCATTATTTAGCTTTGTTGGTGTGTCTTAAAATTTAGTTATTGTTTTTAAAAATACGAATACGGCAGTTTCCATGTTCTAGACACTAGCAAGGTTGAGACTCTTTAAATGTCTGGCTGAGAAGTCGTATAGTTCGGGGTTGTCAAAGCTGCTGCATGACACTTTTGTTTTGTTCTCGAGCTCCGCCGTAATATGGCGACGACTGCCCATGTACTCATCCATCACTCTCTATCTCTTTTTTTTAGTGAAAAGAGCGACGTGGACTCGACGTCGGGCAAGAAGACGCCGCGCATCGACGGCTCCAACAACACGGTGGTGGGCATCGGTCCGGACCACCACTACGGGCACCAGTCCCCCGTGCCCGTGCACCACCGGATACCGCAGCACATCACGGCGGGCGGGTCGCCGGAGGCCATGAAGGTTAGGCTCGCAGCCATGGTGCTGCAGGCGCCCACCCGGGTGTAGCACCCCGCTAACGGGGGCGCTCGGCCCGCCGCCGCCCCGCCCAGCCCCGCCACGCCACGCCCCGCCCCGCTTGGACATGCCGCTGTATGGCTCTGTACGCCCTGCCAACCCCGTGCCCCGCGCAACGCTCTCTTGTAGTGTGAGCAGCAGCGTGTGTTTGTGTGTGTGTGCGTGTGCGTGTCCTCACTGCCAAAGCTAATGCCAGTTTCCGCCGTCCACTTTCTGTCTTCCTGTTGAGAAACCTCCTACTACTCTTCTTTAAATCGTTCTCTTCTAATTAATTGTACGGACTGTATCTTATAACAATTTTTCTCGTAATAATATTTTATACTCGCACACTTGTGCGTAATTTAGCCATGGGCTGTGAATCAAGCTATTTAACATGACAATAATTTTTTTCGAATTTTTCAAGCTCGAACGAGCTGCTTAGTTTAAGCATGCGGGCGTTTGTCGCTCTCTGTACCCCTCTCTCTCTCTCTCCCTCCCCTCTGTCCCCTCTTTGTCTCTCTGTCCCTTTGGTGAGCGCGATACACGCTTGGTGTTTGGCGCAGGTAAAGAAAGCTCAGCTTGTGAGCCACCGCCGTGCCATGGACTGAAGTAGCTGAACGTTTTGGATTTTAGTCATGAGACTTGGTTTTGCGTGAACCACAACCCAGTCCGACGGACTGGGCCAGTCCTTAGCGCGTCGCAACGGTGTAGTAAGACTACCTTGCGGCGTCACAGAACGAGGGCTCAGCTCACTGAGCTTGCGGCGTGTTTTTTATTTTACACGCTAGATAATCTTTAGCCCTCTTGTACCTATTCCTGTGATCGTTTCTTTGACAACGCTTCTCATATTTTTTCCGCAATGTACGGTGTGCTTAGTGAATTAATTGTGTCAGAACAATTGTATTATTCACCGGTTATTTCGTTTGCGGGCAAGGTGACCCACGCTGGTGTCCGAGTGAATTAACGTTTTTGTGTGTTCCGTGTGATTTTAACGAATGTGTGTCAAGACTCATTGTATGTTGAAAATGTTTTGCTGATCTCACTAGAATCCCTAGAGGGTTTGATCTCCAGTCAGCACCAATATGTCTTCCATATTTTGAACTGTCTTGATTTTCTTTTAAAACCTTCTGATATCACTTTTTTTGCACGGTAACATTGCACTTTTTTGTCACCATCACATTTTTTCTGTGTGTTTTTCGTGAAATAATTTTACTTAGCAAGCCTTTATTAGCTGTGTTCTAAATTCGGTCTGTGAGCCAGGCTTAAGATCATGACCTGTCCTTTGCTCTCTGACCAGTAGAACTCCTCCTGCTTCTGACCCTAGTAAGTGCAGGAAAACGTTTCATTTAGAATGTCGAAGTTCCTGCATCCGTGCAACAATGTTGTACATGGTTTTACTGTAATTTTTTTTTATTGTACTTAGAGAGAAAAATAAGCCTGAGACTGATTACGTAGAAGTGCAAACTAGGACCATGCAAGGCTCTCATGTAGCGGACGTGCATGCTTCAATGCAAAATAAGTCAACCATTATCGTTTCCCAAAAATATTTTCGCATCATGTCTTTGTTTTTTACTGGGCAAGACTCTTTATCGAAAAACGTTTCAATCAAATCTCCCACAAAGATTAAGAGAGCTACCAGAATTCCCTTGTAGAATTACTTTTTTGTATCATATGTTGAGTTTTTGAGTGTTAATTTTGTGAATAATTATTTATACTTATGTAATATAGTATTTAAAAAGCCCAAATTAATTCTGAGTGTAAATTATTAAATATATATTTGCAAGGTTTAGTCTTTGCCTATTTATGAATGCATCCTACCAGGTGCTTTTGTACAGTTCATCTGCATAGTCAGTCAAATTTAGATTAAAAGTGTATAAAGAGATTATCAATGAAATGAGAATGATAGTGCAAATAAATTAATAATGTACATAGAATGTGAGCAACTGTTCTTATAAAGCCATGACAGTTGATAACTATTTGTATTTGTGTCAGAAACGTAGCACACAAATAAATGTTACGAATGTGTTATAACAGAACGTAGCTGTTTTTTTTTATCCTCAAGGTTAATTTTAACGACTTCTTTACACTCAGAACGTTAACAATGTTATTTATTTCCTACAAAAGCTATCCAACAGTTTCAGACACTTGTGTTACCATATCAATATTCATTCTCACAAGTCTTTCATTGTTGCAAAACGCAGCCCGAGTCCCACTCGCTCTGTTACCTTCCCAAAACGTATGCCAAAATCGTCCACGTTGTTAAAGTATTGTTCTCATTCTTTATGTGATGTAGATTTTTTATTAAATCTTCAATTAGATTGCTTCGCCGCATCTTTCTTTATGTCTCTACCCCGATCAGTGCTGTTAGCCAGAATAGCCCCTCTAGCTGCTTGTATCGTTGCTTTTAATTCGGATGCTCGCTACAGCAGTGCGCTGTTTCTCTTCTCCCCACAAAATATTCGTGAACTTGCCAACTGGTTCTACTCTACCGCAAACGCAAGGAGATATATCGTTTGTGGTTTAGCCTATGCAGCCACGTAAATGTAAGCACTGGTCCAGGCTAACACGCGCTCTAGCTCACACGACCAATTATTGTGCATGTGGAAACCTCTTTCACATTCCATTTCCACGCACTCTCCTTGTGTGACTTCACTCCTTGTCTTGTTGTACCACATGTCACAGTCCTCGAATCTTGCATGACTAGCCTGAATATGTTGCAAGAAACCAGTTATATGTGTTCAGCGTGGTCGTCCTTAGTTTGAAAGCACAATCTGATGTCTTCTTATCTCACACACGTCTTCACAATGTAGTACTCCTCATACCTCCAGATACGTCGACAAAAATAGGTACGTGCTTATTGTTTTACCTTTGACGTTGTGATCACCACCTTGTCCCGCTTGACACCATCTTTGCCTGACACGACCTCCCGACTTGTGTTTTAATACCCTTATTTTTAACTTGTGACTTATAAATGTGGTGGCATGGTAAAAGGTACTCAGCCCTGAATGGCCGACCCTCCTCGGCATCTCTAAAGTCAGTTCTCGATCCCGGTTTCCTTGCATCTGCCTAACCAACCTATGTTGTACAAACTGGAATGCATTCCCCCGCCCTATTTCCTCTAACTAACCGTTTCACTCGTGTCTCTGTTGTGCCGCCACACCAGCACTCCACGACAGAGCGTTCGACGGACAAGAGGAGGAAGAAGAGCTCCTCGGGGCACCGTCACCGTGAGCGGGCCAGCCTGCAGCCCGCGGGCAAGACGAACCTGCAGCAGCAGCAGGGCTACCAGGGGTTCCCGCCGGGCCCCGGGCAGGGCCAGCAGAGCCACCCGCAGGGCTACCAGCGGGTGCTGCCGTCGCCCAACGGCGCGGCCGCACGCCTCTCCATGCTCAACAACATGAACCTGCAGCACGTGGCGGCCCCGGGGTCGCCGCAGGGCTCGCCGCCCACGCAGGCCTACTTCCTGCCCTCCACGCACAGTCTGGGCTTCAACGACCTGGCCCACGCCTACTTTCAGCCCAACAGCTACGAGCGCGCCGAGATCTGAGTCGTCGGGCGAGTTGCGCGAACTCTCTCTCTGTTCTCTGCGGTCCGCCATACCAGAGGTGTGCGCTGGCCACACTGTTCCTTCAGCACGGCTGTTCTGCATGCTGAACCAAAATCAATGTGATACTTTGACTCCGCTGTGCTAAACAAGAGGAGCACCCGATGTGATTCACATTCTCTCTTTGTTGTTATTTATAATTGTACATAGTATATCGAATCGTACTTGGACCATGTATCACTGCATTTTTTTTTTCGTAAAAAAATAATCTTTGTTCCGTCGTGTGCCAATCGACAGAAGAACACCCACTGCGCAATCTGAATGGATGCTTTCTAGACAATGTGTGCATCACCAACATGGCAGAAGGCAACAAAAATTTAATTGTTGTTTTATAAAAGTGAAAGTCTCAGGTTGTCGTTCTTGATTTAACTAAAAAAAGCTTGCGGTGAATTTGACTGTAGCTTAAAGTGAAATTCACTGTAAGCTTTTGACAGTGTTTAGGACCAGGTCAAATATCTTTGAATTCAGAAACACAAATGTTCTTACTGCACAAGTAACCAACTGCAGAATAGGACACTTTGGAAATGTAACTGTTCTGCTCCATTAGAAATTTTTCACTTCTGACTGAATGCCATAATGTGTTTTTCTTGTGACGTATCTCTAGTCTTTTTATGAAACTTCCAGGAGCCATATTTCCTCTGGGTTAGGAATTTCTGTAAATATGTAAATTTGTGTTTATATCTTAAGTCCTACCCGTTATTCCTACTCACGAATCTTAATAACAACTCGTCATAGTATGACGCATGGTGAGCTGAGTACTTGTTTACCGGGCGTGCCATTGCGCGATAGACATGTATCTGTATACATTCACTTCTGAACATCAAACAGATAATCTGCGAACTTGATATTCGACTAACCGTAACAGAGGTATTTAGTTAGTTGTCAAGCTACCAAGGTCTCAATGTCGATATTCAAACACTGTGAAATTGGATTACTCTTGCAAATGAAAGTGTGTAAAAATCAATCTCGTTGAGATTTCATGCAAAAACTCTTAACTGGATACAACTGCTGTCATTGTACTCAAGTGAATTTCCTCTCTCGGCAAACTTACGACGGAAAGATTAATTCTCCCACTCTAAGCCGTAGACTTCACTGGTGACGCAGAAGATAATACGTCGATCCTTATATAAGGCGTTCTTGTAAAAATGGAATAACTCCGATTCGGTCTGAGCCCTTCCCTCCACTTCCCCACCATTACCCTCATCCTTGCCACCAAGCGAGGTGGAACGCTCCCGGGGCGGCGAAGGGTAGACAAGCGAAGGGAAGGGCTCACTTTCGGACTCAGGTTTTTGCATCGTATGGGGTCGTAATTCGATTTAATTCTTCACACTGTATCTTCCAATTAACAAAGAATGTTCATTCAAACCCAACGCATGCTTAGTTTTCTTGTACATTTTGTAAATTTTGTGAATATTAGAGCAAGATATGTATATATTGTACAATATGTGGATAATTGTTCAAATTGCATCTATCTACTTCAAGAATGATTTTTTATTTATCAGCGTTACAATAAAGAAATTACGCAAAAGTATTGTGTGCTTTTCCAGGAAACCAGTGGCTTACCAAAGACTTCGTTGTGACAAACAAAACTACGCAGATTGGGAATCGTCCAGAAAGTACCTCCGTTTTTCTAATTGATTTGGCAAATTACGGGAGCTCAGCGCCTGCGAGACTCGGGGTGGGCCATCCCACAGTACTCCCGTGCAATTTAGGCACGATGTTGCCTACTCATCAGGCGCTATGAGAGCATGCAGAGCTAAACTTGACGGGTTCATTAAAGAGAATGACAGACGTACTTTCTGGATGATCCCTTGTGTACCAGCGAGTTTATTAATATGGATGACTAAAGTTTAAAATAACATATCTAAGCCTGCAAACAATTAAAGGACACAGAATGAGCTTTTGTTTTGCATGACCACTGTGCCAAGAGGGAATTTGAGCCGTCACTGTAATCATGACGTCAAATAGGCACGGCCCCAAACAATTTATTTTATTTTGTTAAATGGTTAAATAATCGGCCTCCATAACAGTTACCGAGCATCCGCTGACTGGTGCCAAAGCCGCACCGCGTTTGTATGTTACTTCAGACGGATAGCGTCGCGAAGGGGCCGTCCATAACGCTCTCTCTCTCTCTCTCTCTCTCTCTCTCTCTCTCTCTCTCTCTCTCTCTCCTTCTCCCCCTCTTCAACACGATCCTCATGCCATTTAACAGTGACCCAGGCCGGACGCTCGCGACTCATATTCTTGTGCGTGTATCTTTTTTTTTCTTTGTTCACAAAAAAGCAGACTGTCTGGGCCAGTTCCATCTCACCTCTTACTGGATAACTGTGTCGCCGAGGCAGTAACAACACCTCAGCCTTAGAATTAACACATGTGTGGATAGCTGCTCGTCTGTTTACCACCTAAAAGTAAGTCCCAAAAAATAGTGATCAATATCTTACGGCTCAGATTTTGGTCAACAGTAGTCGACAGTAAACCTGAGGTTCCTACCGGATTAAGTTGTCGACTCCACGCTATCTTATCTGTCGCGTGGCCCTGCTGGTGGCCGCCAGGCGGCACGCTGCTCGGCCTGGCCCGACACGCACTAAGGTCAGCCCTTCAGCAGGAGGACCGAACGCATTCTCAAGCAACTCTGAAGACTCAAGTGCTGACGCATACTTACTATATTCTCCCGGGTGGAAGGATCTGAAGTCGAACTGCAGTCAGAACTCTAGTAATTTCATCATTGCAGTTAAACTGTGGTTAATCTGCAGTTTTTCAAGCTTTGTGGCCCTACGTCTGAAAAAATTGTAGTTAAACTATAGAAACCTGCAATTAAAATTTAGTTTAACTACAGTTCAACAACAGTTTTCGGCTATAGCACTGAGTACGGATCTTTACATCCGAGAATGTCTCATTTTTGGAGGAAAAAGGGAAAACTTTGAGGAACTCTGCAGGTATGACAAAAACTCATCAGATTTCGAGGAAGACTCCTCAGAAACTTTGGGATTTTTCCTCACTTTTTGACGATTTCTCAAAATCTGAGGCGAGATCAGAGGACTCTTCTTCAAACATGGAAGTTCCTCATAGTTTTCCCTTTTTCCTCAAAAAATGAGACATTGTTTTTACCGTGTTTGGGCTCGAACACTACTTGTTGGCCGGAATCGTCTTTTTTTATGGTTCGTTATTTTCTTCCGCTTTCTTTTTTTCTATTGCTGGAGGACTCTCATCTACAAGGTGGCTGATTAAAACGGCTCGCTTTTGTAGCTGTAATTATCGCACATGCTCTGGAAACCCAAGTGTTTACTTGAATGCAGAATCTCCTGCATACACGTAGGTATGCAGGAGATTCTGCATTCAAGTAAACACTTGGGTTTCCAGAGTGAAAGGCCTGCGGTCTGGCCGGATCGCGGCGACCCGGTTTGGAACCAGGGGGGTGATAGGGTGTCCGCTGAGGAAGAATCGGTTTCGGTTCGGTCCAGTTCTGCGTTGAGGCGCTCCAGGATTCGGTT
The DNA here is from genome assembly GCF_000697945.3 of Frankliniella occidentalis. Classification (NCBI taxonomy): domain Eukaryota; kingdom Metazoa; phylum Arthropoda; class Insecta; order Thysanoptera; family Thripidae; genus Frankliniella; species Frankliniella occidentalis. The sequence continues at coordinate 1,818,643 of NW_026267172.1, read as the reverse complement.
TGGATTCGGGTCCATATCGGGTCGCTGCGCTCAGGCCAGCCCGCACGCCTGTCATGTGCGATATAGTACAGCTACAAAGGCAGGTTGCCTATCCGGTAGGTGGCCCGTAAGGCACCGTAGTGGGACGACAGGCCAACCCACCTGCACGCTTTCCCACGGTACAGTCGAGCCCCGCAGTGAGCGAGCGCCGGATGCTCGTTTGGTCCGGAAACAATAGGTGAGAGGGAGAAGGTCGAACTAGAACATATCTCCCTCTCACTTCCAGCTCTCGTTTTCGGACCAAACTAGCATCCGACTGCAGGCCTCTGGGTACAGTATAACTACATAGGTGCGCGGTGCGCGGGGTTAATCAGCCACATGGTATGTTCTACACATGATACAGTGATACCAGCTGTCTGAGCCCTCGAGGCACAGACGAGCCAGTGCGCTCCTGGGCTGGCGACGTCCAGTCCGTCGCTCTCGCAGTGAAAAAATGTGTAGAAAGTTGTGCCTACGGCTAAAGGCTCAAAGATAAGAAGACAACTCAGTGCGTATCACTGAGTTGACAGCAAGATTGCGCGACGGAGTAGACGACTGGACGTTCAACAGAGGAGAAGGGTGACTCGTTCTGAACCCGTTTCTGATAGAACTGAATCGGAAACGACACAGTTGCATGGATTGAACACAACATCGAGACTGGCAGAACATACCATCAAAAGGTAAACATAAACAGCAAAGGACTTGGTCACGATGCTTGCTCAGATGGTTTCAAAATAAGGTGTCTTCACACACGGCCCGTTCGTCTCGTCTCTTTCCGTTTTCATAAATGAACATTAAAGCACCGTGGTGCGAGGCTAAAACCGTATACCGTTCAAATCAAACGCAACCTAAATTTCCCTTTAGTGGACTCTAACTTATTTTACAATAACTCTCACATATCCCTCAAAGTGAAAATTGGGCTATTTTTCACCTTCGATCTTTACTTTCGCAAGCGGGAAATACGCCACGGCACCGAAAAAAGGTCGACAATGATCTGAGAACAGTTTGTCTTCGTATGCATCGTCTAGAAAGTACATCCGTCTCTCTGATTCATTCGATCATTCGGCAAACTACGAGTGCCCGACGCCTGTGAGACTCAGGGTAGGCCACCCCGCAGTACACGCACGCACTGCAGGCAGGATGTTGCCTACCTATCAGGCGCTATGAGACCTTGGCTAAACATGCTAATTTCGTTACGGCAGTTAGCGTACGCACATTCTTGATGATCGCACTCACCTCGCCACAAAGAAGGGCGATCATTTAAGTTAAAGAACGAGTTTATTTCTTAACACAAAATTAATTTCGTGTTCTACCGTCTGCCTTGTTTAGTTAATCCACGCGTAAAGCGGGACGCAGTTGCAATGGTACACTGGTACACATCGGTATATCGGAATCATATCGGTGAGGTCTCCGAGGTACGCGCCCTGCACGCATGGCTTGCCTGTCGTAGCTGATAGTGACCGAGGTCGGGGACCCCCGTTGCGGAACACCCCATGAGTTGCTAGTTTCATCAACTTTGAGACCCTTTTCAGTTCAGAATTATTACATTCACTATCTGGTTGCCATGTTGTGGCCTCTTTGAACACCAAGTTTTGGGATCCAACACTGCGAAAAATATCGGGAAAATACTTTTAAGTTCACGGGAAAATTTTCCATGACGTGAGTCCGTAAGATTACAATCTGAAGTTGTAAAATTACAATCACTTTCTATCGACTTGGCACCTTGGCAAAGAAATCCAACATTGGGCATGAAAAGATAAAAGATGCAGGTTCAACGGGAAATTTTCTATGTGAAAAAATGTGAAGCTTGAAGTCCTTTCTTTCTCAATCTGTTCAAAGTGGGGATTTCCCGGTATTTCCTCCGTTATATCAGTGAGATCGGATTCGTTGCCACACCTGTTATGATTCGACTCTTAATCTACAGTCCATCACAATGGCCTGGCAGCTAGATTGCGGAGCGAAAGCGGACGGACTAAGATATAGTATCTGCGTGGTAGAATCGTGACAGTGCAATTGTTAACATTGCTCATTAGTTTATTAGCAAAAACAATAGCCCTCGCTACCCTCCACGGTCCAAAATTGGCCCCCACGCGATTACTGTGAATCATTTTTGCTATCCGCGGCCTCTAATTACCGGCGCTCGACGTAATTTGGTGTCGCGCGCTGCATTTCAAAGGTCAAGATGGTACTCCTAATGTCAACTACCTGTACCCACGGCCCACTCTGTCTGTCGGCAGAAGGGCCACGGCCACACCAGATCTGTGCGACGAAGCAGCAACACCCGTGCCGGCGATGAAGCTATTAACCACAGCAGACTTCTCGGCAGTACTTAATTGGGTCTTCGCAGGAAAGGGTGGACTACCTCTGAGCCTTTGGCAATAGGTTAGTAACGTCAAGACGTTCTGAGCGCATGTAACCCGTAAATATTAATTTAATAATCCTTTACACTGCCAATGGCATGGTTAGTCATTTAGTCGTCACCGATATTTAAATTTTTGGTATAGTCCATTACTTGCCAGAACTTGTTTTAATAACCCGTGGCTCGTCTACCTTTCCAGATAAATAATTATACTCAAAAATGGAGGTACAGCAAAGGAAACTCACTCGATTTCAACGACTTTGCTACTCAGTCGGACATGTTCAAAATGACGTGTGTGCATCCATGTGGTTCACATATTTGCTCATTTACTTCACCAAAGTTCTTGGCTGGCCTTCGGCTGAAGCTGGAACTATAATGTTAATTGGGCAAGTTGCTGATGCATTAGCAACACCATTAATTGGTTTACAGGCTGATTTAAAACATGATCACTGGATGTGCAAATATGGTCGCCGGAAAACTTGGCATTTATTAGGTAAATAAAAATTTATGTCAGGTATTATAATATTGAAACGTGCAATACTGAGATTCACTGAGGTCACTTGTTTTTCAGGAACAATTTGCGTACTCCTCAGTTTCCCATTTATTTTCTCCCCGTGTGGAGTTTGTCATGATGCAGAAGGGGACTACTGGGACCAACTGATTTATTACTCCGCCTTTGTGTGTATATTCCAATTTGGATGGGCAGCCGTACAGATTGCCCATTTATCTTTAATACCCGAACTAACTCCAGATGAACATGTTCGTACTGGATTAATTGCCTTCAGGTAAGCACCTGGTACTGGTTATACTTTTTTCCATTGAACGCTCTCCGAAAGCGACGCACTCCAAAAAGCTGAAACTTTGTACACCCACCAAGATACCCCTAGACCAGCAGTCCGCCAAGGTGGTCCGCCAACCCCACTCGGCTGTTTGGCAGGCTGGCCTATCCAATGCATTGCGGGCGCTTACGAATTGACCATTCCGCTCGTTCCTCTCAAAATAAATGCACCGGAAGTCGTCTATTTCAAAACAATATTTAGCTTACCCAGATCCCTAGAATCTTTTCCAAGGTGACAAATTAGTTCTGTTTGGGATATTTTGTTGTTGTCATAAAGCCTCTGCAATCAGTGCTTTTGTTCTCTGAGAGTATCCCGTTTAGAGGAGCCAGCGGAATTCTATCAAAAGCGGTGAGCAATCAGCTCGTCGATCAATTGCAAGCCGATGCATAGTGCTTGTAATTTTACGACACGCGTCAAGGAAAATTTTCCCATCAAACCTAGAACTATTATTTTTCATAGTGGGGCTAAAGACGTCCAACGTCGTTTTCTCTCGTCGTTGCGTCGCGTCGGAGAGTGTTGTCCTTTGGGAGAACGTCCGTTACATGCGCCACATTCAGAACATCATCCAATGACAATGTTTCATATTTCAGGAACACTTTCACGGTGGTATCTAGTGTTTTCATCTACCTTGTAGCTTGGCTAGTTTTGCACGTGTCAAATGACCCCAACCAAAAAATCGGACCATCAGATCAGTCAAGCTTCCAGGTACTGTGAAAATTGCCATTTATGATTGAAATGTCTTTTTCCAGCCAGAAAGGAAAGTCGATTCGACTTTTATTTCTATAGTTAGGTTTAATAACTGAGAAACTTTTTGTACCTCCGCAAAAACTAATTTCTTCTTTTTTCCAACAGTATGTCGTGGCTTCTGGTTTAATAGTTGGTTCTCTGAGCTCTATTTTATTTCATGCTGGTCTAAGAAATGCATCACAACCAATAGACGCTGGAAATGAGTCAATAAGTACCATAGGTGACACAACAATCTCAACAGAAATAAAAGACACAACCAAAGTGATGACAGCCAACAAACAGAAAACAATTAAAGAACACTTAGTTTCAATTAAGCTGTACCAGGTTGCGGTTGTCTATATGTCAACAAGGCTTTTTGTCAACCTTAGTCAGGTAAATATTAGTTCAACATTACCTTACTGTGGGCCTTCTTCTAGCTTATCTACCCAACGTTCCACATGAGTTGGTTTAGAAAGGCCGTTCAATTGAGTCACTCGGCACATTAAGGGAGTTTGGCGCCTGCCGTGGTCGGGGTAGGCCATCCTGCAGTACACGCATGCACGGCAGGCAAGATGTTGCCTATCGATCAGGCGCTATGAGATCTTGTACAGGCCGAACTTGGCAGTTTCGGAACGGCCAATGACGGACATAGTTTTCTGGGTGATTCCTTTGCATTCCTACCCTATGCTACGTAAATTAAAATACTGTGCTCTATATCATGTTCTAGGTTTATGTCCCCCTCTATCTGGACGAACAAGGACTCTCAGCTGAAAGTTTAGCCGTTGTACCTCTGGTCATGTACATCAGCAGCTTTTTCACGTCCGTTTTAACTCAATTTAAAACAATGAATAAGTATTTGGGCAGAAGGGTACGATAACCTTTCACTTTATTTGGTATTTTATGTCTTTTTATGATGTGTCTTCTTAATATTGAAAAAATTATTTTGGTTTCCAGCTTGCATATTTAATTGGATGTTTAATTGGAGCCGGAGGGTGTGTATGGGTTGGGCTGGGAGCAGGAAAAATCTACACAACATATGAGGTTTACGCTGTCGCCATCCTCCTGGGTACGTCCTTAAACACACATAATTATTCAACCTATCTTAATGTATATGTAATATGTTTATAATTATTTTCTTTCTTATAAAGGCGCTAGTTCTTCAATTCTACTTGTTACAAGTGTGGGATTGACTGCAGATCTTATTGGTCAGGATACGGACACTGGAGCATTTGTCTATGGAGTGATGAGCTTCGTTGATAAATTAAGTAATGGATTGGTTGTTTTTGTTCTACAATCCTATTTCCAGTAAGTTAACGACAGATTATGTGTACTACTTCCTCAACCCAGTAGCCAAATCATTAACATGTTCTTTTTCTTCCCTTTCAACTTAGCCAAAATTATAGAAACGTATTGGCATACGTGTGTGGAGCTTCAACCATTTTGGGAGTACTGGCTATAGGAACGTTACTCCAATCTTCAGATTACTCTAGTATTTTGTGTAAAAAGACTTACAGTGTAAAGACATAGTCCATGACAACTCATAAGCGATGCTGAATCCAATATTGTTATTTTACTTCTATGTTGTGTTTTGTATATATATTTAATATATTTTTTATTTATTTGTGACATGTTTAAATCTCGACTAATTGAACCCATAATTGAAAATTTCCCCGGCCGGGTGAGGGTGTTTGTACCGCTCCACCCGGGCACGGGCCTCATATACCCAGAGTCCGTAGGGCATCATCCAGAAAGTACGTCATTTCATTTATTGCCGTAACGAAACTTTCAAGTTCAGTCTGTGATGTTCTCATAGCGCCGAATAGGTAGGCCAAATCCTGTCTGTGGTGCATATGTGCACTGTGGGGTGGCCTAACCCGAGTCTCGCAAGGCGCTGAGTTCCCGCAATTTGTCGAACGAATCCGAGACAAAAAGGGAACGTACTCTCTGGACTGGTGAGCAAAGAGGAGGAGCTATTGGCACAAACTATGTGTCTGGCGAAATTTTCCCTTGTCTTACTGGAGACGAAAGTGTTTCGCTACATCAAGTCTGTATTTTTCGATGACAAGAGGGCGCCAAATGACGCGTCACAAGTATTTCGGGGATAGACACGTCTTCCTTCACAAATCACTGCTAACTAGCCATATGATGGCTCATCTAAGACAGATTACATCAGTATAGTACGATTGCCAATCGAGCCTTGAAGCGGAAACAGGAGATAAGGTGACTTATCTGCACTACAGCTTTCTCACGATATATCTGAAGAGTGGGGCTGGCATGCACTTGTGAGAGTCAAATACCAGCACGTGTCAGCTGCAAATTTGAGTACTTGCTAGTGTCGGACTTTAAAATCACCACGACTTATCTTCCTAGACTCCTAATTCAAGTAAGTGTTTAACTCGAGGGGTCTGCACATTCACTGGTCAAACAAAAAAAATCAATAATAGACAAATTGCTATCCATAGCCCCTGGAGAGGTATTACGGAGCGCTCCCCGGAGGCGCCTTCCAATCCCCCCCCCCCCTGTTTTTATAAAATGCGCACAGGAGCGGAGCGCCGTAATCCCCCTCCTGTATGTGGGCAGTCTAAAAGCCCCGGGTAAGGCCTAAGACCCCCAGTTCCAGCAGTCACCGGAGTCTTCCAGTCCAGTCAGTGGCACGGCACGAGCGCGCCGCGTGGCTACGGCCTGGAGCGGGGCGACCTCTTGGCTGCCACCCGGAGCCGAGCCGCCCCCGGAGCCGCACCGAGCCACGCCGAGCCGAGCCGAGCCGAGCGGCGCGCGAGCGAGGGCGCGAGACGGCGGCGCAGGCGCGAGCAACAGCCCGGAGTCGCGCGCGATTCTGCGCGCCTGGTACGCGGCTCCAGCGCCGGCACAGCTTCTCTCCGGAAAGCTGCCTGGAGCCGTGCCTTTCCGGAAACGACCTCCCGGAGTCTCCGCTGTTCTCCAGCGATCGACCCCTCCCCCCCTCCCCCCTCCCCACCAATTTCCCCCTTCCCACTTATTTGTTGAAAAAGTTGTATTTGGGACAAGCAAGGACAGGGCCCCAGCCGCTCCTTATTTGATGGCATCTTGTTTTCTTACTGTCCTTCCGTATCACTAGCATCAACGCTGTCCAGGTGTATTAAATATCTAATCAGTGAACTTCATTCCATGATGTTGGTACTTGGTGTTGCTCTTACTGTGTAGTGTAAATAAGCTATGGCGTGTAAATAGGCTGAAGAGGGGTGAAGAATCGGGAAGAGTCTTATCCACAGTCAGCTGTGTACTTTGTTTTGGTTTCCCTTTCGCCGGCTTTTGTATTAACTTTGCAAACGCCTCTAGGGCGTCATCTGGAAGTAAGAGTTATTTTTGGCTGTAATTTTGTATCTTCTTTCGCGTGCTTCTGGGTTGGAAATACCTTTGTTGTCTGCTCCCCGTGTCAAAATAGGAAAAGATAACCTCTCTATTTGTCGTTCTTAGTACGTTTTTACTATCTTTCCGTGAACGCACAAATAGTCTTTTCTTATTTTTTAAATATTATCCTTTTTTCTTATTGAGTCCATTTAACAGTTTTTCTCATTCTATTTGTATTTGTTCTTAGACATGAAACTTCCTGATGTCGCAAGGAAGGATCTCCACATAGTATTTGTAAGTAATGTCATCTCAGTAACTTCAATTTGTACCCTTCATCAAAATTCATTAGTTGAATTGTGTTTGCCCAGACTGAAGAAGACTTGCCCTATGAGGAAGACATCTTACGTAACCCTTTCTCTGTGAAACACTGGCTCCGCTATATTGAACATAAGAAGGGCGCACCCAAGCATGCGCTAAATATAATCTATGAACGTGCTCTGAAAGAGTTACCCGGCAGGTAAAAACTTGGTGGTATAGTTTTTTCAAAATGTTTCTTTTGCTAGATTATCTCATAATTTTATTGTATTCATTTCAGTTACAAGCTTTGGTACAACTATCTAAAGCTAAGGAGGCGACAGTCTAAAGGTCGATGCATCATTGATCCTATCTATGAAGATATCAATAATGCATATGAGCGGTCCTTAGTTTTCATGCACAAGGTAACTTTATGCATTCTTTTCTTTCCAATGTAGAATGTACATTTCCTTATTTTGCTCCTATAAACTGTATATTATTAACTGTTCAGATGCCAAGAATATGGATGGACTATTGTCAATTTTTAACTGAGCAGAACCTGATAACCAGAACTCGGCAAGCCTTTGATAGAGCTTTACGTGCATTGCCGATCACACAACATCCCCGAATTTGGCCACTCTATTTAACATTTGTCAAAAAGCATGACATGGCAGAAACTGCTGTTAGAGTATTCAGAAGATACTTAAAGGTAATTAAAGCATCAAATTCTTGCAGAAATTTGTTGTGTTCTTGAAAATGTTAGACAGGTTATTATGAAAATATTTATTACTATTACAGCTTTGTCCAGAAGACACAGAAGATTACATTGAGTATCTAACATCCATAAATCGATTAGATGAAGCAGCTTTGAAGTTAGGCTTTATTGTCAATCACGATGACTTTGTGTCCAAACATGGCAAATCAAATCATCAACTTTGGAATGAGCTTTGTGAGCTCATTTCTAAAAATCCTGATCAAGTTAGGTATGATATGATATAATAGGTGTAACTTTCCTCTTTGCAAGTTACTCTTCAAACTTCTACACCTTGGTGTCTCTGTTTAAATAGGTCTCTTAATGTGGATGCCATCATTCGTGGTGGATTGAGACGGTACACTGATCAACTTGGACACTTGTGGAACTCATTAGCTGACTATTATGTTCGCAGTGGTTTGTTTGAAAGGGTGAGTTAAAAATAATAAATAATGAATGACACTCTTGCATTCTCTAAGTTGCATGGTTCTCATGTGACTTTGTATGAACAATGTAGTAATTTTGTTTTGTTCCAGGCGAGGGATATATATGAAGAAGCTATTCAAACAGTAAAAACAGTGAGAGATTTCACTCAGGTTTTTGATGCATATGCACAATTTGAGGAACTTAGCTTAAGTAAACGGTTTGATCAAGCTCAAAATGTTTCAAATCCTTCTGAAGAAGGTACAATAAAGCTATTAAAAATTGTTTGCTTTCCCAAAATGTTTCTGTAGCAATCTCATACCTATTGTTTTGTTTTTTGAAATACTTAGATGATGTTGAACTGGATCTCCGCCTTGCTCGATTTGAGCATTTGATGGAACGACGACCTCTTCTACTCAACTCTGTACTTCTTCGTCAAAATCCACATAATGTTCATGAGTGGCACAAGAGAGTTCAATTATATGAAGGGCAGCCTCACCAGGTATATAATTATATTACAAACTATGTGCACATATCAATCTTCATATCCTTTGCACTACCATGTTATTTCTTTTGCAGATTATTTCTACTTACACAGAAGCAGTTCAGACCGTGGATCCGAAACTGGCTGTCGGGAAACTGAACAGTTTGTGGGTGGCTTTTGCCAAATTTTATGAAGAAAATGGTCAGCTTGATGATGCTAGAGTTGTGTTTGAAAAAGCCACTCAAGTACCCTATGTGAAAGTTGAAGATTTAGCAGCAGTTTGGTGTGAATGGGCTGAGATGGAAATCAGACATGAGTGAGTTTGTTCATTTCTCTATATATGTCATTGTTTTTATTAATGTGCCAATATAGTTTCAAATCAAATGTTAATAAATTATTTTCTCTCTCTAGGAGACCAGAAGCTGCATTGAAACTCATGCATAAAGCAACAGTTATGCCAAACCACAAAGCAGCTTATCATGATGAGACAGAAACAGTACAAAATAGACTTTACAAATCACTTAAGTTATGGTCATTATACGCCGATTTAGAAGAGAGCTTTGGTTCATTTAAGGTAAGTTGGAGAAAAGTTGTATATTTCTAATTTTCAACATTATGTACTGGTACTGTTTTTTCTAATACTAGTTTATCCCTCCCTCCAATATCTTTTAGTCTTGCAAAGCTGTTTATGACAGAATAATAGATCTTAAGATCGCAACACCTCAGATAATCATCAACTATGGTCTATTTTTGGAAGAACAAAACTACTTTGAGGAAGCATTCAAGGTATGGTTACTTTCATTCCCTTTCCATTTGGTTGATTTTACAATAGAAGGAAATTACCAACTTGCAGTACTTATTTTAATTTTTTATCTTGCACTGTTCAGGCATATGAGAAGGGCGTTGCTTTGTTCAGATGGCCAAATGTTTATGATATTTGGAATACCTATTTAACAAAATTCTTAAACCGCTATGGTGGAACCAAATTGGAAAGAGCTAGAGACCTGTTTGAGCAATGTTTAGAGAAGTGTCCTCCAAAGTTTGCAAAAGGTAAAGTCAGAATAATTATTAAATTTTCTCTCGTACAATTTTTACCGTCCCAAACCAGAAATTTAGTTGTTGACGTATGAATTTTTGTTGATTTTTTTTATAGCTTTGTACCTTTTGTACGCGAAACTGGAGGAAGAACATGGCTTAGCCAGACATGCCATGGCTGTTTATGAACGTGCTACAAGTGCGGTTCTACCAGAAGAGATGTTTGAGGTAATATCCATTTGAGATTCTTGTTTAGTGCTTACATCCTTATGAAAAACTTTTATAAAATTTAATTTTTACTGCAATTTTTTTCCAGATGTTTAACATCTATATTAAAAAAGCTGCAGAGATATATGGAGTACCTAAAACACGTCAAATTTATGAAAAAGCCATTGAAATGCTTGGAGATAACAACTCTAGAGAAATGTGTGTACGATTTGCTGAAATGGAAACCAAACTTGGTGAAGTTGATAGAGCTCGAGCTATTTATGCTCATTGCAGTCAAATTTGTGACCCAAGAGTAAGTTTATTAATTAAAAAGCATTTGTCAAGTTAGAACTGTATTTTATTCTGTGTTTAAAACACCATTAACCATGGCCATTTTTTCAGGTAACTGCAGATTTCTGGCAAGCTTGGAAGGACTTTGAAGTGCGCCATGGCAATGAGGATACCATGCGAGAAATGCTACGTATCAAACGTAGTGTGCAAGCAACATATAACACTCAGGTATGTTTCGGAGCTGCAGAACAAATTGTATTATGTATTAATGAAGGCTTGTTGATAATAATTTTCTTTCTTGCACTTTCAGGTGAATATGATGTCAGCGCAAATGGTTAATGTGTCTGGATCTGCGGGAACAGTTGCTGACTTGGCTCCAGGCGTAAAGGATGGTATGCGAATGCTGGAAGCCCAAGCTGCAGAAGTTGCCCAAATGGAATCACGTCTAGGTCAGTAGCTAACCTTTCTTTTTCTGTGATATTCCCTCTCATTTATTGTGCTTACTTAACGTAACTATTCTGTCCACAGTTATGCCAAAAGGTGGAAACATTCTTTTTGTGCGCGGAGAACACACGCACACACACACACACCGTAACTATTCTGTCCACAGTTATGCCAAAAGGTGGAAACATTCTTTTTGTGCGCGGAGAAACTCAAGGTGGAGACAGAGAAGGAGCCCGTGTTGCAAATCCCGATGAGATTGAGATTGATGATGATGAAGAAGAAGGTTCAGATGGGAGTGAGAAGGAGGAGGAAGGTATGGAATGATTTGAAAATGAAGTTCATAGATAAAAACTTGAAAATTGCAATAATTAATCATATTTTTTGAAAATATTTCCAGCTGATCTTCCTATTCAAAAACAAATTGTGCCTTCTGAGGTCTTTGGGAGTTTAAAACAGAACGAAGATGAAGATGAAGAAGTTTAGACTACATTGGGAAGTAATAGTGAAGAATACTTATTTGACATGACATGTGGTACTAGGTATCAAGTCAAGTACTAAATGTAAGAAATGAAATTTTAACTATCTTTGACCCGTTTAGTTATTATTGGATACCTACTTTACCTCCATCCAATCTCTGTCATGCCGTCATGCATATGTAGTGAGTCTCACCCATTTGAGCTGCGTCCAAACAAGGAGTCGCCTGGGTTGCTCTTGTCTGGACACAGCTTTGATTTACCTATTATAGTGATGGTTCAGGAGAAGGGGCTGTTCTTTGGTGTTGTCAATTGCTTTAAATGATACCGCAAATATGTAGCAAAGAGTTTCAGACCATGTGAATGGAAGAGGTTGCTGATTGCAAAATCCAAGTATCAAAATCATCCTGTACCTTCTGCATTGAGCTGTCCAAAATTTGGTAGACCCTCATTGTGGCGAATATGGTTACACTAAAATGAGGTTTCAGACTGTTCATTAGACAACTACACTGCTACCATTAGTTGGACATGACATAGCTGTTACTTTAGTATGTGAGCAACAGAAAGTTGTGTGATGAATTGCCATCTTATCATGAGAGCTGAGAGCCAACAGGGGCACAAATCAGTTCCATTGGTCCAATGTTCCAATCCAATGGTACCAATATTTTTCAGGGGTGAGACATGAATGGTATCAGACAAGTCTTACAGAGGTTTTTTTAAACGTATAATTTTTGAAATCAAAGTAGGGAACTTTGCAGCATATTGTTTATTGCATAAAAGTAATATAACAAAGTCTTATCAAAGGTTTCAGCAGTGTTGAGGTTAATTAACAAGTAAAGGTCCAAAGCAAGATTCAATTGATAGAAATTATTAATAACTTCACCTAAATTGTAACATGAAACAAAACCAGACAAAATAAAATTACTTTTCAAGTTCTAATTGATATCAACAAATAGCTGAGTGGCAAAACTTAAAATTAGTTAAACAATGCACTATTAAGTAGCATTTTTTAAAGGAACAGTGCTTTAACATTACTATGACTCAACACATCTTACAGGGGGAAAAATGGTGAAGTAAACTTCCAGTCATTTTGTTCAGAGATATTTTCAGTCTTCAAATTACACCATGTGGTGCAGAAATAAAGTGCAATGAATTTGATAGATTGCTTGCAGAATTGATTTGCGAGTTAGTCATTAGTGTCATAGCTTCCCTATGAATCCCACCAAACATGATAAGTTCTCCTCGCCCAGCAACAAGTGTATACAAAAGGGTTTCTTCCGGACCAGTGCTGAGAGCTTCTGTATTCAATGCTAACCACCTAGCTGAACACTCTTCTTCTAAAATTTTTGTGATATCCATGACACATACCACCATGGTCCTCTGAAGTTTAACAGGAGCATCTTCACTATTGGATGGCTCCTGAACTCGAGGCTGATTATTAAATCGCATTCGTTCCTCAAACCTCTGAAGAGCTTGAAGTTGTCTCTCACGAGCCCTTGACGGGGCCGGTCGAACTGGTTGTTCCCCATCCTGGAAAGCTGCCATCACAATTGCACCTGCACGGTTAGGACTTTCCCCATTAGGAGAGCGATTGGTTGGCCTTAGCCGATCCCAGTTTAGGGTACTAGGGCTTGAAGCAGCCAAGTTATCAGGACTATTATCACTCTTGCCAGGGGAAATAGAATTTCTGCTCGTATTAGCAGGTTTGCTTATTCCACTTGGACCAGGTTGACAATCTGGATGCATGTTGATTGGTGGTTGATTATTCACACCACTTGGACCTGGCTCACATTCCATATGAACACTCTCTTGTGTTTCTGCATTCTTTGATCTTTTAATACCATTCACACCACTAGTCCCAGGTCTTGAGTCAGAATCTGAACCAGAAGCATGTTCATTGCTGGGAGCTCCATTGGACATTCTGTGTGTTACACTGCCCCGTAAAAATGTTCCTCGTTGACCATTAACATTAAAGTCCTTATCGACACGAAAGGCTGGAGTAATACGTTGTGGCATGTTGGGGGCTGCTTCTTCATATCGTGGAGGAACCCAGACAGATGATATTCGAGATCTGGGTTTAGTTTTAACTCCATTCTGAGGCTTTCTTTTGAGAGGTCTAGGGTCCCTGCTCATCATAACAACTTGATTTCCAACCTAAACAAAAAATAATGTGTATGTAGAGCCCGTAGTAAAAGAAGCTTCACCTACAATTACCAAACTGGGATAGTCGGCCCTAGGTTAAGCCAGCTAAACCTAGCTAGCTCTAATCATAACACACACATAATAGCAATAAAAAATATTTAAGGCATGTCTTACCCTACAAGCACGATGGCACCACATATAAGTAGCTGACCATTCACGGTTTTGTACCTCAACTTCCCTCCAAACCCACACTTTGCCAGCTAAGGACAGTAACCAAACATCATTGAATACCATATTTGGACCACCACATCCACCTAAGAGAAAAGACAAGAGTATTATTTTAAAAGAATGAATAACTCAAAACATTCAGCATCGCCATGAGACTGCCCTGCTAAAAGTAACTTACCAATTATAAGGAGGTGGTCTTTCCCCAACCAGATTTGCGACTGACCATAACGAGCATGAGGTTTGACATCAGATGTGGCTTGTTTATGCCACTCTTGAGTTTCCAGGTCAAAACACCAGACATCATTCGAACTTAAATTAATAATAACAAACAATAATGAACAAAAATTGATGGTAGGTAAGCTAATGAAATTAAGAGGTAAAGTGTCTAATGAAATACCAAGAGTATTGTCCATGGGGCTCAGCCTTCAGTCCGCCAAATACCACCATTGTGTCTCCATGGACTGATGCAGAATGACCAGCCATTCCAGGTGGTGAAAATGCTGTGTTTATACACATCCAGCGATTTTTTACAATACTATAAATGTGTAGTTCATTAAACAGCCTCCAAGCCTAAGAGAAAATTGGAGAAAGCAAAATTAATTGTCCATAGATCAACAGAAAGCTCAAAATACCATAACTGTCACGCTGATTGTTTTATTTTCTTTAATTTCAATACCTGATGAAGAGGAAAGGGTGATGGAAGGGTCCAGCCACCAAATACAATAAGAGCATCTTTGTATTCAACCATAGTTGCACAAGATTTAGGAGATGGATATGTGCCCATGGTTAAAGGCCGGACCCACTGTCTTTTATTTAGATCCAATCGCCATAAATCATTGAAAGTTGTACTGGTTGATGTACAACCTCCAAAGACATACATGGAATTTTCTGATGGCAACACAAATAATAAATGATTAATGAAGCAAAATTTAATGTATGGAGGAGGGCAAATGATTGAGATACCATACCGTGATAGCAAGCTGAATGGGAATATCTCTTGGTGATGCTCGGAGCCATTTCAGCTGGAGTAATAGTTTGCCAAGCAACATCCATATTGCTGATAGCATTGGTAAGCTTAAGGGTGAGAAGTCTCACAACATCTAGAAAAAAATTGCAGATGAGATGAAACAGAATATCAATTAACAACAATTACAGTCCACATAAAGTGAATATCAACAATGGTACAATGTTCAAGTTGGGCATCGGAGTTAGAATTTAAACTTAAGTGCTATTTTAAAAGGATAGGCAAAAGTAATAAACAAAACAAAATTACACAGAAGAAATATGAGGGTTAGGTAAAACAGACTTTAAGCAACTTACTTTTAACTATTTCATTCCATCTTTTGCTGACAAGCATACACTCCTTTAAATCTTTGTAGGGAGACACTAAGCTGAAAATGTATTCTAGAACTTCATCAGGTAACTCATTGATGCTTTTCCTTGAATCATCCTCTATAATATCTTCAAATTCAACCTCCATAGTGACAGATATTTGGTTTGTTAACCCTGTGCTTCAAATAAATATTGGTCACTTAGTCATTCAGCATAAGTTCCACAAAAATCACGAGCTCTATAAAAAATTTGAAGTAGATTGTTGGAACTTTTCAATAACAAAATTGCTTGAACACAACACACCCCTTCCCCTAACCCAACACCCAACCCTTGCCCCTGCCCTCTCCTTCCCTTCCCACCTCTCCTCCTCTCACCCCATCGTTCGGGTCGTTCTTGGTTTACAGGAAGGCAGTAAGCGTCTTTCAAAAATCGTCCGCTACCGCGTCGGCTGCTAAAATCGAAATTTGTTTTAATTTTTCAATTACATCTCCAAATTTATTAGCACCATAACTTTTAGCTTTAATCTAGGGTCGTTCAGCACTCGACAAACCTTTAAAACTGCGTGTGAGGCACTTTTTGCTCTTATCAAACGGAGGTCTGTGGATCAGCTGATCGTAGCCACCATGCTCGGTGTTCCGGTGTCGTAGAGTTGAGGTTATGATCTCGGTTAAATGTAATGCATCCCAACACTGAAAACTGAAATAAAGTAGCAAGAGTTGTTTGAAAAAACAAGCAAAATGGCAGGAGCAGACCAGATTAGTCCTGTGGTGACTGGTATGAAGACACTACTGCCGTCAACTGCTCTGCTCGGGCGAATGTCAACTCAGAGGGTAAGTTTAGCACTTCGTTAGCACCTTTATTTCGATTCCCCTCGTCTTTTGATGCCCGTATCCGAATTATACATACGTTTTGAAATATGCAATTGTTTCTTTGTGTGAAAGGATTTTTATTGTATTACTGATCTTTATTGGGAATGAAATATTTGCCATTGTTTGCCATGTATAAATCTCCATTAGTTGTATTTTGTCAGTTTTTTCAGAGTTAAGCTGTTAGATTTCATCTCTTGTAAATTTATGTTTCAGATTGTTATCATGTCAGTGACAGCAGGTGTAGCTGTGCTTGGCATTCTGGCTCGTTACCTCAGGAGGCGTCGCAGGACTGTCAAGCCAGATTACTTCCGAAAGTATCCGAGAAGGTTTACCAAAAGCACAGCATACAGCATCAAAAGTCCCAATGGAGGTAATTAAGGTAGTGGAGTCTCTGCTCCCTGAAACCCTGCTGCAGAGACTGCAGAGACTTTTTGACTAAATAATTGGAAACTAAACGTGCTTTGCGATGCCTTGTGCGGACAGTTGCCAATGTGTTAGAAATCCCTCTAAGTTAATTACCTTTAGAAGGTGATACCTGCCATGTTCAACAAACACTAGTTTCTCTTCAATTTACTGGTTGGGTTGTTAAATGTTAAAAAGCTTCCAATTTGATCATCAAGACATGGGCCTCTGAATCGTTCCCATGAGATTGTCATATCCTCTGATCAGTTTTCATTTCCCTCCCCCAGTCGCTTTTTTTCTCACCTCCCGTACACTTGCTCACGCTGCCATTATTTTCCTCCCGTGTTTTCAGACGTGCTGAGCCAGGCCAGCGGCAGCACGGCGGCGGGCGGCCAGGGGACGCGCCTGTCCCGCCGCGGCTCCGTGCTGTCCATGAGCACGGACAGGCTGTCGCTGCCCTCCAGCTCGGTCGTCGGCGGCGCCCCGGGCGACGCGCGTGCCCCGCTCGCGCCCCAGGAACTCGGCAGCCTAGGTGAGTCCCAGAGAGCGCACTTCAAACCGTGCCGCCTTTCCCGCGGCCGCCGCTGCCCTTCCGGTCGGGTGGTGGCGCCCTCCGTCGAGAGGACCTTGAACCCCCGCCTGCTCCTTGGCGCCACCGCCGCCGCACCGGGTAGCGCTGTGGTCGCGGCTCTGGCCCGAGGGGGAAGTCCTACGCGGCCACCCGTCACGAAGAATGGTTACAGATTGGGCCCGAATGCAGCGGAATCGAATCTCACATCTCGATGATGTAATCGATCGACGAGCGCCGAAAGGCTCTCATCCCACCAATCAGCCGAGCCGAGCGTATAGCCCGACGATTAACTGAACGCCCTACAAAAAGCGGCTCCTGAATGCAGCATTTTATCTCCTCCGCCCGTCTTTAGGTTTATTTATTACTCGGGGCCGTTTTACGCGTCTTCAGTTTTTGCCTCGCTGTTGATGTTGTTGTTGTTGTGTGTATCGTTTTGCTTTATCTTCGCCTCATCCTAGGATAATAAATGGGTCGAACGCAGCGTTCTAGCCCTCTGGACTCGCCCCTGGCGGCGTGACGGTGGGAGGGGGTGGGGGCGTGACTACGTGTGTTGGCAGCTCAACTCGCACGGGGGGGTCATCGGCCACCTCCGCGCGTGCAAATGTCAGGCGAACACTGTCAGTCAGCCGACTCAAAGAGGCCTAATTAGCCGAGCAGGAATGCTCTCCCGCTGCTGGCGGAGAGGACGCGGACGTGTCGTTGGTGTCGTCACGTGAGAGTAGGTCACCATAAAATGATGTTTCTTTTGGCCACGTTTCAGACAAATGCCGTTACGCGGTGGCAGTAAGAGTATTTAAAGCAGTAATAATCGTTTTCGATTTTTCTTTTTGGATTGGGGGAAAGGGAGGGGGAGGGTGTTGTTATTATGTGTACTTTTCTTACGCCGGCGGCCAGCATGGTGGTCGTCCACTCACGGGCTGCCATCTGACTCAAGCATGCCTAGGCCCTAATCATCTTGTCCGATGTCAATTCTATCCTCTCTCTGACGCTGCTTTTTGGACATGGTGGACCGACCGGACCGACAGACACCCCCCTCCTCCCCTGTCCTTCGATGTCGCCCGTATCGTCGTAACCAATTGTTGGTTCAACTAGGCACAGTTTTTCTCTTCGCACAATTACTCCAAAAATGAATTTTGTCAGTAAACTTCACTTTAAAATGCTTGCTCTCTCACTGTTTTAGAAAAGAAAACACGATGTTTTGTACTAAGTGGTCACACCGAGGGTCACACATCAACAATTTATGTGTGTATTAACAACCAAAGGATTGTTATAATTTTCCCCTTTTTTATACCCAGCGTGTGTTAGGATTGTCACGCTCACAGTACACTGCTGGTAAAACAAGTGTGCAATTTTGAACACTGTAAGTGTGCTTCGCACACACTTTTCACACTTGGAAATACATACCAAGTGTCAAAAGTTGCCTAGACGTTTGCGAAGTGTGCAAAGTTTGCACGCTTCGTGGTGTTAAGTTGAAGCTCGACATCAGGAAGTGTGCCAAGTTTACACATTTGAAAAACAGACAAATCGGTCTTAAACTTTCTAGCATTTTTTTTCTTTTTTAGTAGGGTATAGTGTTCGAAGAGTGTCTGTCGTGTCCAGAGCGTAACTCAGCGCTGGCCCGCCCGCAGTGTCCGGTCACGGTCAGACCCGTCAGCGCAGTCAGCTCGATAACAAGGTGCTAGCTGTCCTTGACACCCCCTCCCCTTCCTCTCCCTCTGGGTCAGTCCGTATGATAAGCCACGTACGTTCGTTTTTGCCCGGTGGGTTGGGTTCCTCCATAGTTCTCCCCCCCCCCCCTTTGGACAATGGTAGCGAGAGCACGCTTCGCTTTTGTCGCAGTTTCTCATCCTGACCACCCTGCACAAACACACACACACGCACACACACACACACGCACACACACACACACACACACACACACAAAATCACTAATACACTCTCACACACACAAGCGCACACTCACACATGCGTGCCACTTTACGGCGCTCGCACGCACAACGCTTACACGCGGGCACTCTCATAGAGCCCATTCACCCCGTCATGATCCTCTGCAGCTGCATCTCAATAACCCACCTGGCCTGCTCTATATACCTGATGTGCGATGTTATTACCCCCCCCCC
>NW_026267172.1:1793770-1799255 GCF_000697945.3 Frankliniella occidentalis | reverse complement strand
CCCCCCCTTCCCTCTCTCCTCTCTCTCTCCTCTCTCTCTCTCCTCTCTCTTCCTTCTCTCTTTCCTGTCTTTCCTGCTCGCTCATTTCTCAATCAAAATATGTATAGGCCTACTCTATGTGGCTCGTCGGCGCTGGAGGGCTCAGTCATGTCACGATCTTCACAGTTCTAACAAAAATACGAAAAAAATGATTAAACCCCTAAAAGATACACTGTAAACCCAAGTGTGTACATACTACACTCTTCCTTGTGTGTACTTGAAAGCACACACTTCGTAGCAGTGTGCGTAGCGCTATGGCATGTACACGCTTTCTAGTGTGTCATGCCAGGCACACACTTTCTTGTGAGTCCTTTCAAGTACACACAAGGAAGAGTGTACTATGTACACACTTGGGTTTACAGTGTATTATTTGGTAGATACCACAGGAGTGAATATTTTTAATTTTTAAAATATCCTTACACCCTAAGGGATTTGTTGGTGGCCTAACAAAAAATCTTCGGTTGTGTCCGAGTCTTTGCTTTATTTTATTTGACTCTGGGCCACAAGCTGGCCGGGTCAGACTGCCCATACATATTGGCAAATATCCGGCCACGCCCTCTTTGAGGTGGTATTTCTGTGTGTGGTGCCTTAAGGCCTGTATCTGAGGGAGGCAAGGCAGGGCGTGCGTTGGCGGGGTGAGGTGATGTGGGGCGGGGCGGGGCGTGCGGTGCTGCGCCTCGGCGTGGCCTCAAAGCCTAGCCGCGGGGCCCGAGCCCTGGCTAGCATACCGGCATGCATACCTTTGTGGCTCTGCTGTGAGACGGACCAAGAGAGAAAAGGGACAGCTCTTTCCCATGACCAAGTGCAGCTTCTCGGTCCTCTGTTGTTGTTGTTGTTGTTGTTGTTGTTGTTGTTGTTGTTCAGTGGTTGTTGCATAAAGGACACGCGCCAGAGACAAGGAGGTCTGGATGCACATTGTACACCATCATATTTTCGGCCAGTTTCTTGTATTTCACAGACTTCTTACATTATGTACACACTTTGCCATAATTTTGACTCGTAGCGGAAAAATAACCTTTTTCAATACGCCAAATCTAAATCCTTATCAAGATTCGGCTCATTACAGATTTTTGTTTCGCTATAATAAACATTTACAAGTGAATTTCAAAATTTAATACCAATGCCTATGGATGAAGGGTTAAGGGGACGCCAGAGTTAATTTTCAGCTGAATAATACTAAACCTAGAAAGGAGAGTGCAAAGTATAAAAAAATATTCTGTCCAGAACGAACGAAAATAATTCCTAAGATGCCATAGCAACTCGAAATGATTATCTTCCTCATATCTTTTGTACTACATCGGGTTGTTTATATGTACTCTATATTTACAAACATCCTGAGGGGTGTAAGATACGCCAAGCCAAATGATTCGTAGAGAGATTTTGCTTGTAGATGTTTCTATGACGAAATGTTTCTATTATCAATAGAAACACAAAGGTACGACTTCTTCAAAGTAATGCCCTAAAGCTTGAGCTCGGGCGTCTTTCAACAGGCAGAAGTATGCTTCAATTTAAGAGCCTCTCGAATTTTTACGTAACTTTCTTTATAGACTTCATGAAGGAAAGTCTCACCTTTGTTTTACCAGTGGTGCTCCGTAACGCGATCAATCCGTATCTACTCCCTAATACTTTTCGTTTTCCGGCAAGACAAAGAAGCTCGGGGAAGGGGCGTCAATAAACGACTAATAATGTTTTTCTGTCACCTCGATGGGCGTAAAACTTATATTAGGTACACTGAATGTAATACTTTCGTCCATCTACTGAGATACTAAGTGAGTACAGGTTCCTATGGAATGTTACCTTATTTGTCACAAGCCACAAGAGCGCAGGTCGTTTGACGTAGTTCTTGTCACGCTTGGTGACTTATCACGAGTACATTGTACAACTCGACACGACGAGACCCCTGCGCTGCGCAGTCGACTGGACTGTGAAACCTTACCGGCCCAGAGCTCAGGCCTTCTATTATTTTCTTTTGTGCTTTGCGGCATTATTTGCACGGCCTCCCGAGAGGCCTGTAATCGTCCGGTTCCTAAAATGATAAGTTTTGATTTGTATAACAGGATAATTTAGGCCTAAATTGTTTCTAACAAAGATTACAAATTTCCGTAGCCGTTTTGATGACATTTATTAACCATGAAATCAAACTTTGCACTCTTTACCGAAAATCACCCAAAACAGGGCGCTGCCAGTAACCTGAGAGAACAACAGAGGTTTTCATTAAATCAGCCCATCGCCTAGTCGCATTTGACTGCCCTAATAACTAGCCTATAGCCTTTTCACCGAACATTTCCAAAAATAATCTAAAGTAAGAAATTTAATTTTCCATCATTATGCCTACTTTCAGCCTTATGAGAAGGGCGACAAGACTGGAATCAACACCTGTACTGCAGGCTTTGAACACTTAACCCTTCTAAAAGTACTGTGTCGCCCCACCTTTGGTCATACTATTCATTTCAACCGTTCTCAAACAAAATAGAAATTAATGAAGCATTGATATGCGAACAGCTCAAGTTCAATTCGGTATGGATTGCAGATGTAAGCCGTTCGTCGCCCCAACTTACGGGTTCGAACAAAGCCACATAAAGTGAAAATAATTTATTAGAAATCTTTTCTGAAAAACTCGTGGCGTCACAAGCTAAGGTGATGGACTTTGAATTTTTTTCCTAGCCATTTCTCTTGGTCTTTGCTCTATCAATCCGGTGTGTTCTATTTACAGCCCACTCGCTTATCACTCTCAAATATCCCGTCATGCGCAGCCTCTATTTAAAATGATATTTATGTACACAACATTGCATTCAGCTTATATACAAATAAAAATTATCGCACTTAAATCAGAATACATATTTTACACCGACTTCCTAAAGATACCGTAATTACTACAAATCAACAGCAGTTCAGTTAACAAAAACAATTTTTTTGTTGCTCTCCAGGAATATATTTTGATATTTATGCAGTCGCAGATTTAAAAAGTCTGTTCAATGTCTTTTCCCGAAGCCCGTTTGTTTGCAAATCGTCGATCGTTCCACATCAATTTCGAAGTGAATCACACCCAACTATAACAGATTTCTACTTAATAATGGAATGAAGAATAAATTTATAATGTACCAAACATTCAACAGAAGTATATATCCATTGACTAAACATTTCTTTTCAGAAGTATTGAAAATTTTAGAAGAGAGTAATAAATGTTGAAGAAAATTTTGGAGGGGCTCCGGAGGAACATCACACAATGCTCACCACCTGCATGCAAACTTATATTTTTCCTCCCTATTTTACTTTTTCCTCTAAAATTTTAACACGCAGCTATAATAAATTAAAAAATGAATCTCATTCAACTAAAAAAGAAAATTGTAACGAACGCGCCACTTTGGGCGGCGCAATCAACAGCTAATTTACAAAGAGCACTACTGGACCAGTCCAAGAAGCCTCTTGTGCGGCCCCCGCTGCGGCCACCTCACCGATAGCCCTAACTACTACAAGATCACAATGAAGGAGAAATTAAAAAGAGCAGAGTAGCGGGCCGCGCCACAGGTCAGCCCAGAAATGCGGGGGAGACGCGCGCCAGCTACAAGCAGTGGGACTGGGTGTAGTGCGGCGGCGCCAGGGCGCAGGGCGCGAGCGCTGGCGCCCTGCGTCCTGGCGCGAGCTGGCGGCCCCCGCTCGACATGCGTTGCGGGGCCTACGCTATCCTGAGCGCGGCCAGCAGCACGGATGGCAGCAGCAGGCTGAGGACGCAGGTGGCCAGCCCGGCGCCGCTCTCGGAGATGACGGCCTCGCGCTGCGGCGTCCCCTCGCCCTCGTCCGACATCATGCTGCTGTTCTCGCCCTTGTCGCTCTCCCCTGCCAGCGTCTTCTTGGGCTTCTTGGTGTGCGTCGGCGGCGGCGTGCTCGCCTCCGTCGTCGACGTTGTGGTGGGCAAGGTCGTGGTGGTCGTCGTGGTGGTTGTCGTGGTCGTGGTGGTGGTGGTGGTCGTCGTGGTGGGCACGAGCGAGTCGTTGTGCAGCCAGTAGACGGGGTCGAACACGGGGTGTACGTCGAGGATGGCGACCTCCCGACGGCTGCCGCCGATGGTTCTCACGCGCGTCTCTCCGTCCGGGTACACCGCCACCAGCTTGCCCGTGTAGGGCGTCTCCGTGTCAGTGTGGTTGCCGACCAGCGTGACGTTGACTGCGGTTCCGGGCTCCAGGTATGCCTCCACCCTGGGGACAGAGAGTAGAGCGCTCTAGTCTCAGCAACGGAGATGTACTTTACTTCTATGAATTAAAGCGATTTCTTAAGGGTGTCCGCACTGAGCCTGCGAGGTCCTTACCTGTGGACGTCCTTGCGCTCCTCGGTGAGCGCGATGCCCCACTTGATGCTCTCGGCCGGCTTGTTGTCCGGCAGGCGCACGGTGGTGGGGTGCCCCTTGAGGATGGCCCTGCCCTGGCCGTAGTACAGCGAGTAGGGCGCGTCGTAGGCCATGGCCGAGTCCACGTTGGCGCCGGCGGCCGCTCCCCCGTTGCGCAGCTGCGTCTGGCCCAGGATGCGCGACTGCCGGTTCACCTTCTGCCGCTTGTAGTTGAAGGAGGTGATGGAGAGCTCGTAGCGCTCGGGCTCCGTCTCCACGAGCAGCTCGCCGTCGTGGAACTCGGCTGCCTTGTCGTTCTGCGGCAACAGCATCGTTCGTGTCAACCATAAATTTAGCTATGTAGCTGAAAACTTAGCAATGTATCTGAAAATGTAGCTGAGTAAAAAGGTAAAAATTTAGCTGTGAAGCTAGAGGTAGCTAGAGCTAGCTCAGCTTTACAGCTAAATTTTTACCTTTTTACTTAGCTAAATTTTCAGATACATTGCTAAGTTTTCAGCTACATAGCTAAATTTATGGTTGACACTACAGCTACAGAGCTTAATTTTTTGACGTACCTGGTCGACCACGGTGATCTTGCCCTGGAAGCCCTTGTGCTCGAACTGGCCCAGCCAGTGCGTGTAGCCCAGCACGCGGCGGTTGCCGCCCTCGGGGTCCTCGAACTTGCGTCGCGCGATGAGGGTGTCTCCCGCGGCCACCGCGCCCACCGGGATGGGCAGGAACTTGTCCCAGCGCTCCCAGGACAGGCGCGCCGCCTTGTCCTCGTTGTCCAGCACCTCGTACTCGTTGTAGCGGTACACGTGGTCCATGAGCGCCACGTGGCAGGCCGGGTGGCCCGAGCGCAGCACGCCCGCCAGCCACTCGCCGTTGTGCCGCGCCCGGCACACGTACACGTCGCGCTGCAGCACCTCGTTGAGGTTCTCCTCGTCCTCGCCGTTGGTGTTGTCGCCTGCGAAAGAGTTGCGAATGATTAGGTCGATGGATGAAAATTAAACACACGGAAGAAAGATTGATAAGCTGTACCGCAAAACCAATAGCTAGAAACTGAGATAAGCTTAAAAATTGGCTTAGCTAAGAATTTGGCTTAGCTAAGAATTTGGCTTA
>NW_026267172.1:1773732-1792785 GCF_000697945.3 Frankliniella occidentalis | reverse complement strand
GTCGTAGTGCATCGTGAGACCCCGGGGCGCGGTGGTGGCGGGGCGCGGCGGCAATCGGAGACCATTGTGCCCCGCACAATGCCATGGCGGCTCAGCTCAGCCATCGCGACGGCGCATCGCTCGGCTTCGAAGAGGAGGGGCTCAAAGCCTCTCGCGGCTCGCCGCCGCGCGAGTCCCGGGGCCAGAGAGTGAGGGCGCCAGCGAAATGAGCAAGCCTTCTGTTTTCCGGGCCGCTGCGCGCCGCCGGGGCCGGAGGCCGGAGGGAACCGGAGGGGCGCCGGGACCTTTTGAATGGGCGACCCCTACCCTCATGCTGCTCGCCCGCCCGCGAGCGCGAGGCCCGCGGGCTCTGAGCAAGAAACGGCAGAAAATGTCACATGACTCTCGTCTCCTTTGCCCTCCATTATCGCTTTGGGGTGACCAGGATGAAAGTAAAAATTGTTCGTCGCAGGGATGTTTCCATTTAACCTGCTGTGCTGTTAGTTTTCAACCGTTTTCAACCGGTCCGAACTCAAATTTGCATTCAATATACACTGTGGCTGGATTGTCACTCATTATAAAGTGAGTATCGACTTTATCGAATTTCTTTACTACGGTTGGTGAACATCATTAACTCAGTAACCTATATTGCAAATCCTAGCTTTTTAGTCGTCATTTGTTTATTTTCATTTTAAAAATCAAAACTTTTTATGGTCTGCGGGAACACCCATTGTATATACTGTGGAATGAAAATAATGAGAATTGTTCAACACTCAATAACTATAAAGTGAGTGACTCCTGCATAAATCATGGCTGCGGTTATCGTTCTTCGGCCAAGTTTAATTACCGTTCCAACCAGGGGACAGCGAGGGGGAAAGGGGGGGGGGGCAAGGGGGGAATGGTTCGCGCATCATAGTCGAGTGTACAGTTTTGCTCGCGGAACCAGTTTGGCGGACCAGACCCACTGTGGGAGGAGTAAGGCTGGTGGAGGTGGGGGCGGGCCGACCGCTTGTTGGCTCTGCTTTGCACAGTGGTCCCGCCGCCGCTAGGTCGGGTCGCCCGCAAAATCACCAGGCGGTCTCTGTTGGTTGGTTCCAAATAACTTTTGCGACCCAGACTAACCGGCACGGCGTATGAAAATTAAAATACTTTGATGTGCAACGTATGAACAAAAAATAATTTGTAACCTACACCACAACACTGGAAAAGCAAAGGTACAGGACTCAACTCCATTCTTGGGGTGCTAAGGACTTTCAGTGCCTTTACAGAGGCACCAAAAACACTATAGCTTTCCAAAATACCCCAAAGGCAAAGGTGTGGAATTTTAGTGCTTTTGCACACTTTATTATATCGTACCTTTTTATTCAGTGACCCAATCATTACCTTGAATGGCGTTTTAAATCCGAAAATCCACATGCCGATTTGTGCGAAATATAAGACTTAAATAGCGATGAGCTCATTCCTGAACAATGCATTGCAGGGAACAAGTACTCTCCATACCGTGAGTGAGGATCGGTAAAGAGAAGGCAGAGAGAGCAAAGAGGGGCAGTCGGTGACCCCGACGCCGCCTCACGACTTTTTTCCCCTTAATTAAAGCCTCGGTGCGCTATCCACGGCCGGGACATTCCAGGTAAACTAGTCGTCCTGTCCAGCGCTGGACAGACGGAGGCGGCGGCGTGGCGAGGCGTCCGCGTGGAAGTAAAATCGATTATTATTTTCACGTCTGCTTTGTGGGCCGCCGTTGTGGTCTGGTCGGCCATCAGCCATCATCTACGCCTTCCGGTCAGTGCAGCTGGCTGCAGCGGCGCTGTCCTCCTGGACTCGCCTCGATTTTCTTGATTATTACAATTCCTTGCTCCAGTTTACCTCTTCCTTATCCCCCTCCATCTTTTTTTCTCCCTCGAGGTGTGCTCTACGGGAGGAAAATAACCACTACTCTGTAAAGAAGGATCTGTTCAAGATAACTTTTAGCTTACAGGTATGAATCCTGCAGTAAGCCATTTATCGACTCTCTTCATTCTGAATCAAAATTCCCTACAGATCGCGAAAGAAGCTGCGGCAATGCTTTCCTCATTAAAATACATCTTTCGCTTGCCACTTTTATTCTTTTATCTTGCGGTCCCCCTATCTCCCCGTCACTCGTCTCACCCCTTGACTTGACGCTCACCCTGTCTCTTCTCTCTTGTTTCTGTGACTCTCTCTCGTTCTCTCTCCTAGGGGTTGGCACTGCTCTCCTCCAGCGCTCTCTCCAGCGTTCCCTCCAGCTCTCTCCCCTACTGTACAATGCGTGTACGGCGCCTCCATTGTTTCAGTCACGAGTCGTCAATGCTTGATTCCCGCCCTTTGTATAGGCCCCTGCCTTCAGCATAGTTACAAAGTTAAAAAAAAATAAAAAAAAGAAGTTTGGCGCGCGTGGGGAGTCGATCCCGGGCCGCAGCCGCTGTGAATAAAGGGTCCAGGGCTGGAATGTCCGGGTGATGGATGAAGGAGCAAAGTGGTTGTCTCCGAGGCAGGGGGAGAGGGTTGGCCCTGGAGTACTTGGGCGTGACATACGGTAGGGGTGGGTGACGCTGCATGACCCGAAGGCTCTGGAAAATTGCGCCCCATGCTATTTTCGATCCAGCTTTTCTTCTGGTTATATGGGCCATTTTCTTTTTTTCTTATTTTAAAAAATAACTGGAACCTGCTATCGTCGGAACGTTAAGCCCCTTGTAGTGGGGGCCTGGACGGCTGCGAGTCGCGAGGACTAAAGGAGGAGAGCCGATCTGTCAGATGTGAAGTCGACTAATAGTTGTGCGAATCTCCAGGCGGCCGGCGAACATATGAGGGGAGGGGAGCTCTGGCGTTATTGCCGCTTGTGTATCCTCAGAGAGGATGGGGGCCTGGAGAAAAAAGGCATGGAAAAAAAATTCCGTTCTTCCCAACGATAAAATTTTCTTAAAAGTTGGGGCGTTTGTCTTTTTTTCCCTGTTTTGCTCGTAAATCAAGGCTGCGGCTTGTGTGGTGCGCTCGTGTAACACACGGGCTCTCATCTCTGCGGGATTAATAATCAGATCCGAGTGTGCCGTCATAGTCATGCGTCTCTCCTTCCCCTCTCGCTCTCCCCCATACTCTGCTCTGCGCACCCCACGCCCCACCTCCCCGGCGCTCTCCCTCTCTGCCCCGCCCTTCTCCACACACAGTCGCTCTGCACCGGCCCGCATGTAAACCACCAGATTTATGGCCAAAGTTTTGGGTCGAGGCGCTTGTGAGCGACGTGCAGTACTGTACGTACCCACCAGTCAACCATCACACATCCTGCTGCACCGGTGTTTCTGTGGTGACCATTTTCACCATGATTAGACGAAAGCCGTTTAATGTGTCATTCTTTAATCGTCCCACTGTTCAGTATACACTGTAAATAAGTATTATAAATTTACAAGAAAAACTGGCAGAAGTAGAAGCTTTTAAAAGTTATTATCAATGGAATAAAATACAAAAAATTAGACAGGACATTTTTTGAACATATTTTGTCATTTACTCTTTAGGCTCTTCAATAAAACTGCCAGTTGCCTGTTTTTCCTAGACAATTAATTTTGCTTACAGTGTACTGTACCAGTTGGGGGCGAGGCGGAGTAGTGGGTTCATAAAAGTTGGGGGATGGGGTGGTAATGCTCGGCGCACTATTTGCTGTTGCTGCCGTTCTTCTATTCCCTGCAGGCCAAATGGGACCCATCGCTGATTGTTTCTCGCCATACAATTTCCCTTCCCTTCCCTTCTGCTACCCGCATGGAAAAGGCGTGGCCGCTCGGACATCGCATGCTTGTGGCCAGTTACACTTTAAAACGTGTCGGCGCCCGAAAATTGCCGCGCACGGTTGCGGCGGCGCGCGTGCATGCGGTGCCTGTGGCGGGCGGGGCGCGGGGCGTCAGTGCGTGACACACTACTTGGTGCTTGTGGACACAGAGGTGGGCAGCCGCACAGCTTTCTGGGGATTTCAAGGGGGCGGAGAGCAAAGTTATTTTGCCGTGTTGGTTTGCGTTTTATCGATAGCAGGCTAAAATGCCTCGTTAACTGTTTATTTTATTTGTAAGAGAAATACCAATACGAATTACGTTTTTCACTGTCTGCCGCCTGCGAAGCGATATTGAGTAGATACCACTATTTTCGACAGGTTTCTGTACTGCAGGAACTTTAAGAGTGGGTATAACAACCAAAAACGATTCAAAAATTTTGACATTATGGGGAACGTTTCAATGCTTTTTAACCCGAAGGCAGAAAAGTCACTCCCAGGGTATGATGCAGAGTTAAATCAGTGCTTACACATTTCGGCGTTCATGGCGTGTACAGACGGGCGGTACAGTACACACGATGATATCAGAGGGGAGGGGAGCGAGTGCCACGCCCGGCAGGCGAACCCCGCAGGGGGACCAGGCCAGGAGCAGGGCGAGGCGGGGCGTGCCTCACAGGATTATAAGGCCATTTCTGCCCCGGTTGGCCGGTTGGCCCCCCTGCTGTGCCGGCCAACTAACTAACGTCACTGGCGGGGCGGGACGCCCGGAGTCTGCGTCGGGTCAGAGAGCGAAGGCTTCCAGGGGAGCGAGCCCTATTTATGGTGCGCTGCAGCAGATTCGTACTTTTAAAAAGTAAATTGTCAGCGTAATATGAATGGGTCTTTTAAAGTTTTCCTGAAAATAAATGAGATAATTTAAGTTTAGAGAATAATTTTTATATCCGTTTGTTGACATCCTTGCACTGCAGCGCGTGGACCATCATAACGCTCTGGCGCATAATAGCGCGTTATTGTTGTTTTTATTGCGACTGCTGCATACGATCGTCGCGCGCCGGGGCCATACAAATGCGTTATGAAAGCCCATCCGTCTTCATGCGCCGTGTGGACGGCAGTGGTGGACAGCAGTCGCACACAAGCCCGCCGCGCCGGTCAGTCAAAACGGGCCTCGCACTGTTGACGCGGGCCGATAGATTTAAATGGTCGCTTGATTGCCGCCGCGGCTGGCCCCGGTCTGCTATCGGGGGCGTGATGTCATCGGGTTTGACCTGCAGTCACGTGACCCGGTATTACATGGCCCACTTATCGAGTGTGGGCGCCAGCTGCTGCCGTCTCCCTTCATCTCCCTGCTTCCCGAGCTGCTATATCGTCGCCTCTCTTTCCCACTGCCGGGCGGCCGCGCAGAGTGAAGAGAGTGAGATGGTGCGTGCGCTGCTGATCCGTTTTGATGGTTGCTCGCTCGTCTTCGTGCCGTCTGTCTGCGACGACGTCGACGCGAAGTTCGGATCGCGCGGATGGGTAAATCGGGCCCTTTTGGGCGTTAAAGGAGCATGTCAAGGACCAGCGTGTCGTGCGTTCTCCGTGCCCTACTTTCCGCCGACCGAGTGCGAAACTCTGTCACCCTACCCTACACCCTCAAAAGTGTGCACTCAATTCACCTCTCTAAAATTGTTCTTCTGTTATTCCCTATGTAATTAAAAATAGGGGTTGAAAAGCGAAACGTTTGGCTTGAAAACCTAGTGTTGCTCCTAATTTGAGAACAATTTTTTTGTTACGTATGTCTTGCCTTTAGAACTCAACTTAGTCGACTACATGCAGCAGGGACGCTGTCCTCACCTAGAACAGAAAGAAAGAAAAGAGTTGCGTTAGTCAAAGATACTTTCCACTCCTTCACTCATGTTTCTATATGTTTCCCGGATGGGTCGAATTGAAGAGGTACAAGTAGAAAGTGTAATTTTCGTGCCAAATTATTGCTTTGACGAGAGCGTTTGTTTGGGCATAGAGCTCCCTCTTCCGCCGCAGGGCGCCGGCCTCAACAGGTGTACTCAGCTTAGCGCGCCGCGCTGTTTGAACAGGGAGGGCGGCTTGCAATTAGATTTTAGATTGAAGTCGATCCGTGTGTAGCCCAGCAGGGGAGCCCCGCAGCAGCGGGGAAGCCCTCACGCCCCTAGACTGCTTGGAGTTGTCGTGCGGGAGGAATGAGAGACGGATGTAGCGAAATATAGAGGAAGAGGGGAAGAGAAAGAGGCAGATGAGTCGCGGAGAGAAAAAGAAAGTGTGGGGAGGGGGGTGGAAGAGCGATAAAAGTTGTGAAAGAGAGAAAAGGGGAGAAAGAGGGTCGAGGGGAAAAGAAGTCGGTCACGTGAATCACCCCCTACAGGGGCAGAGGGTGTTATTGCTGGAGAAGACCTATATACCTACATCCCGCGAGGCTGCGAGCCCGGCAGTGCGCGGAACGGAGGGGGGCAAGCCAGCCGCCGGGTCGCGCGGATGGAGCTGTGCCGCTGGAGGCTGCGTCGCCATGGTTACGCCCTCCAACATTATCAACACAGAACACGTGCCTTTACGTGCCTCGAGGGGGCGTCCGTGAGCCCGCTCTCTGGCTCTCTCCCTCCCTCTCTCTCTCTCTCCATTCCCCTCTCTCCCTTTCCCGCTTCCAGGGGGGCTGGAGGGTCGCGAGGACGAGAGAGGGAGGGAGGGATGTAGAGCGTGAACGTAAGGGTGAGAGTGAGACAGAGACGCGGCTATGGGTTACGGAGAGCCCTTTCCCCCCTTGTACATAGCCTTTCAGCAAGCTCTGAGGGCGAGCAGCGAAGGACGAAAGGGAGAGGGGGGCTACTCCGGTGCTGATCGCCGATAGGAGGAAGGTGGAATCTTCCTGATCGAGGAGCGGCCATCGGCGCCCCAGGTGGGGCTGGCTCTTGTCATAGGCGCGCCGCCCCGCCCCGCCACTCCCCGCTCTGCCCCGCCACACCTCGCCCTGCCCCGCCACACCCCGCCCAGCCACACCTGCGCCACATTAGCGACTCTTATCGGGGCGAGGTGAGAGAGAAGGTGCGGCGACTGGCGCAGAGCTCCCCCGCCCTTTTTGCCCCGCGCCTCGAAATCATAGCAACGCTCGCTTCCCCCCACGTAGCGGCATGCAAGTCACGCCCGTGTCGACCGGGGCGGGGCGGGGCCGGGCGGGGCAGTCGACTGTCAGGCAATTTCAATTTGATGATGTATAATTCCACCCCTTGCTCCCTTTCCCCTGCATGGCGCGTTCCCCTGCCCGCCGCCCCTGTTCCGAGGAGGGCGTGGGGCCGGAGGGTTGGGGGTTGCGGCCCGCGGGTCGACGAGGAACGCGAACCCCTACCGCACCGCCCCTGCCGCCGCCGCCGATGGTGGGCTGCACGGCGCCTCTGGATGAGCGAATCAATCAATTGAATAATTCAAAGAAGGAAATGAATGAACGAATGAACGGGAATGCGTGAATGATGGGGATGCTGAGTCAGCGCGCCCGACACCCGCCGCGGGGCACCTATAAAATGCGGCCTCTCTCTCCTATGCTCTCGGCACGATATTAGTTTCCTGGTTTATTCTCTCCTGATTTGTATCGATCTTTCTTCTCTTTATCGGGATGTGATCGACGCCGCCGTTGCACACTGCTCTCGCCTGCGGGGTCCTATGACGCCGGAGCTCCGCGTCCCGTCGTGCCCCTGCTAGTGGGGGGAGATAGAGAGCGGGCACCAAATTGAATTCAGATACGGCCGCGTCACAACCCGCGTAACTGGAGCGCAGCCCTGCGCGAGATGCTCGCGTGTCCTGGAGGGCCCAGGAGGGTCCTGGAGGGTCCTGGCGGCGCCCGCAGCCCGCCACAGGGCGCCACCGGCCGCCGCTAGATTGGTCCTGATCACTGGCCGATCGCCCGGCATGAGGGTACCGACCCGCGGCCCCCTTTGGCACCGGGACCGGCCGGGACCTGCACTTAGGGGGCGCGGCCCGACCCGTCTCTATAACTCGGCGGTCCATCCCGCGGCGGAAAATGAGATGGGTAAAGAGAATGGGAAGATTACGGAGTAGGGAAACGCGGGCGGCAAATGAACGACTGCTCCCGAAACTGAATAAACATTTCCGTCCGGGTCGCAGCCGGGCGCCGCGTGGGCCGAGCGGACGTCCTGGTAGTGCACCTTGGCCGCACCGTGGCGGGGCGGGGCGGGGTGGGGCGCACACCGTGGCGTTAATCTGTGGGATGCGGCTGGGCGGGGAGAGGAGGGCCGGACTGCGGATGCGAGCAATACGGCGAGAGGACTTATCTCCCTTCGCGTTGCTGGTGGTGCTGCTAGGCCGCCACCACGCCCGGCCCGGCCCCCCTCAGCTATGCGCCCCGCCCCGCCACGCCGCCGCTGCTGGCCAAATCCTCCCATCCCATTTCACCTCGCAGCCCCTTCTCATTACGGGAGAGGCGGGGCGGCTGCCGCGGCCCGTGGAAACTGCGAAATTACATTTCGGACGCGCTCGCTTGGCCACACCCCGCCACACCTCACCCCGCCACACCCCACCGCGCCCCGCCCCGCCCCACCCCGCTCTCAACTCGAGCTAAAATCAGAACAGGTGGAAAACACACGTCGCGGAAAACATGCACACCTATACACGAGCGCACGACTGCATGAGCAGCAGCAGCAGCAGAACAGGGAAGAGACGGGTCGTTCTAGTTATCACGACGCGGACACAACATTTCCATGGAAATGGAAAAGGGCACGGGACTGATAATACAGAATGTAGGTGGAAAAGAGGGGTATGTTGGGGGGGGGGGGGGATACGACAACGTCGCACGCAACACCACACGCACAGGTCGCGTGGCGGCAGTGGCGCCGGCGGGGCGCGCGACGTCAGCCGAGTGTGTAGGTGTGTGTGTGTGTGTGTGTGTGTGTGTGTGTGTGTGTGTGTTTGTGTTGGTGAGTGGCGCCGAATTCGATATGGTTCGGAGAGGGGAAGCGCCATGAGGGGGAAAAGGGGTGTGGTGTGGTGAGGGGGTTGGTGGGGGTGGGGCGTAGCGGCGGAGTGTGGTTAGGTTAAAAGGGAAGGCCGGGTGGCGGTGGAGTGCGTAACCACTGCCCGTCACCCCCATCCACCCCCGCCTCCGCCCCTCTCTCCCTCCCGGTCTTCCAAGCCCCTACCCCTGCCTCCCTGACGCCGACGCCACACGTGCGCCTGGAGAAAGGCTCGGCTCGGTCCAGCCGAGCACGGCGACGACGGCCTTGGCAAAGAGAGAGAAAAGAGTGCGTTTAATTTGTCAAGTACGAAATGGGTGAGCACACGCTTGGTGGGATTACGGCTTTTATATTCCCTTCATCTGCTGGAAATCGTTACCTCGCACTAATCGTCATGATCCCCCAGTTCTTTTCATTTCAATTCGGCTCAAGTGGTTTAGGTGGGCTTAGGGGAGCGAATCATTCTTCCTGTCTCCGTTTTGTAAAACCCCCGGCCTCCCCAGCGCCCTCGCATCCCTACCCTTCGTGAGCGCTCTCCGGCTCTCACCGTTCCCCTCCTGCGCCAAGCGTCACTCGGCCTAATCAGTGAAAAATGCACCTTTCGGTCTGGCGCTGCCTGCGCGCCCCTCGGCTGCCTCAGTCTCCCCCCTGCCACCCCTGCACGCCACCGCCCTCCGACCACCCATTCTGACAATTATTGCATTAAACTCGCCACTATCGCAATGCTCTATATGGCTCCTACTCATGGAAAGAAAACTCTCGGCGCGCTGAGTCTTCCGGTTGGCTTTGTTTTGTTTTTGACAGGAATATTTTTGAGGGTCAGTTTCGGGGGAGGTTTGTCGAGGGGTTCGGGGGCGGGCCGGTCGGCATAGCTAGACCGACTCGAGTGCATGATTTTGTTAACATCGCGAGAGAGGGGAGCAGCAAGTTGACTGTGGGGTAGATTGGGCATAAGTAATTGCACCCCATTCAATTATTCATTGCGTGGGCGCACGACGAGGCGCAGCGGGGTGGTCGCCGTTTAAAGCGGGTTGAAAAGAAAAACGGAGGAAAATAAAAGAAAGGTGACAATTAAATAATAATATTGCAAAAATAATATTAAAATAAGTGAATGCGGGGGAGAGGGGGCCGAGCCGGGCGGGCGGCGGGTGTCGGGTGTCGGCCCAGGTCGAGTTGCGGCCGCGCGCCGCAGACATTTACACGCGAAACTCAATATTCGCACAGACTAGCGTGTTAGTAACGCGCGCGAGCCACGCACGAGCCACGCGCCGTGCGCGCAAAAACCAAAACAAAAGGAACGACACTGTAAAAAATACAAAAGAAATGCACTTTCTTGCTACCATATAAAATGTGGAGGTCGGCCGTAGCAATGATGAACTATTGTAAATCATGTTAAGTCTCTGGCGTTTAACATTTCGACGTCTCCACATTTTCTCACGCAGGTGAGTGAGAGAAATGATTCCATACTATTAAAAATGCGCTTATAGTATGATAAAGGAGAAGAGAAGCTTATTATTTGAAGATTCTTTTGAGCTCATCTGCTGAGAAGGGTCAATGACAGCCGCGTCATGGGACATCGATACGGTGTCATGAGCTGGGATTAAGAGGAGCAGGACGAGAAGGGTCCCGGCGCCCGTGGCCCATGGAGGGGCGGCGGCCGGCCCTTTGTCAACGGTATCTCCCGCCAGCAAACCTCTCTGGGAAAGGGGTTGGGCGGATTACTCGATAAGTGGTGAAGGGAAAGAGAGAGGCGACTGGGGGAAGAGGGGGGGGGGGCGGGCTCTGTGTCAACGGAAAGATTTCCATCTTCATAATCTAGTGGATGATACGGGGTCAGAGTGTCGTTTTTTGTGGGGTTGAAGAGTATCAATCTGTTTAGTTTCGAAAGAAAAATGTTGATCCGGTCAGCGCTGCTGCCTCGCATCCTCGCAGCCTCGCGTAGTCTGCTGTTTACTTTCTTGGATTCCCCGAACCAGGCTTTGCGTAATTGATTTTTAACAGAGCCCTTATTCGCCCTTCGCGATCGTCGGAGAAAGTTCGACGCCTGTCTGTTCGGCAACTGTAATTATTGCCCTTAATTATTGTTTCCCCGGCAAGTCGAGCGTGGCGCAGCGGGGAGGCGGGGGCGAGCTGCCCCGCCCGTTCCGGCTATAGGCACCCGGCGCAAGCAAACAAACTCCGCTACGCTTCCTCATTCTGCGATGTGCGTTTATTTTGCAGATTCTCGCAAAATCGTGCTCGGGCGCGGTTTACCGCGCGAAATCACTTTTGCCCCATCATACACTATATATTGCTTCAGGAACTACGAAATAAGTGACGGCATCCGCCCTTTTTCCATCTGGTGCTCCGAACAACAACCATCAAAAGCCGCACATGCAAAAGTGTGGTGAGTCGGCTGTGTCGTTGAGACTCCGCTAAAAGGGTTATGTGCCGCCACAGGCTGTTAGCGCGCCCAGCGGAGCGTCCAGGCGCGAGCGGCAGGTGTGGTCGCCGGGTCTGGCCGGGCCGGGGGTCAGGGCGGCGCGGGGGTCACGACCGGCTGGGCACGGGACACGCGCACCAAGTAGCCTCCCGACGCTCTGGCTGGGTCAGCCTCGTCTGCCTTTACATTCGCCTGCCCACCTATATGCCTAGGAATTTTATTTTCCCTCAACAAATATTCCAAAGAAATTCCTCTAGAATTCCTTTGTTTCTTTTAATTTGACAGGTTTTGCGTTTGAAATTTTTTTTTGAAATATTTGAAATTTTTCAGTGTTTTCTCGAAAAGTTTCCAATGATATGAAAGAGAAATTCCGACCTTTAAAATCTCTATCTCTGCCACGAACAGAACACAAGCAGAGACCATATCAGTAAGACCACTGTGGTTTCGCTACACCACCCAACAGCCCCCCCATTCTGACCACCCTCTTGCCCTGCTGCGCCAACCACAACGGCTGCCTTATGGCTGCGCAAAATTGCGACAGCAGTGAGTGTAGCAGGGGCGGCCCGGGGGCAGAGAGGCAGCAGGGTGGGCGAGGTCGGAGGTAATAATAAGGTTGCTTAGGCCCCCGCCTCCTCCACGCAACCCCTCCGCCCTCCACTTTTTTTTTTTTTGGCCTCAACCCTCACTCAGCCCTTCAGCTCCGCAGGGAAATTGTGGTGCAATTGGATTGGTTTCGAGAGGATTCGCCGGCGCCGGTGGCGGTGGGTCCGCGGGGGCGGCCCCCGGGGGCGGCGCGAGGGGCGGCGTCCGGGGCCGGCTGGGCTGTTCGGTGCACTTGGCTGAGGGGGGGGGGGGGAGTACCAAGGGCGCGGCCGCTTCCTAACACCCCCCGTCCCACCCTCCGCCGCGAATCCCCAGCTATGCAGAACCATAACCATAAACCGTTTCCCCGGCCATGGCCGCGTGCACAAAATAAGCCTGTTCGGAAGGGCGGCGCGGCGGGGGCTGTGACGCCGCCGAGCGCCTGGGTGTAGGCAGCGCGCCCAGCACTGCTGCTCGACGCTCTTGCCTACCCGGGCGGGATGCAGGCGCCTGGGTGTAGGCAGCGCGCCCGGCACGGCTGCTCGACGGGCTTGCCTACCCGGGCGGGATGCAGGCGCCTGGGTGTAGGCAGCGCGCCCAGCACGGCTGCTCGACGGGCTTGCCTAATCCGTCCCTGCCCGCCGGTGGCCCCGCCTACTGCCACACTTTGCGCAGGCAGACGTCAAGCGTTTAATTTTAAAGCACTGCCGTTGCCGTGCCCCTGCCGCTCCCTCCGCCAGCCCTCCCCGGCTCCGCCCTTTCTGACCCCACCGAGTCCCTCCGGGAGGCCATGCCATGACGTAGCGGGGCCGGTGCGGCAGGCCTTACTGTGCGACGGGAGTTGGACAAGGGGTGGCCGAAACCCGGACCGCTTATGAAAAATTCAATCCCGTTGTGCGTCCGCCTGTTCGGAAAAAGGGAGAGTGTGTGACAAAGAGAAGGGGCGGGTCGGAGGGGAAGAGTTCAGTGAAAGGGAACGCGCAGCACGAAAATGACTGTTTCTTGTTCGACGTCGTCGTGTCGCAATGTGCGGCTGTTAGACTACTGCCGTGGCCCTGGTGGGGTGGGCGCGGTGGGGTGCAGCAAAAGGGACACGTCCTACGTTCAATGTTTGATAAGCCCCTTTCCCCTCGGCGGGCTCGGGCGGGCCACTCCAAGGTGCAGCGGCAGCAGCGGTGCGGGGGGTGATGCTCCTTTCAGAGCCTCCCTCCCCCTGCCGCCGCCACTCCGTCCCCTTCAGTCTCCCTCCACCGCGCCCACCCCGGCCCCGCCAGCTCCGCCCAATGAAGCGTTTTATTCCCCGCCTATACAACGGCACGCGAGCACACCGCCGGCGCGCCTCCGTGCGCCCGGGCAGTTCCCAACGGCTTCGCCATCACAACATTTACGAACGCCCTTTCAGCACCGCAACTAAACCGACGGCCGCCTCGCGACGCGCGCCTCGCTGAAGGACGCACGGCTCGCGCCCTCGCGGTGCATGACCTTCAGGTGGGGGAGGGGGGGGGAGAGAGAGAGAGAGAGAGAGAGAGAGAGAGAGGGGGGGGGGGGGGGGGGGGGGGGAGTATATCCGTTGTGGAAGGTCAGGTGAGGCGCCGGCCGGCCCATGGCAACCGGCAGCAACCCCATGGCGCACCCATGAGGCGACGGGAATGTCAAGAGCACCTCCTCTCCACCCTACCTCCCCGCACCTGCACCACCTCGGCTCCGGCCGTCTGGTCTGGTCGATTGAGACGACGGCAGTAGCAGAAAGAGAGAGGCAGGAAGAGGGGGGAGGGGGAAGAGGATCAGAAGGTGCTGCAATGCCCCCCTCCTTCCTCTCCCCTCTCTCCCCCCTCTTCTCCGGCATGAGGGTGATGGTCCCCGTGAGGCTCCCGGCGGGGCGCAGCCGGCGCAGCGGGCCGCCGCTCAAACAGCCCCCGACATCCCCTCACCCGGAACGTCGCCTGCTCCTCCTGGACCGTCTACCCCCTCTCTCTCTCTCCTCCTCCTCCTCCTCCTCCTCTCCACTCTGTCCTCTCCCTCCGCTCCTCTCCTCTGCCCCTATATCATCCCTTCTGGTCCCCAAAGTACCTCCGGCCCCACCCGTCTGCCAAATAGGTACCTCGTACCCTGCAGGCACTCGATAAACCACAGAGCACGTGCTGAATGCGTACATACACCGCCAGAAGTATGAATTTATTTCACTATGGCACATCACATTTTGTTCCCAATTTTTTCAATTACGTTTCAACTTTTTGATAGTAGACGCCGCCGTTGCTAAGCGCGAGCCCAAAACGGAATCAAATGAGGAACGCCCATCTCGCGGCTCGCCTGCTGCCTGGACGTGTACAGTACGGCAGCAGTCACAGCGACAAGACAAAAGACGTGTTTTATTTTTGCAAGTTGTTTGCATTGTCACCGAGCATGGCCCGGCGCGCGCGAGCCCGGGCCTGGGCTCCGGCTCTGGAGCCGGTTCCTGAGGCTGGCAGGGAATTATGAGCCCTTGGCCGTTTGC
The DNA here is from genome assembly GCF_000697945.3 of Frankliniella occidentalis. NCBI lineage: Eukaryota > Metazoa > Arthropoda > Insecta > Thysanoptera > Thripidae > Frankliniella > Frankliniella occidentalis. The sequence continues at coordinate 1,778,566 of NW_026267172.1, read as the reverse complement.
TAATTTATAAACTTGGTATGCAAATCGATACCCATCGGGGCAGCCGCGCCTGTCCGTGCGAACACTACCCTGTCAAAACGAGCGCACGGACGGCTTCTCGGGGATGAGAACCGACCCGACACCTCCGCGGTTCAAAAGTGTTCGGTGTCCGCGCACCACTCCCCACCCCGCAGGAGAAAAAGAACGAGACGCTGGGAAGCTGGAAGGTGACGGAACAAAGGAGTCGACAAAAGGTGACAACGACTCTCACCTTCCGCCCTCTCTCTTTCGTCACCCTCTCTCCCCCTCACCTACCTTTACACCCCTTGCCACTCGTGTATTTATCACCCAACTGCGTTTTATTTGACTTCCTCTCATAAGATGGGCCTTCCCGTTCGCCCCTCTCTCTATCCTGCCCCCCACCCCTCTCTCTCTTTCTGACTGACAACCTGTCCCTCTCCTCTCATCTTCTTTTTTTTACCCCCGCTCCTGCTCCGTCCTCCTGGTGTGATACCTCCGGTATGGGCGCCTCGGCAAACAGTGGCCGGGGTGGGAATCCATCATCTGGGCCTCACCTCATCCCACCTCCCCCTTCCCCTCTCCCTCCCCCTTCCTCTTCTCCCTCCCCCTCTCCCCTGCTGGAGAGCGAGTGCCTGCCGGGGACAGGCGTTTATAATACGTCAATGCAGCTCGTTCGGATTGGGGAGAGGGGAGAGGGGGAGAGACAGGCAGGCCATCATTGGTCAGTGGCCTGGAGTTGAACGGAGCTAATTGGCCGTAAAAGGGGGGTTGGGGGCAGGGGGTCTGATTGCGAATCAAACGATAAAAATCGTGCGACCTTTTTGCCTCGCTTCCACCCTTTCCCTTTCGTATTCGCTCTGAGTAACATGAAAACTGCAAGTTGAGCAGCGCGATTGGGGGGCGAAATGAACGTTCGGATAGAAAATCAAGGGGGCGGGGGGGCGGGTGGTGCAAAATGAGAGGGTCTCTTTGATGCGGAGGGGTGGGGAGGTTGGGGGCCTTGGGGTCTGGGGACCCATGTATCGCGACCAACCCCTTGGCGAGGCTGGGCTTAAATACGACTCGGGGGGGAAGGACGCCCGGGCGTCAGTGGTGGGGAATGGAGGGGTTGGGGGTTGAGGGGAGGTTGTGGCGGCGCTCTGGAACGACCTGCAGGGCGCAAGTGTTGGCGAAGTCGCAGAAACGCTTTTGGCGAGGCCAGGCATGCCCGGGCGGACAGCCAGGCGGCGGAGCAGCAGTAGTTGTGGCCCGGATCGAAGAGCACATGCAGAAGGTTAAACAGATGACTCATTCTCATCATATACTACACAAATAATTTGATACCGTCGTTCAAAGTTCATGACTAAGACAGACACCATCCACTGTTTGTTTTTTCTAATGCAAGGAAATTGATAAGATCAACGTGATAGCGGTGGTAGCGAATGAGCTAGGGTATTAGCTACGCTAGCACAATGGGGAATTTCCTCTTTTAGCAGGAAAAGGTGGCAGGCCGTTAGGGGAAGGTGAAAAGATAACTCATAGAGAGTTTTGTAGTCACGGCAGCAGCAGCAAACTACTTTATCAGTGTGGGTGTTTGGAAATATTCTATTTCCCGCTCTTTCGACCCTATTCGTTCAAAAGTCTATTCGATGAATTTTTAGCGGTGTATACGTGTCCTGCAACTGGACACCCACCGCACAGGCTTCATCGCCACATAAGCCCGAGCTTCCGCTGCTATGATAGAGCAGGAAGAGCGCCCCGCCGAAGCAACTCTTATGCAACGCCGGGTGCCGCAGATTCCTCGCGAGAGTCATTTGTTAGGGCGCGCGCGAGTGTGTGTGTGTGTGCGTGTGTGCGAGTGTGTGTGTTTGAGAGAGGGAGAGAGAGAGAGAGAGAGTAAAAATGTGGGTTTGGGTTGACAGAATAGCGGAGAAGTAACGAGCCGAGCCACGATAGTTGCACGCGGGTAATGATTGTATCAAATGTTGTATCAAATGCAATTTTCCGCATTTATACTGAGAATTCAGCACTTTAAAGTAACCTACTAGGATATAAAATCAATCACCTGACAGTTCCGAACGTGATTCTGTAAATCAAGCGGGTTACTACTATCCCTGCACAGTGTTCCGGCTGACCTCGCTTGCTTTCGATCCGATCCGCTGCGTTCGATAGCTCGACGAGGCTGTTACGGCCGCCGGTCCTGACAGGCCGACCTAGACAGACAGACACACTCGGACACATCTTTTTTGGCGCCGCGGGGCTTCGATCCTCGCCCTCCTCCTGCCGCACGCGCGCTGAGCAGCTGGCCGCGGGCCGAGCGCGCCGTCCGTTCAAAACGCTTCGGCCAGAGACTTTATCAACACGTTCATCGGCTGCGATATGGGCCACGGGACTGCATATAAACCTATGTTTATCTCATTGGCAGCAGAAGTGGAACGGAGGAAAAATGCAAACCGACATGTACCAGTCATAGCGACCACCGTAAAAAAAGAAAATAAAAAGTACTCTATTTTGTTGCGAATTCCTGACGCACTGCTCTGATGCTGCGGCATGATGTTGTTGTTAAATCCCCTGTCGTATTGGGGTCTCTATTGTCGCACTAACGCTCCAGGACGTTTTTTCCTCGTCATGCTCGCTCCGCCTCATCTATATTTCATACGGCGGTTCGCTCCGCCGTTGCGGGGCGAGACAGCGAGGGAGGACAGCGGGAATCAAACACTTGAGGCGCCGCCCCCGCCAGCCTCCCGCGGCCCCTCCTTTACTGATTGCACGTGTCAAGTGTGCGCGACACTCAAAACACTGCGAAAAAAAATGTCTTCACAAAAATTTGCGACCCCTTTTAAATTTATGATGCGGTAAATTGTACACCTACGACTACAGCTACCCATTCCTGATCGACGGCGTATACACCGAAGTTCATACACTATTTGTGGGTTAATAACTTTGTAATTTCACTATTTCATATCGTAACCTAACAACGTTTCTCATGGAAAATTTTCTCGCAAATGCTAAAGATATTATGGGCAGTGAGGGATTAGAGGGGTGGAGTCCGGGGGACACAGGCTCACCGCACCGTCGAACACGTTTAGAAAAGTAGTTTGTTCCAAAGGAAGTTTTCCAAAGCGCGCGCCTCGAGCCTCGACCCCCCCGCCCCTGCTGCTGCCGGACCCTCGCACCGCGCTGCGCTCTGCTCATTTGCTGGAGTATCGATTGCGAACCAAACGTCGGGCAAAGTATTCTCTCTATACTTCACGGGCAGCGGAGGGGCGGCGGCACAAGAGGCGGAAAGCGGAAACTTACTTTCCTCTTCTTCTTCTTCACGGCGTGCGGGACGCGCGGGGGAAGTTTTGGGCCGCTTTAGCCGCGCCCTCGCCACCTCCGCCCAACTCCCACGCGCCTTTTGTTTCGCGTGCCGTGCCTCGTGTGTTTGCGTGTAGCGGGGCAAGAGCAATTTGCTTCGTATTTAGGAGGACCCCCGGCGAGCAGCGCGCCGACTCCCGTGGTCGGCACGTGTGTGTGTGTGCGTGTGTGTGGGTGGGTGGGTGAGGTGGACACTTTTAGTTATGTTGTCACACGATTTTTCTGGGTTGCATGCATAGGTTGGAACCGCGCAGACACTCGTTTTGTGTGACGATGGTCGAGGTTTACATTACATTTTATGCATGATTTGTACACCTAGAAAACACGATTTCGTTTATCTTATATGATTTATTGATTTCTATTATGGAATTTTTCTGTATATTAATAGGGATTCTCCATTACTTTGAGGGAAAATGGACCAAAGAGTAAAGAATATTTCTTTAAGACAACTAAGGGTCACCTAAAGTAATGTAAAAACGCTATCATAGCTAGGAACAAAACTAATTCAATTGCACTAACGGAAAACATTTTCTCTGTGTTCTTGTAAAATGCAAACACACATCATTTCAATGCGGTCTCTATGGTTGTATTTTGTTTTATATTGAGTCATTACGGCCGCCCCTTGCGACTCCATGACACTCAGCGGGGCGCTGGTTGCGGTCCTCCTCACATCATATCCCTCCTCTCTTCCAACCCCTTTCGGCGCGCGCTCCGCAATGTCGCATTCCAGTGTGCTGGACGTGGTGTGGCGGGGCGGGGCGGGGTGAGGCGGTGGTGTGGTGGGGCGCGGTGAGGTAGGGTGGTGGCGGGGCGCCACGTGGCGCTTAGCCTAATTAGGAAGGCGCTTTCGATGATGCAATCCGGGCATTCCACCTGCAACCCTCTTTGCGGGGAGAGAGAGAGAGAGAAAGACTTGATGTTGGTGTGGTGTCGTAGGGGAGTGGTAATGGCAACGGGAATGAGAGTAGGGAGGAAAGACCTCGTTTTAGGATATTTGATGATATCCATCCTCTCTTCGCCTGCCTCACTCTACAAATTAATGAAATGAGTTCTTGTATTGTTTTTTAAACATGTCGCTTTGGACCGAGCTTTGGTCTTAGTCACTGTATTTTTTTCGTGTTTCTCTTTTTGCTCACACTGCAGAACGTGCTCAACGCGGATGCAAACAAGAGCAGGGTGGCTGGGGACGAGAGAAAAATAGAGAGAGAGAGGGGGGGGGAGATTGGCAGCAGCGCGTGGGTTTTGCAAAGTGGCGAGCCAAACTCAAACAGTTTCCACCTGAGGCTGCGGGGCGCCCAGGACTCACCCAGAGTGGGCGCTCCAAGTTGGTCGCGCACTGCGGCTGCGGCACACTGCGCACCGCGGCCAAGTCGTCCCCCCTTCGCGGGCCTGCTTAACGCCGTTATACGCGACTTTGGAAATAGTTTTGTCGCTTTGCGAAGCGAAAAGGAAGATTCAATTTAGCCTGCTCCCGGCGAGATACTCTGCGCAAATC
>NW_026267172.1:1767946-1768546 GCF_000697945.3 Frankliniella occidentalis | reverse complement strand
GTGGTTGCAGGACGGAAAATGTCAACCACAAGAGAAAGATGCGCGTAAGAACGCATCCAGTCTGGAGACAAAATTGTACGTTGACCATGGAGTGCCCGTGTGTGCATGTGTGCGTTCACGCGCACTGCCGCCATCCACACATCCATCTGTTGCTGCTGTGTGCTTCTGGTCCTGTCGGCTGACGGCCGCTGCCGGCTGCGCTGCGCCAGTTATCGGAGGCATATTTCACCGTGCTGTGCCCCATGCCTCTGCTGCTGCTTCTGCAGTTGAGGCTAACCGGGCTGTCAGTTGACTGGTCAGGTCAAGGGTGCACACATGGGGGAAAAATTACCGTATACCTATGACTTTAGGCAAATTTACAAACTGACCAAAATTTCAAAGATTGAAATTACTCAGAAATTTTGGGGATTCGCTGGAAAAACGAAAGTATGACGTTGACGTATTGCTTGAATATATAATATGAGGTCCTCTTTTTGTGAAGAAAGAGGTTTGTAATGCCTCTCTACTCTCTACCTAAAATCAATTTCTTAATTCACAACTTTTTTTTAGAAGGGTTTCATAAGTATGTTTTCTTGTTTGAGCAAATGCAAAGGGGGGGGG
>NW_026267172.1:1758271-1767896 GCF_000697945.3 Frankliniella occidentalis | reverse complement strand
GGGGCATTCTTGCCGTATTCTCTTCTCCTCCCTCCGTCGCACTCTTCTCGCAGCAGGCAGACAGTTAGAGTGAACCTGCTCGTTGCATTGTTGATGAGTCTCAAACTCCCTCCTTCTCTCGGACTCGGCACTCTCCGCGGGAGAACCGCTGCCTGGCGTGCTCCTCCTGCCGCTTGCCCAGGTTTGCATTATACGTCTTCACCTTGCCTCTGTCAGCTTCACGCCACGCCACGCCCCCGCCCAGTTCGTGTAACCCGAACCCCTCACACACCTCATCTCCATGCCCTAGCGTCAATCGTGGTAGTGGGGCGGGACGGGGCGAGGCGGGGCGGGGCTCGGTGAGGTGAGGTGGAGCGTAAGAGGTAACAGCACGCGCCCCTCAGGCCCAGGGTGCCGCTGCAAGGTAAAGCGCGCTCGCGCGGGCGGGACCCGCGCCCAATGGAAATGGGTTGAGAATCGCATTAGAGTTTTCCCGCCTCGCGGTGTGTCGCGTTCACGCTCGCCAGGTTTGGGGGGCGCCGCCCGTCTCGCGTTGGAGGAGGAAGGAGGAGATAAAAATAAGGACATGTGAGGTAAAGAGATTTGTTGGCCCCAGCTTGCGTGAAAAGGAGGGGGGGCGTGGGAAGTAAGTGTGAAACTGGCAATACTAGTCGCAGGCATGTCTTGTTTTAGAGCACTGCTGCTTTAACTTGACGCTTTGCTGTCAATTAGTTTTCTCACACTTCCAGAGATGTAAGACACCTTTCGCGATGCGGCCGCAGTAGAAGTCTAATCCTTGCGTAGGACACATAGCAAGCACACCGGGAAAAAACGTCGTTTCTTTACCTTCAAAGAGAAGTGCGGCTTCGTAGTTTCCGAAAGCGATGATTGGCTGAGCGATTAGCGAAGCCTATTACTCCGTCTGGTCGGAAAAAAACTTTTTCTGTCTGTCTGTCTGTCTATCTGTCTGTCTGCACGTCTGTCTGTCCGCACGATAACTCGAGAACGGATTGAGCGAGCGACCTGGGATTTTCAGGGTCGTTTTCTACCTAAAAAAGACAGGTCGAGTCCGAAGATGAGCATTCTAGCTCAAAAACTGGATTTTTAAAAAATCAAAAACAACAGGTCCCAAAAATGACGTTTTTTAAAAAATATTTTTTTTATCGTTTCCTCAGGGGTAACCCATCAAAGTAGAGCCCTTTGGGCGAAAATTTCGTCCGTTTTGCCCTAGCTCAAACCGTTGAGGCGCTAGAGGGTATTTTTGACGAAAATAAGCGAAAAAATGTGCAAGCATGCATGCTTAGTCGAGGTGATAGGCCGTTAACGGGCCGTAGGCCCGTACCTTTGTGTACATTTTTCCACTACCCGACTCGGGTGTCAGCGCCGCAGGCCAAGGTAGATGTATGCCAGGCGCGTCGCAGCGTAACAGTGTTTCGTGAGATATCGCGAAGCCTGTTACGCGAGACGTGGTCTGGCGTACATCTACCTTGTTTATAATTATGAGTCATTTATTTCTAGAGAGTTGCATAGTTCTTTGCAACTGGTTTAACCCAGCCGTTGTACACTTGCGCCATACGGTAGTTTTGTTGAAGAGGCCTCAGGGAGAGCCCCCCCAGCGGGTAATTCAGCGGAACGCACGATGAGTTTGACCGGTGCGCGGGGCAGCGGCGGCGGCGGCCGCGCGGCCTGCCTTGGGCGGTCCGAGAAGAATCCGAGCCAAAGAAGAAGAATCGCCATTTACGAATGTGCGGCGGCTAGGCCATCTTGGCCGCGGGGCGTTCCCGCTCCTCTTCCAGTTCCTGAGCCGCCCCGCCCCGCCCGCCCCGCCCTGGACTGCTAACGCCGCGCTGGTAAGCCCTGTGATTACCGGCGGGCAATTAACACCCAGCGGGGATGCACGGCACGCCTAACCCGATCCGATCGCCCCGCCAGCCCGCCGTGCTGCAATTATTTCTGTGACGTCGACGCAAATCCGGCCAGCGGCGCAGGAGCAGCACGGTCCAGGCCCGGGCCAACCGGCGGCGGGCACAAGGCAGCAGGAGCGACGCGCTGCTCCGCTTCCCAGGCGAGCCGCGGGCCCCGCTGCGGGCACGCCGCGCTGCTCCAGCCGCTCCAGACAAGGGCATTCACCGCGCATCTAGGCGCGACCCACGCGGGGAGCCCGCACAGAGACACAGAACAAGTAATAATTTGTCTGTTTCAAAAGAAGAAGAAGAAGAAGAAGAAGAAGAAGAAGAAGAAGAAAACACATTCCCTCCATGGGTTCGTTATCCGATACTTTCGTGTGCGCCACTTTTAACCCGAGAGACACTGCTGTTTTGTTTTTCACAATCGTGTGATGTTAACTACCTCTTGAAGCACTTTCATAAAGAAACAAAAAATAAGCAAACACTTTAGGATAACACTTTTCGAGTGTGAACCTGGCATGAATTCGAATTTCCGAGAAAGTTTTCGCACGAAGGGTGGAGAGCAAGGAGAGGTGGGGGCAGTTGGAGGAGGGGACAAACATTTGTTTGAACTTTTGCGCGATGCTCGCACACCCGCACCATGTCCTCCCCTCTCCCTCCCCTCGTTCACACTTGCGACCCCCTCGCCCCGCCACGCCTCACCACGCCGCTCACATACCCCCGCTGCTGCTGGGCCCTGGGCTTGTAAATGGAGGCCTTCCCGGTGATGAACTGGCCCTGCGGGAGGGAAGACCGTACCCCACTTCGCCAAATAATGAAGTTTTGCTGGGGCATGTTCGCTCTTCCTCTCTCTGCTTATTATTTTTTTCTGCTCTCCTTTTTTCTCATTTTCAAAAATATACGTCAATGTCAGCATGTGAGAAAATTACATTTCACCCTTTAAAAAACAAACGAAAAGCGGAAAAACATTTGGGTTCTTACTCGCATGTACAGTCATGCCGCAAACTTTTCCGTGGAGCCGCAGTAAAAAGGCGGCCCTTAACAACAACGGAGCAGTGCGCAGTCGTATATGACGGAGGCGCGGTGCGGCTCAAATCTGCGCGAGCAGGCGAGAGCCGCCGCGGTGCGGTTCGCTAACGGTGCCCTGGGAGCGGCGCGACCATGGCCGCGGTGGCGACATTAGGCGCCGACCTGAACGGCGGCGGCGACGGCCGCGGTGACGACGACGGCGACGAACCGGTCGGCGGGGGGCAACGAACCTGCTGTCTGTCGTCTGCTGCGGAGCGACCTGCTCATCCAGCGACCCTGCCTCCGGCGTAAAGAAGAGTGCGACGAGCTGCGTTACAGACCCGAGTACCTTGTACTAACACTTGGAAGCGTGCTACTTTTAAACTGCAAAAGTGTGTGGTTGCAGGACGGAAAATGTCAACCACAAGAGGGAGAGTGGAAAATATGGAAGACACTTGTCACCTTTATCGTCACACGCCAACAGTCCGTCTGTCCCTTTTGCCGTACATCCTCGTTGCTCGTGCTGCTGCGATTTTACTAAAGGCGAGGGTGTAATTTTATTTCCGCCGTCGAGGCCTTGCTGGTGGGCTGCAGCGGCGCTATGGCGGCGGCGAGTCCATCAAAAACACATAAAGGTCGCCGGGGTGGTGCGGACGCCCCGGGACGGGACGGCCACCCGGTTTACGACCGGGAGGAGAAGAGCCCTCCCGCGAGTGGAAGTGCCGTTGTCACAGCGGTGTAATTATTAAAATATCTTGCGGATCTGGGCCAGCGCCAAAAAGTCCGATAGTTTGTTCAAAAACTGACACGCGAAGGTACGGGACTTTTCGGTGACTATGCGAGTTAAGAAGGAGCGTGACCATATAGGAATTAGCTGCACTCAATGTGTTGAGAGTGAGCTGTCGGGGTCGTGCCCGGCATGGCTCCGGTTTTGCATCGGGCGGGTGAGGGTGCCATTGTAATGGCGAAACTCTTTTACACCTCTGTGGTCTGTGGATGACAGGCTCTCGTATCCTACGAGCCAGGCAGCCCTTCTCTCTCCCGCGGGTCTCGTCCTTGCGGTCCTGTGGTCCAGCTGGGATGCCGCTGGGAATGATAGGCGTGTCCCGGCGATCGTCGCGTGGACCCGCCCAGCTGTACTGGCATGCGAGGGAAGGAGAGAGAGAAGGGGGGGGGTGGAGCTATGTCCACCCACCCCTGGCTGACCCTCGGTCCAACGTAATCAGTGTTGTAGGACCCGACCTCGCGTCTCTTTGCTCCCCCTCACTCCCTCTCCACCCGTCTCCTTCCCCTTCTACTCCCGCCCTCCCCCTGGGAAGGGGCGCTAGCCCGAGGGTGGCCCCCGGGGGCTGGGCTGGGATGCCGTATGGTGGGGCAGATGTGCACGCCGAGATAGGACCGGATGAACGCTCATTGCTCACTTATTGCAAAGGGCACTGCCACTAAATGTATGACGCCCGTGGTCCGGACCGCACAGAGAAGCAGCCAGCAGCGTCTTTGTGCAGCGCACTCTAAATGAATGGCACGAGCGGGGCGTGATGGTTTCCTGCCCGGCCGTTGCATCGCCCGTAAAGAGTCGTCGGTCGCGTGCCCCTTTCAATAATCATTGCAAACGTAATATGAGCGAGACAGAGAGACGTTCAGTCGCTCCCCATTCGCGTCCCGCCCATGCCCGCCTCCACGTGCACGCCTTTGTTTACGCAAACGGCGGCCTTCAATCGTATCGTGGCACACCTCCCCAACCGACCCTACTGTGAAATACACAATAGGGCAGTTTAAAAAACACTGGTGTTAAATTGCAACCTTAAAAGGTGTTAAGATTTTGGTTTCTGTACCAAAGCATTTTTGGTGCCCCCAGCAAGGCTCAAAATTCGAAATTTCTTTAACACCTTTACCTGCAAAGGTGCGACTCAGTTCTTTGTGTTTTTCCATGGGATGGGGGAAGTTCCAATAGGCGGTTTTCCGTTGTTGACGGTGTTTTGCAGCGTGCCAAAACGGTGTGGCGAAACCTGCACCAAACAGGAGACGTGGACCGGCCGCTCGTGAGTCGCGCGTCGCGTAAAAACAACTGGAGGAGAAAGAAAGGGACGATGGAGAGGGATGGAGGGGGAGAGATTGGAGAAGAAAGGCTTTACAATAGGCACGCTGTGGTTCTCGCTCTGCTGTTAATTGAACGGATGAGAAAAGACGGCAAGGGGGCGACGCTGGCTGAGAAAGTTATTACTTCAAATTGGACCGGGACCAATTTTTTTTTCGGGTGCTGCTCGTCTGCTTAACTCGACCAGATTTGACGTGTATCCTGTTTGTCGTTAACAGTTTCGTCTCGGCGTTGTTTTTTCATTTTCTTCTCGTGGACCTAATGTGACAAAGGGAAGGGTTTTTTTTTCGTTGCAGTGTGTAGCTACTCCTGTAAAAGGAAGGGGGGAAAGGTGCTCACGACACAGGAGGGTCGCCCTTGAAAACGCTTACTGGGCACAGGGGGTCGCGCAGCTCCCCCGGAGGAGCCCCTTGTGCTTTAAACCAGGAAAAGGGATGGGCGTGCGGAAGGCTCCGCAGTTGCCGGGGGAAGGGTACGCCCCTACTGTACTAAACCCCACTGCCTCCATTCCGAAACAGGGTGAGTGAGTGAGAGAGAGAGAATGAGAGCGCAAGCGAATGGGCTGAAGGTGCGAGAGAGAGCGACAGTCTTTGATGACCAGCCGGACCACCCCAACCGACCAGCACTTATTCTCCGCGAAGGACGGCGCTGTCTGTCGAGTATAAGGAGGAGGAGGAGAGTTTGTGGAGGAGGCCGCAAGGCGTGGTGTTGGCCGAGCGGGGCGCTCTCCGTCCAGTCGATTCGATTTGGGGCGATGTCCTCTTCCCTCCTCCGCTGTCTGTCTGGACAAGGACGCGGCGCCTTGCTCTACATTTAAAAGTGTGCTGCGATAAACTCGCTCCTTACTTGCGACAAGTCGACGTACTATATGAAAAAAAAATACAAAGAAGTTTGTTCCTCTTTTGTTTGACGTGTGTCATTTTCGGAAACCACAACTTTGCTAAATTGCTTTACACTGCGCCGATGCAAAAGAGGAATGTGAGCCTCGCGCGCGCGCCGCGCTCAGCCACGCCGTACAACATCCGGAAATGTGACGCCGTTATTGAGCGAGGCCTACAATCTGGCGGGGCCGCGGATCTGCGGAGCCGGCAATACTATTGTCCACTCGGCCCGCTATGCTCTGGACTCCAGCGTCCTCCTGGACCTTTTACCTCTTTTGTGCAAGAGAGTAAGAGGACAAGAGCGGGGAGCGGGGGGGAGTGGAAGAGTTGGAGAGTTTATTTTGTTCGCGGAGCTCTGCCTCGGAATTTGTTTTCCATCAATGCGTGTTTCGATTTGTAAGTACGATACGTTGGCGGCACGGTACATGACACGACAGGAGGAGAAGGGGAGGCCCCATGCTGCTCTCCCAGACTATGCTCCAGCTCCTCTCTCTCTCCCACTCTCGGCTCCTCTCCCCGTCTGCATACTCCAGCCCCATGCAAAAGCGGCGAGGCTTGTGTATGGTTGGTTGCCTGCTTCGATTCGATTCCCCGCGATATTTTTCTTCCATCGCGCGCCATAAACCACGATGCCAAGCACAACCTCTCTCCGTCTTGCTTCCGCCATCCCCCCCCCTTTCTCTCTCTCTCCCTCCCTCCCTCTCTCCGTCTCTCATGTACCATGTACACACATACGCCCACTCCATTCCCACTATTGTACTCAGCAGGCACTCCGCTCTCCCCTCCGCCGCTCGGAAGAAGGCTCGCATCGACAAATTGGTGCTGATAAGCCCCACACCGCTGTGCGCCCCGCCACGCCCCGCCACGCCACGCCCCGCCACGCGCCCGTGTTGCGACACTGAGAAGACTAATAATTAGCGGAGGCTGCTACCCACCCCTGCCTGAGCCTGAGCCTCGTTGCGGTGGGGGCGCTACCCTCTGACATTGATTCACTTTAGAAACTTCGCACGCTCCGCAAACTTTCCACGTTTCATTCTAACGCGATCATTTCAGTCACTGAATTAGCGACATAAATTAGTGGGGGAAAACAATAATGCGGAGGTTTTATTCTTTAAACCTGTTGCCTGATGATGAAAGAGGAGAGGGCCTCCTCTCACACCAAAACTAAACACCTCTTATAAATATAGTCTGTCTCTCTTTTGCCTGGAGATGTATCTAGGAAGGTAATTGCAGAGTTGACGTTGTTTTGCTGTTTTGCTGCCGTGCCAAAGGAAAATCGTTGTCTCTCTGCCTTTTTGCATCCCCTTCCCTCTCGTTTTTGTTTTTCTTCATCATTCTCCCAATTACTTTGCGCTCCCCCCACTCTCCCCATCTCACCATCATTTCTCCGACTCTCCTCTCTCCGTGGATTTGCAACAGCTAGTCATAAATTATTGCGCGCCTGTATATCGCGCGACTTTTCCCCGATTTTAAATTAGAAGTGTTTTATGGTCATGGTGGTGAAGCTGGTGATGGTGGCTGCGCGCTATGGTGGAGGTAATGGTGGTTGGGGGGGGGGGACGAGGCTGGCAGCGCCGAATGGACCTGCTGCGGTAAGGCGGAATGCAGTTAGGCCCCAGCACGCCCAGCCCCCGCGCGTTTTAAAGGGGCAGCAGCGCTATTGGATTTTTCATGCCCCTGTTCGGCGGGCGGAGCCCGAGGAAGAGGGGGACGAGGGGGAGAAAAAGGCAAAGGGGTCGCTCTCCCTTTCGCAAGCCGAGGGTATGAGCCCCGTGAACATAAACAAAGAGAGAGGGAGCGAGACAGGGGAGGGAGGGAGAGCAGGTGGAGGGTTGGGGAAGAGCGGAGGGGAAAGGGGGCGCAGGGAGAGGTGGGGGGTGGTCAGGCTGTTCCCTTCCACCAAAACAAAATAACCCCCGGGTGGCTGGTGCACCACCGGCTGCCCGCCGCCCCGGCCCGTGCACCTTGTGCCACTCAGCTACATACATAGCTGCCCTGCTCTGCAATCTCGTGTGCTCATGTTTGCCGGCTCTCTTTTGTTGCAGGTGAGTTTTTCGGTCCAGCGGCTGGGATGCTGCCGCGATGCCCCGGAGGCTGCGAGGGGGACACGGGCCTACACGTGAGTCAGCGTGCAGGGGCTGTTGCGAGGGGGCGCGGGCCCGCCCATGTTAGGCTCACTTTGCGATTCAATAAAGCGGAGCAGATCGCGATTCAAATTCGCCAGTCTGTATATAGACACACGCACACACCCGCGCACGCGAACAACACAAATACACTGGTATACATTCACTCTCGCACGTGTACACTTCGCGAAATGTAGCTCAAAGTAACGTAGCGGGTTCATGCGAAAAATATTGAGCTCCAAAATCTCTGGTCTGGTCGGACCGCCCCCCGCAGTCTGAACGACCTTGTCCGCCGGACATCCTGTCCGATGCCGTGTCGGATCAGCCCCTACCCTTTACCCCGTCGTTCGCTCGGTCGTTTGCTCTGCTGCCGGAAAAAGAATCGGGCCGTCACGTTCACTCTCGCGCATATAGAAGTTTTTGCATCTGGAAAGGTTTTACTGACTGAATTTTATCGTACAAATTTTAGCGCATGTTTTTGTTTCAAATTGAATATTGCCCAGACAAAAACAACGTTGTTTCAGCACTTCCAGGCAAGATGCAAATTTGTTAAAACGTGGAACTTAACACATTTCATCCCACTTCAGACCCACGATTTGTCTTCCGGCTAGACGTCCGATTAAATGTTGGGGTGCGCCCGGCGCCCACCCTAGTGTTTTCGATAGGTCGGGCATGGTCAAAAATTTTAGCCCGATCCCATCTTAAACAGCTTTGGGCGGGCTAAAATTTCAGGCCGTACCCGACCTATCGTAAACACTAGCCCACCCTGTGCACTTCGCGTTTTGCTTTCCGGTGAGCGTAGAGGGTATTTCTAGATGATTGCTTGCTGGTACTCGTGCCACGTGTTTGGTGTTGCGCCGAGTTTGACACGGACATCGCTTGCACGCCCCTCCTCCAGCCTCCTCGCCGCCCCCCGGGTCGGTTAGGCCCTTGCTGCAGTATCGATCCGCCCTCCCGCCGTCTCTCTCTCTTTCTCTCTCTCTCTCTCTCTCTGGCTCCTGGTCTCCCGTTCCGTTTCCCTCTTCCTCTCTATCTCCCCCTCTCTCCCGCTCTCCACCCGGGCCTCGCACGTGTGCGTGTGCCGGCGGAACGTTGTTGCTTCTGTTGACAAGCTGCCTCCTCTGCGTCGTTTTTGTACCGCGTACGCACACTGACCGCCAGTCGGGCTACGAGGCCCAACATTGTCGTGCAACATGAAATTCTTTCGGAAACGGACTACGTATTGAAATATTAGCCAAAAGTAATTTGATTAGAGAACCCAGTATTAAATCAACTACACACGTAATTTCCTGGGAGTGCTAAAGTTTTCACATCACCGTGCGTGCGCGTGCGTGCCTCAATTTGGCTTTAAACTCGGAGATACCAGCAATCCAAAAGGGCTAAAAGTGCTTTCAACTTTACTTTCGCAGGGTTCCTTTCCCGCCACGTCGTGCGAGTCTCTTTGCCCCGCGGGGGTTTGAGGCGGTGTCCTTTGTCCGGTCCATGTGTCCGGCCCATTCTGAGCCGGGAGTGCCGGATCGGCTTGATGGGGCAGAAGAGGGGAGAGAGCGAGAGGGGAAAGGCCGCTGGGGTCGTATCATGTCAAAACCGCGTGGACCACCAAAGCTCCACAGAAATGAGAGAGGGGGG
>NW_026267172.1:1744794-1758206 GCF_000697945.3 Frankliniella occidentalis | reverse complement strand
GGGGGGGGATGGAAAAACTTTTCTTCCTAATATTTCTGCTCGTATTGCCTATGTTGTCCTGGCCAGACATGTTGTCTTCTTCCGGGGTGCGGTCGCGGTGTGGAGCCCAACTTCCCTCGCCTGCTTCTCCGCGCTCTCACAGCAATTAGCTGAAATTACGCAGCCCAAGTGACAAAGCGGCGCTGTGCCGCTGCTGGTTGTGCGGGGCACTGCCGTAGCCGTAGCGGTGCCGGGCTAGAGGGCCAGGTGAGCGGGCTGGCGCGCCCGCCCCGGCGGCGCCGCTGCCAACCCTTCCGGACGACAACTTCCACGACTTCCCTTATCTTATTTGCGCTGCTCGAGCCTCGGGCTTTAGACGCTCCCTGCGCGCCTTTAATAACACTTTCAAGGCGACGCGTTCATCTCCATTCCTGCGGTGAAGTCGCGCGCCAAGGTTTATCTGTGAGAAAACGATTTGGCGCGAGATGGCCGACTCAGCGGCGCAGAGTTGGCCAACGGTTAAAACATGGCGCCACATGCATTATATCCCAGTATTTTCATTTCAACGTGGCGTGTGTGCCCTTTCTGCGCGGAATGTCCGATATGGCGGAAAATCGAATGCAAATTCTTTGCCCGGCAATATTCGAATAGTGAGCAGCAGATGGACCGTGAGTTCGCGGTGAGCGGCACCCCTGCTGTCAACACACATCCATCCCCGTGTGTGCCGTGTTCCAGAATAAGCTGCCGCTTTTCCTCGGGGCCTTTTTCGATATTCTCTGTTATTTTGGATTACGTCGTCCCTGGCCCCTTCCCCCTCATCTCCCCTTCCCCCGTCCTATGTACTCGCCTGTGGCAGATGTGCCTCCATCGAACGCCGCGCTTCTGTGTGAGCGCTTACGTGCGTGTGCGGCTGTGTGTGCGCGCGGGCGTGTGTTGCCTGGGCCGGAATCATCCAATTTTTCACCCTCTGCCCCCCTGGCACGCCTCTGGCACGCCGCGAGGGTCGCGTGCGAGGGGCGGCAACGTCAGCCCCCGCGCGGTCAACCATCGGGGAATCATTTTCACCTCGCGACCTTCCGACCCGGAAGATAATAATAAAAGTTGTATCGATTATTTTGGTTTGGTTTCGCCCAAAAAGATGCCACAGCCGTCTTTGATGCTACTGTGACAAGTAGTGAAGGGTAGGGAAGATGTGTATTTTGTGGTTACGGGGAGTAACTGTACCAAAGATGAGGTGGTAGAGAGAAGACGGATACAAAGGGAAGAGAAGTGAAGCCTAAAAGCAGTCGCCTGCGGTTCCTGCTGCCGCTCCGTCAGCCAGCCGTCATATTGTTCTGGTGAGGACAGCTTAATAATAATTCACTCGCTATGAACAGGTACTCCCTCTCTCTCCCTCACGCGTGCTCCCTCTCCCTCTCTCTTTCTCTCTATCTCTCCCTCTCTCTCTCTGCCTTCAGTCGCTCCCCTTTAGGCCGGCCCTGGCCCTGGGATGCCTGCAGCATTTTCCTGGATGCCGTTTCCCCCGGCCTCCCCCGCCCATCCCTCACTTTGGCGCGCTGACACATCTATTATCTGGAGTACGATTTAGGCCCCCGGCAAGGACGGACTTATCTGATGCATTTGTAAGAGCTCCGGCTTGGCACGTTTCCCCCTCCTGCGGAGCGTGCGCGGAGTTGGCTGAATGCTGCTGCTGCTTCACTTTCGCGAAATAACGTTTAAACAACTAATTGTCCCTGCCTCCTCCTCTACGACCTTCATTTGTCCAGCTGCTTGGTGGTGGCGGTAGCTAGAGTGTGTGGCTCTCTCCAGCAGCTCCAGTTGCACTCCCACATGAGGGATCGACCTTCACCCCCATTACTTTTTATTCATTTCTCCAGCCTCCTCTGGAGCGCCTCTGGCAGATTTATGCGCGCGAACGTTTCCCCGTTTTTTTTCCTTCACCTCCCTTACCGTTGCACCACGTGAGCCTCCAGCAGGATGTTGCAAGTGTAAATCAGTCCCACTCCAGCCTGAAGGGGCGTAGAAGCCCGTCCGCCACCTCTTTTCTCCAAATAAAATAGAAAATAGTAACGTTTTTCGAATAAATATTTTTTTTCTCTTGGGCTTTGGTGGGGTGGCATGACACAGGAAAGCACCCAACTATCGGGGGGGCCTCTGGGTGGCCCCACCCGCACACAAAGGAAATCGAATAAGCCTTTTAGGATTGGGCAGGACGCTGGCCGGCCAGGCAGGGCCATTCATTCAAATTGGGGACGTGTAGTCTTTTCATTGAGTACCACGCGGGCCCACTGATTGAGTGCGACGTGTCTGTGTGTGTGTGTTTGGGGGGAGAGGGGCGGGGGCAGTCTCTGCCTTGAGTTGTTACACACGGCGTGCCAGTGAACGGAAACGTTTCGTCCATCAGGCTTATTCATGACTTCCCCTTGACGCCCTCCTAATACGCCCACGACGACGGACGCCTTTAAAGTGCGTTTGCTTTTTGCGCGATATTGGTTCGCGTGCTACACCACGGCTGCACCCAAAAGCGATAGCAGCGTCGGTCGGTCCCCCTCCCACCTTCCACCCCTTCAGTGTCCAGTATCGATAAGGTATATAATGGGCGTCGATGACGTCATAAAGGCCGCCCGGCCCGCCGCACGTCCCTTCCGGACCTTGGCGCGTCAGACCTGAAAATTGTCCTTTCAGGGTTATCGCCGTTTTATTATGTTTATGATGGTCGTCAAATTATTGGCGTATGTGAGTGGTATCGGGGTGGATATGGGGATGGATAGACTACTGGTAAAGCAAGTGTGCATAATTTTAACACCAATGAGTTGAGAAAAAGCACACTTTAACTTAAACACTAATTGGCGTGCAACATTAAACACTTGTTTTACCAGTGTAGATCATGATTCTTACAACGAGGGTTCTCCGAACTACAGCGATATAGATGATCGTCATTTTGTGTTTGTGTTCTTATCGTTATTTAACACAACACGATTCGCTTTGCAAGTCGTTTTTCCGGTGCCATTATCATTATCCGTTTTCCTTTTTTTGCGGTGCCCTAGAAGTCCCTCATTTGCCTGCCAGCCTACCAGGGCGGCTATGCGGCGTGAAACGCGCCTAGGACCTAACGAGCTGTGCGCCGGGCTCTGAGGGCGTGGCGGGGCGAGGTGGGGTGGGGCGGGGCGGGGCGGAGCGTTGGAACGGGCGTAACGGCGCGGAGTTGAGTGGACAGGGCTTACTCCGCGTAGTCACCTTCATCAGGGCTCGAGAGCAACTCACACACACACACGCACGCATACACACACCAGAGCCCAGGGAATTATTAGCGCGAGTCAACACCTTTCTTATTTGCCTAATCATTGCTCTTGAGGGTGAGAATGAGATTGTATTTGGTGATGACGATTCGCGAGAAAGGAAATTCTTAAGTAGGGAGTTAACCTAGTGGTTCGTCTTGAAGAGTGCTTTTTGGAGCGAGAGAGAGGAAGAATATGAGGGTTTGGAAAGGGCTCCGCTTGCTTGGTCCAGTCGCATTTAATATTCAGATAGTGGAGTATGTGGGCCTTGTAGGCGGAGGAAGTGAGTGGAGATGTGGTTGTGGTTGCGGTGTGCGTGAGAGGAGGAGGATAGGAGAGAGAGAGAGAGAGAGAGAGAGAGAGAGAGAGAGAGAGAGAGAGAGAGAGAGCATCGGCCGGGCGCGGCCGCGTGCCGCGGGTGCCTCGGGCGTCCTTGAACTTGGGCAGAGTTGCGGATTGACCTGTGGGTTAAGGGCGTGCCTGGAGTTGCATTCCTGCGGGATTCAAAGTTTGGAACCGCGGCGTCGTGGCGTCGGGGCGTGGCGTCCTGGAGTAGTAGTGTAGTGGCCCCGTCCACAAATTAAGTCACGCCAATTAACCCCCGCTTCCCCCCTCCCCTTTCCGCTCTCTCTCTCTCTCTCTCTCTCTCTCTCTCTCTCTCTCTCTCTCTCTCCGCTGCACCGCCCTAATGGTTCTTAGATGAGTCGAGTAGGGAAAGGGGAGGGGTACCGGCACCGTCTCCACGACACGACGGCCGCGGCTTTTTTACTCCTGAAAGAAGAAGGCGGTGGCGGCGGCGGGAAAAAGGAAAATGTGTAATTGAAAAGTCGTTTCCGGAGTCGCCGCGGCTGCTGCAGCTGCAGCCGCTAGAGCTTCTCTCTCATTTCCTGGCTATCTCCGCGGTGCGGACTTGACCTTTAGGAGGATGTCATGCTGGACGAGGAGGCGCGCAAACTGTTGCTACGCCGCTTCGTAAGCGACGCCGACGACGCCTGCGGCGGGGGCGGGCGTCGGCAACCGCCTAGAAGAAGAAGACGCCCCCGCCGGCCGCCCGTGCCGGCGCGCTGACCGTGCGCCTCTGGCTGGCCACACCTTGAATTGTAATGAGCGGGTTTGTGAAGATCGATTCACGGACCAGAGGCGCGCATTCTCCTGGCTGTTTTGTTGCCGTTTCTTTTCGTCGTAGTTGTTTCTTTTTGCTCCGGAAAGAGAAGCTCCAGGCCCCGGG
This sequence comes from Frankliniella occidentalis, assembly GCF_000697945.3. NCBI lineage: Eukaryota > Metazoa > Arthropoda > Insecta > Thysanoptera > Thripidae > Frankliniella > Frankliniella occidentalis. The sequence goes on along the minus strand of NW_026267172.1, from coordinate 1,753,721 downwards.
GGCCCGGGCGGGGCGCTCTAGTTGGAGGCGGACACCACCGGCAGCGGCGGCGGCGGTCGAGTTAGTTACAGCAGCACAGGCCGCGCCGCACCAGAGCGTCGCGACGTCCTTGGCGTCTTTCCCCGCGCCGGCCCCGGCGCCAAGGTCACCGCATATACAGCAGATCGGCGGCGGCGGCTGGGGGCCTGCGCTGGGCGGCGCTGCTGGCCCCTGCCCCTCCCCCGCACCGCAGCAGCACCCACAGCTCCTGCAATTCCATGTTCCTCCCGTTGCCGACTCTTCCTCGTCGCCCTTTTCGTCGCCCTTTTCGTCGTCCCTTTGCGTCTTCCGCCGAAGTTTGCTCCTTGCATTCTTACCAATTCTTACACACACACAGACGCACGCACGCACGCACACTCGCACGTACTTCTTTTTATTTCTCCTCGCGCACCTCGTCGCGCGGATTCCATTATATCGAGTTTGAGTCTATCGAGATGAGAATCGCGCGTTGTCGTTGGAGTTGGAGCGAGGAATGTGTCAGGGGCCGAGGGAGGGCGGAAGGGAAGCGGGGAGTGGTGAAGGGGACGGGGACGATTTGCATGGAAGCGTCAAAGCGCCGACAGGGGGCGTGGCGGGGCGTGGCGGGGCGTGGCGGGCGGCTTGATCCGGGCGCGTTCAGCTGTAGCCTCCCGATGTGTATCGTAGAACAGCAGTCATTGGCAATTCTAACAAGGCCCGTAGCCAGGCTGTGCCCTTTCGGGTTTAGGGCGCGCCCCGCCCCGCCCCGCCAAAGCCCGTGTCGGTCGGGAGCCTTGGGCGCACCCGGTGCGGGCTCACCTGACCCCCCCGCCGCACACGGCTGCGGTGACAAAGGCTCAAATATAGAACACAGCGGGTCGGGAAAGGACGCACTACATGCGGCGTACTGCCACTGCGTGAGTGACCCACTTTGCGGCACCGACCTGTCCTCCGTGGTGTTATCACTTTTTCTGGTTCCGCGAGACAGAAAAATGTATTCCCTTTCCCTTGAAACTTCTGGCTAGTTATGAGATACGCAAGTGAAATCTAGAGTACAGTCGGAGCAGTCGAAGGAAACAAAAGAACAAAAAAGAGAAGCAACAACTTGCAGTGTGCAAGCCCCAACCGCACACTTTACGGTTACTGGATTTTAAAGGGCGTTTATGACGGTCGTGCCCGCAATGACGAGACGGACTGCGAGACGGAGAGTACACTGTCCGCGGCGGAGTTTGCCCGGCAACTTAAGGCTGAACGCCACTCCCCCCTCCCCCCCCCCCAAAAAAAACCTGAGTTCTTTGGACCAAGCTCCTTGATTATTCAAGTACATATCACTTGAATCGAGACAGATTCATTTGAAAATTCAAGGATCAAGTGCAATAAACTTCTTGGTCTGATAATTCAGTTGTTGATTTTTTTTTGGGGGGGGGGGGGGTTGTATGGGGGAAGACGAAAATGTAATTTAAATTCTAGTTTCCGTCATTGTAATAAGGCGCCTCTCGAGCGAGGTCTTTGGTGTGGTGGGTGCAGCGGTGGGTGCCAGCACCTGACGGGCGCGGCGGCCTTTGTAGGGCCTTGGGGCGGGAGTGAAGGGCTTTGGGATAGGCGACGCCACGCCACGCCGCGTCGTGCCACGCACCACCAACGTCTTGTTGTTTGGAGAGGACGGAGGCGTCCGGGAAGGTTTTTGTTTTTTGGGATTCCGGCACCCTTTATTCTCTCTTCTTTGCCTCATCCCGTCGTGGGATGGAACAAGAGAACGGGATTCCGTTTACGGCGTCAACATTGAGAGTAGAGTAGACTTGTACACTTTTGCGTGCGTTACACGCGATTCACGTGATGGGCATCGTAGAAACCGAGGGTATCGTGAGGTAGCAAATAAATTTAGATGAACGCCATTGCATTTGTCTAAACTTTCATGAAAGTTGCAGAAACTGTCCGTTGGGGACGACATTTGCTCTTTGCCAAATTTATTTGACTGGAGAAAATATGTCCGGCGCACATGCCAGTGCGGCGCGTCGTCTGCTGCCGCCATTGTCGCCGTTCATATGATGAAGACGCACGCGCCTCGACGCCACGCCGCCGCCGCTGGGTCTCTGCCAGTGTCAAAGGCGCGACCCGGTCTGGGCCTTGGGCCTGGTGGGTGGGTCTTGCTACAAGGAAAAAAAATAGCTGATAGCTAAACCAATGGCTAAATATTTATAAAGATTTTGGATATGTAGCTAAATATTGAGCTATTTCGCTAAAAAGTGTTGCTTGAACTTTATAGCTCTGTAGCTTAAAATTTAGCTACATATAGCTAAATAAGTAGCAATCCCGTATTTAGCAATTGTTTTTGCAATGTAGCTTATCACTTTTTCCCATGTGAGAACAAGACACGCGCCAAGCAAGTCGTCTGCCAATCGAATAAATTTCGATGTTCAAAAGCATAGCTCTAGATGCGTTTACTTTTCGCTGCTGAACGACCGTCAACGCATTAAAGCAGGACAAGTTTTCGTTCATTCCCGGAAAATAAATAGCAAGAGGGAAGGACCACCCCTACTCCAAAGAAAGGCCCCCTCCCAGCGACGCGACGAGTCAGCCCCGACAAGCAGCTGTTTCCGCAGGGGAGCGGTGGAGAGCTGCGCAGCGCTAGAAAGGAATATCAGCAGAAAAAATACACCGGGTCCGTGTGTTGTGGTTGTGTGTGTGTGTGTGTGTGTGTGTGTGTGCTAGTGTGAGTGTGTAAAAAGCGTCAATGCCCTACTTTACGCAAGCGTTTTACTCCACCAGCAGCTGCAGAAGGAGAGGCGTGTTTGCATACGCCACTGTGCGAGCACTTCTTGTCGCTTCTTGTGCCACCTGGGCCGACCGCGCCACAACTGAGCTAAAGGCAGGAGTGTGAATCGAGTGACTCTCGAGAGGTGACGAGAGAACTTCGTGTTTTTTCCCTCTCTCTCACTCCATTTCCACATATTTTCTTTCTTCTGACGATGGCGGCAACGCGTGGCGAAGTTGTTGGTCTATTTTCCTGCGACGACAGCGGCGCAGAGTGTACAGAGGTAGAGCTCTGCCACGCTAACACCAGTCCTGGGTGCAGGCGAGCCTGCGGGCGCTCACGAGTCGGAGAGAGGTGAGTCTAGTCACCGTGACGAGTACTCCCCTTCCATCCCCACCTCACCTGAGCGCTGCTTCCGCCGAAAACCCACAAGACGAGCCACGTCTTGTGGTTTGCTTCGCCGCATCCTGCCCGGGTTGTGCTTTTGTTAAATTATTTTCCTTGCCTTTTTTTTCGAAAGAGGAAAATAGTTGCTGCTGCATTGGAGGGGGCGTAAAGTGCAGTGCACGAGGACCCCTCGGCACCTTCGCAAACACTCACCGTGAGGGTTTACTCACACAACATATTCTCTCTCTCTCACTCTCTCCCTCCCTCTCTCTCTCTCTCTCTCTCTCTCTCTCTCTCTCTCTCTCTCTCTTTCTCTTTCTCTTTCTCTTTCTCTTTCTCTCTCGTACCCGACGCCGACGCAAGCACACGCTCTACCTTACGACAACCTGACTATTCTCTATTTAAATTTCGCGCCGAGTGCGATGCAAATGGCGGGCTGCTGGATCTCAGTCACGGCTTGACCAAACACCTCTCACCGCGTGAGTGACTGTTAGACGTTTACAAGTGTGCTGCGTCTCGCCATTTGCTGAAGCAACTCTGTTTTCGTAGACTGAGTCGGTGTGGTGTGTCACATGAGACTCGTGCGTTACAAGACAACCTTTAGCGTGGGTAAAAATATCAAACGCGTCATTATGTCACTCACTTTTGCTAGTAGTTCACCTGGCTTTGTACAGTACTCTACCCGAGACTCTACCCGGCGGAGAGCGCAGGTGGTCCGTCCAGTTGACGACTGCCGCGGCTGGTGCTCGTGAGATGCCTCCTATTGTTCCTGGTTATTGATTTGGCGCTCAAGGCCGCTTTAACCAGACCCAGACACCTTGGGATTATATTATTGTTATTTGTTTCACACCTTTCGAGCGGACTCCTTGATCCGTGCCTGAGAAATAAAACGAGCATCTCTCCCCTCCCTCTCTACCTACTCGCCAAAGAGAAAAGGGTAAAGGGCCGCGCGGGGATTTGAACCCGAATCACGTCGCGGTATGACACAGTCGCTCAGGTGGCCGCAGGCCCGTGGTTGTCACGTGGCGTGCCGTGGATGCGTTCCCGCCCCGCCCCGCCCCGCCGAGATGTGTTTTACGACACGCGGGGCCGCCCGCGGCGCGGGACATGGTCGCGCATGCGCTCCACGTCGATCTGAACGGCCGACAATAAAATCACGCGTGAGTGACGTGTTATTGGCGGGGAAAAGGTGGGGTATTGGAGCAATATATAGCTTCATTATTATTTTCTTATGGCTGAGTATTTTTACAAAGCTGCTGTGTCGGAATGGGGTGGGCGGTTCCTTTTTGCGCGACGCCCCGACGACGTGTAGAGAGACCGGAAGTAATTGGGATTGACCGTGCCATTAGAGCTGCAAGAGCTGGCAAAAAAAAATATAATGAGATCGACGCACCGGTGGGCATTGCCGGCTCCCTTAGGCGCCTATCCGCCGCCAACCTCCGCCGGCGCCTCCACGAGCCATTCAGCGGCTCAGACTTCCCCTTGAGGGTCCGGCCCGAGCAAGGGTGGGAGAAAACTTACTACCCCTCCTCGTTACTTGGCACACTTTTAGACCAGACCGACCCTACGTGGTCTGAACGCTTTTGCGAATGGCTGACGCCTGCCCCAAAACTATCGTATCCCAATACCCCTTTCTCCTCCTCACACTCGCCCGCCATCCCTTCCCTGCGGCGTACGCCTGTCTAACCAACGGAAGTGCACGCCCTCCCTCTCTCTCTCCCTCTCTCTCTCTCTCTCTCTCTCTCTCTCTCTCTCTCTCTCTCTCTCTCTCTCTCTCTCTGTCTCTCTCTCCCTCTGTCTCTCACACACACACACGAGATAAGATAACCCCGTCCGACACCGAGAACTGTTTGTTCGGTCACCTCATTTAAATACACGTTAGATTGTTTTAGGAAAATAAATAACGACCGTGCCAGAGGGCGGGGCGGGGCGGGGCGAGGCAGACGCGGCGCGATAACAATTCAGATACTGTACTTTTTGTCAAACAGTGCACCCTGTCGTATTTCGCCGCGAGTGGCAGGTGCTGTACTCCGGGACAGCGCGAGCGGGAAGTGAGGGGTTGGCTGGTTCGTAAACTTGGGCCTGGCGCTGCTGCTGCTCGCACTCCGTGTGTCGGAAATATATAAAACTAATGATTTAGCGTCCTTGGCGGGCTGCCCGAGTGCCGGGTGCCCTGCGGTACCCTGCGGTACCCTCCTCGGCACCCCGCGGTACCCGGTGGGCCGGCACTGCCGCCGCCGGTCCGCTGGAGTAAGCACCCCTCCATTTCGTCGCTTTATCTCTTAATCTCGCCCCCCCCCCTCATTTTACCTCCTTTCTTCCCCTCTTGTCTTGTTCAGCTCCAGGAGCTCAGCGTTGGCGCTGCCTTGTGCTCGTGGTGGTGCGCGCCCGCGCCCGATTGTGAGGGTGTTCTCGGCCGAGTGCAGACTGCCCCGCCGCCTGGTTCGAAACTGAATAACGAATGAATCGAAACACACACACACACACACACACACACACACACACACACATACACACACACATACACCTCGAGGGCACCGGCAGAGTGTCGGCCTGGTGCGCGAGAAGCAGACTACTTGTATTTGGGTTTCGGGGCGGCCCGCGGGCACGCCGGCGTGTTTCTGCGCGCTGCTCCAATGTTTGGGCAGTGCGCGCGGGGGCGCTCGCGGGGGCGCGGCGGTTGAGGTGGGCGGGGGGCGGCTGGGGGGCACGCAAGGCAAGGTTAAGGTCGCCCCCGCCCCCTGCTCGGCCCCCCCGCAGCGGCGGCGTGATGTTGTATTGAGCGACCCCTCCTGCTTCGGCCCCCTCTCTCTCTCTGCGCTCTCTTCCAGACCCACACCACTTCTGTCCCCTCTCCCCCCCCCCTATCCAAGGGGGGGGGGGCCGACCCTTGTTATCCCTCTTCCAAAATCCCAATCGCCTATTTCCTTTCCTTTTCTTTTCAAACCGCAACTCTCTCTCTCTCTCGGTGTGTGATCTCTGTTATTTTTCGGCGGGCGGCGCGCAGATCCACTGTGTCGTGGGTTCCTTGCTCAACTTGCTTAGCTCGCTCTTTTATACCGTGTGATATTTTGTTTTAACAAAATGGTTCTGTGCCAAAATGGTGAAAATGGTCAAAATGGGCCTCGGATGTCCAAGATTTGGCAGCACGGTATGGTACCTCGTGTCCACGGACCTGCCGGCTGCGGCTATGAGGCTGCTCGAGTTGGGAAACGGAAGAGAAGTAGATGTAGTGTTATCCCCGTGTGAAAATAGAAACGGGGCCTCCTCAACCTCAACGAGTAGTGCCGCTGCAGCGTCTCCCCTGGGAAGGATTCGTGCACGAACGGCAGGTAGGTAGGTGGCACCCGGCGCGGTACCATGCGAGGATATCACGCGGAAGGACCCGCGACTCTGCGCGCGTGTGTGTGTGTCGAGGGGTGAACAACTCGGCTGAGCCGGGGACAGATGAATATATTACAAAGTAATATTGGGAATACGAGTAATACAAAAATTACGAGTATTACAGATAATATCAAAGTATTACAAGTATTATAAGGTAATACAAGGTATTACAATGAATTACAAGATATATTACAAAGGTATTACGAAGTATTACAAGGTATTACAAGGTATTACAAGGTATTACAAGGTATTACAGGTATTACGAGTAATACAAGTAATACAAGTAATACAAGTAATACTTGGTAATACAAATAATATAAAGTATTACAACGTAATACAAGGTAATATTGCGTAACATTGCGCAAGTAATATATGGTAATACAAGGTAATACAAAATAATACAAGGTAATACATGGTAATACATGGTAATACAAGGTAATACACGGAATACAAGTAATATCAGGTAATACAAAGTAATATAGGACCTCGGGACAGAGGAATACACGAGATGTTCACCCCTCGGTGTGTGTGTATTTCTCTCATGCGGAGACAGAGACCCGCCTCGACCTGTGCACGAGGCGAGCACCTGTCCGTGTGGGAGCCCCCGCCCGGCCCGCCCAGGTGACCACACACCTCCAGCACATTTATCATCATCATAGTCAAATCGCCGGTCCGCCCCCCTCCTTTCTTCAGGCTACTCTTTTCTCTCCCCCTTCCCCTTCTTTTCCCACCTACGGGTGCGTCCGGTACCGACTCGCATCTCTTGTTATAATGTAAAGAAGAAGAAGAAGAAGAAGAAGAAGAAGAAGAAGAAGAAGAAGAAGAAGAAGAAGAAGAAAGGTAGTTTGGGAAGTGGCGTGTCCCGCTTTAGCCAAAGCAGATTTATGTGCGAACACTGTCGCTGGAACCCGGCGGCGACGGACTGACACTACAGTCTCCCTCCGTCGCCCTTCTCTCTCATTCTCGTTCGCTCCCGCCCTATCTCCCGCCGGTTTACACCTTTATTTTTTATTATTTTTGTTGTTATTTTGCGTCTTTTTTTGCTCTTGTCGTTCTGTCGTCGCATCGCTTGTTGTTGTCGCCAACAGGAACGTGTGTGTGTGTGTGTGTGTGTGTGTGTGTGTGTGTGTGTGCGTGACGCTTAACGAGATTGCAACCCTCTCCTGCACGCGAGGGCCCGCTCGGTGCAGTAACCCCTCGCTGCAGGCGAAGGGCAGCGAGCGAGCGAATTTTCCTCTTGAGCTGTCGACGAAGGGGGGCTCTATTCCTCAACAGGCTATGTACGTGTGGGATAAAACGTATCAGTTTTCCGTCTCTTTTCCTTCCTTTCCTTCCTTCCGCCTTCTTTTTTTGCGTCAATCAAAGAATACTCTATTCGAAAATAATGTTTTCTCAAGTTTGTTCGGCCGCGCCTTAAGCTTAAGCCTCTCCGAGTCCGTTTGACAGCCCTATGGGCCGGCGGGCGGCACTCCTTTGCATTTCTTTCCGGACCTCCCGCCGGCAACGTCACTTTACAAAACTTGGCAGACTTGGGGGGGAAACAAGTTTCCTTTCCCTTCCCCTCCTCCTTTTTCACCCCCCGGACCTGCTGCGTTAGTATTGCACTTATTCAATTATCAGCCGACGAGGCTTTACGAATCCGGGCGTACAGGGGGGCCGCCCTGGACGTTATCCAATAAGGGCCCTCGGGTGTCGCACACTCTGCCCGGTCGGCCCGGTGGGAACCGAACCGGGACCCTCGTGGCATGTGTCGCCGACGTGGAGGTCCACGCGATGGTGCCAGAGTCGAACGAAAGGTTCCTCGAATCGAGTTTTGGGAAGCAACATTTCGGAGACCTAGTGATAGTAGTAGTCGGTTACGCAAACGCGCCGACGGATTGGAACCCGATACATAAAACAATCGACATCTCCCAAGTTCTCGGCCTTGGCGTCAGTCCACGGAAAAGGCTCCGGTCTTGGCGACGACGACGACGCCGTGCCCACTAAAAGCTCGGCTAGGCCGTAAAGCTGTGGTTTCGTACGGTTTGGGCGCGGTCGCCAACACGGCACGGAGCCCGTGGGCGTTGCCTCCTCTGGATTTTGTGTTCGACCTGGGGCCGGTCGGTTTGTACGAATGGGCGTGAGCGGAAGGCCTTTACCGGCTCCCACCAATTTAATTATGACCCCATCGATTCCTTAATGAGGCTGTAATCGCCAAACAGAATGACGCCTTCCGAGTCACAACACTGTGGACGTATTTTAGTCCACTCTATTTTTCGAGCTCGTTAGGCTAGGACCAAATAGTCGTCTGTCTCCGTGGAGATAATTATAAATGAACCAAATCCATTGTCAGCGTGCCCGGCCCGGCAATAATAATGACAAACTGAACACACCCTCCCTCGCTCCCCCACCCCAGCTCCCTGGG
>NW_026267172.1:1740711-1744744 GCF_000697945.3 Frankliniella occidentalis | reverse complement strand
CCCCCTCCTCCCTCGCCTCGCCGGGCCACGCTCCCTATCACCTGGCCGAGCCGGTCCAGGTAACGTGCTTCCTTTTCTATTGACGATGACGTAGCCCATACAATGGCGGGCTCCAGTTCTTCTTTTTTTCCGCGCCGCAGCTCCGCCAGGGTCGCGTCCGCCGCGCTGCCCACCTCTCCAGCCGCTCCAGCACCGCGCTCCAGTGGGCGACTCATCGTCTTGAGCGATCTGAGTCAGCGGCCACGTGGTGCAGCGACTAGGGGGCGGATATTTGGCGTCTCCTCCTTTATCGCCATTTCTGTCACTTAACTTATTATTGAAAATATATTTCTTTAATTTTTGTCGTGCCTGGCATTGTTGGCACTGCAGTCCAAAGTATTGGACACGTTTCACTTCTCTTGTGACGCGTGGGTGGACTTGACAGCCGCGTGTTCGTGTTATGTGCAGTGTTTTAGTTAAATAAGTGATAACTAACTGTCGTAAGAACTCTCTTTGACGCGAGTGAAAAGCTAAACTAGACCATGGACGGTCTTAGGTCCTACTAGCAGGCATGAATGTAATTGGAAGAGTAGCTGACAGAAATTCCAAACGCAGACAGAAAATTTTAAGATTACATAGATGTTGCGCCATGGAGGTATTAGGGTTTTATAATATTATAGAAAGGAGGTTCCATTTATTTCCACCTCAGCTGCCGTACCTGTCAAAGTTGTTGGATGACTACTTGATGTCTCTTGAAGTATCCAAAAAGTGCGGAGAACAGTGATGATTGGGTCAGGTAATCCTCTCGTAGAAATTTCCTTTACGTTGACACACACTCACACACGCGCAGAAATTGCGGCACACTATTCACTATACTTTTCACTTTTCTTTTTAGAGCTGAAGCTCTCTGTATTATCACTTTCTCACTTGCTTTTTATTATTTTTTATGTTAACACTGCAGACGCACTCCTTGACACTGTCGCACTGTATCCTGTGGATAATCCTCGGGGATCGTTGGACCCGCGGTCTTCTCTCCGCTCACGGCTCCCTTCTCATGGTTCTCGGCCCGCTCGCGCGCTCACAGAGGAACCTCGCCGGTTCACCGCTCCGGCTCGACTGACTCGAGCTCGAGCGCGCCGGCTATGGCGCGGCGGCCCGGCGCGAGGCTTCGGGCGCGCGGGAAACTGCGAGGCCGTCCGTCTGTCCGCCGTCGCCCCCCCCCCCTCCCCCTTCCCCCGGCTCCAGCGCGGCGTCGGGGCGCCCCGCGCTCACCCCTGACGGCACAGGAGGGGCCTAACTGCGAATTTGTTTCCGGGAAAAGTTGTGCGAGGGGAGTCTCTGCGGCCACGGCTTGGACCCACCACAGTTTTAGTTGTTTGGATCGTCATTAATCGTTTCGTGATAAGAAATTCGTGGACCGCTCATGGCGGACACCACGTCGTTTCCTCGCGAGGCAGTTAATGCAGTGCAATCAATAATCCTTTTACGATGTCGGCGATTTGTCATCAATTTTTAATTGCTTTCAAGACTGTAGAAATGCTTAGTACTAAGCGCAGTCGGTCTGCTCTGCTGCCGACGGCGAGTAACCAACAACATGGTTGCAGAACTCGTAAAAGGGCGTCACTTTGGCGACTTCTGGCTCAGCCCACCTCATCATCATCATCTCTCTTATGTTCTCCCTGTGCTTCAGTGTCTCTCTCACACACACACACACACTCCGCCAGTGCGAAGTCTTGACGCCTCTAATATCGACTGGACGGGTAATTACTGTACTCGTCCTGCCGACCTGGCCGTGCTCGGTCCGTGCGTCCGATAAACTGACAGGTTTATCGCTGTCCGAGATATGAGAGGCGGCCCAGGCCCAGCCGGACTGGACCAGAACAAGGCGTTAGCGTTTGGCCAACGATGTTCGGGGAACAGGAGAGGAGACAGGAGACGCAGCAGCGCCTCCTGCGCACGTCAGCGGATGAGCTAGGAGTGGCCAACCAACCGCGGCGGACGCAGCAGATCTTGGTCTAGCCTGCCTGATTCCACCGAGGAGGCTGCGCAGTTTTGAGAGAGTCCGTTTTGAATCACTGATCTTTTAAATGTGCAATTGGCAAGGAATTAGTTGTCCCCACTTTCAGGGACAACCATAAAATATGGTTTTGGCAACAATAGTAAAACATATGTATCACCGAAAAGTACTGTTTTCATCGCTGGTGGTTCGTTGTCTCAAACATATGGTTGTGCAAGGAACCGTGCAATACTTCAAAGGCTGGGATTCTTCCAAACCCTTATAGGCCTGTTTTGCCTCCCTTTTGTCACTTCTGAGGTGGATTTCAGAACTGCTATTAGGGTACAAACTACAACTTTTCACTTTTCTGGGTGTGATGCGCGAGCGGCAATACTGGTCACTCGCCTTATTTTCCTTCGCATTTCATATCGTTACGTCTGTCCCCTAATTGGTCCCGCCCGTCACGCGCCTAACGTGACAGCCCTCAGTCCTCGCGTCATCCATCATGACGAAGTGGCGTGGCGTTGCGCCGCTCTCTCACCTCTGGTGCGGGGCTCCACTCTGCTGCACCCCCTCCCTCCTGGTACCCAATGTATCAGGCGGTCATCCTTTGATAACACTGATTAAGCAAGTATCCAACTGCAAGTTGAATACTTGCAACACTGGAAAAACTAATGTCACCGAGGGAACGTTTCATCACGTGACCAAGCCATGTAACGTTCCCTGATGCAACCTACCCCATGCAAAAGGAGAGGGCCATCACTAACAGGTTGGATCACCCAACGTTTCCTGGTTTGGTCGCGTCAAGAAACGTTACCTCGGTAACATTATAGTTTTTCCAGTGAAGTGTGAACTTGAACTTATTGAACAGAGGAGTTGCACAATTGTTCAATTTAAAGTTGCACACTTAGTTTAATGTGTACTTGTCACCGCCCTAAGTGAATACCTCAATAAATTGACCAGTACCCACCTCCCTTGCAGCCTCCCGCGCAGCCTTGCAGGCATCTCCTGCGCTCGTCAATTAACCCTGCAGCGGTATTTGCCACTCGGTAGTCGTTTAGCCGCGTGGAATTTGCTCCCGCCTTGCAGGTGGGACTTGTAGTGTAGTGTGTCACTTATCGCGTGACTGTCCGTCCATCCCGTCCAGCGCGGTGTGTGCTGCTGTTGGCCGCCCTGGCCGCGCAAATAACCCCGCGATTAAACTGTCATTTCGATTGCGAGACAAATTGCTGCAGGCATCCCGTGGGGTCGGCCTTGACACTGCTGCTGCTCACTGGGACTATCTTCCTCCAGTTTTACATCCCGCGCCGCGCCCGGCCTGGCCCGCCGGCTGCTGCTGGCCGCGCCGGGCCGGGCTGTATTCACCATCGTTTGTCTCCGTCAGACGCGAAGAAGAGGGTGGGGAAGGGAGATGGGGTCGCGAAATGTTATCGAGGGAGTATAGCGGAAAGGTTATTGAGGACGAAACCAGCCCAGGCTTATGCCAGTCAGCCCTTATTAATAGAGGATATCTCGCAGGGGAGGAATCGCAATTGACTGTCCTCAACCAACCAAAACTTTTTAATACATACGTGTAGTGTACCTATATTCCCTGTTTACTGCTTTAAGGGACGATTTCTTTCTTCGCAAAATAATCCGTGTCTGTGATTTTTGGGGTCTTTTGAGACTTTTCGCCCTGCAGATAATTCGTTCGGGGCGGCTTTGCCGAGCCTGCAGGATGGCTGCTGCTGCTGCTGCTATGGCTCTGGCTATGCTGCGCACTCCGCCCCTCTCTGGCTGCTCCGTGGCGCTCCCCTATCGAGCTCGCTCCTGGTGGCCGCAGGGAACAGTTGGTTAGAATCTGTTCCGCGGAAACGGACGGCTAGAGCAGGCTGCTCAGTGCCGCTGCCCTCCACCATGGTGCACACTACCCCAGAGGGGTAAGGGCGTGACGGGGTGCCAAATCCCCCCTTTCCCCCTCCCTCAATCCTAATGGTCTGGGGGGGGGGCGTTCGCCTCTCTCTCTCTCTCTCTCTCTCTCTCTCTCTCTCTCTCTCTCTCCTTCTCTCTCTCTCTCTC
>NW_026267172.1:1737446-1740661 GCF_000697945.3 Frankliniella occidentalis | reverse complement strand
CACACACACACACACACACACACACACACACACACACACATCACGCACATGCGGGCACGCGTGTGACCCGATTCCAAAAGTCTGTATCGTCATTAGAAAGGCTATCCTGCTCCTTTACTACCTCCTCATCCTCGTCCTCCCCAACACATGACGCCCCTCCCGTCGCCTTTCGCCCGAAGGGTGTGGCCTACTGCCTTGGATGCCTTTTTTTTGCCGCTGCCCAAAGTTTAACGTGAGCTTCCGCTCCCCTAGCTCTATAGTAGGGCGTGCTGGGGGCCCAGCGGTCAGGGTCATTTCAATATGTGCCACGAGAACCGGTACTCTGCAAAATGAGGCGTTCGTAATATTACTAACATTTCAATTTAAGTATCTTTTCTTACATATGAATTACTGAATCTCTAAAACTGGCAGAAGTAGCTTTGTCAAAGGCAAATAGGTACAAAAGTCTCAAAATGAAATATCACTGAAATAAACAATTCCATCAGGATTTCAAATACGAACGTTTTCAAAACATTAAAAAAAAATTAAGATGGATCAGATTGATTTACCAACACTGAGCACCTTCAAACCACAGGAATTGACGTTGCACATGTAGAAAATCCTAAATTATAAACGCTTTGTATTATTTGTATTTTTGTATTTTTTAAAATTTGGGCGGATTTAGGTTAACCGTTAACAACTTTTGGTTTTATTTTTTTACAAATGCTACCTTTGAAAGTATGTCTATGAGACGGGGCCGATTCGATCACGTGCCGATTTCCATAGGGACTATCGGTCGCTACTCTTGCTCTTTACGTCCAAAGGCCTCCCGCTTGGGCTAGGACACTGCCGGACGTGCACCACGTGACCTCTGGCGAGTGCTCCGCAGGTGCTTGGTGCCGCGCCGCTCCGTGACGGCGGCGACGTCAACAAGGCCCCCCGGCTGAATGAAGATTTAGGTCAGTGCCTAACATGGACGGCCGGATGCGCCGTGAATTGGCGGGCCGGCCCCTATTGTCTACTCGGCGAGTAAAAATAGAGCCGATAATAAACCTGATGGTTGCACGTGGATAAGGGGGAATTAGTAAGTGTATGGCATTCAATTACAAACTGCGATCAAAAGTAAGACATGACGCTCTTTACATTAGGCACTGGCGAGTATCATCCAAGTACTGTTGTGTGATAACGTTTACTACCCCATTCAACCTCAGATCTATTAAATGTTTAGGTTATTTACGCGGTTATTAGCTCATGGTCATGGTCGAACGCAGCCTTGATCTAATACCCGCAGTAATACTTGTATCAAACGTGATCCAGCTAGACCGTGTGTATGAATTCCCTGTGAAGTCGTGGCAGTCAGCAATTGTCGGAGATGATCGTTCAGGAAGCATTATTTGCAGATGAGCGGGCTCTAGCATGTTGTTGTTGAACCAACACCTCAAGTCATCCTCGAAGTGAGCGGCTGAGTGACCGCTTCCGCTGCACCGCCTGGCCGGGCAGCCGTTTGTCTCGCTGGAGCAACAACCTCTAGTGGCGGAGGTGACGATGTCAACTGTCTGCTTCTAGTCACTGTGTTTGAAATGGAAACTAGTGTATCAGCTATTGTCAATGAAAGTGGTTTTAGAAACAAAATCTCACCCTTTTCCGGAGTGACACATTTTGTTTTACGCATGGATTTTAGGTGAGATAAATTGGATGTTATTCCTAAACAATTATGTCCCCAATTTTATGGGTGCTCCTCTGGTAGTAGCTTGTATTTCTTGAGGCCTGATCCGTTCTTTCGTCAAACCTATAGTTATCACTCTTGCCTTGGATATAGTTTAAAGCTGTGGCTGTAAAGCTGGCTGAGCCGGTCTGTTGTATCCTGGACGGTCCTGCCTTGTATGTATGTGTGTGTGTGTGTGTGTGGCCCCCGTGTTAGGCCCGCCACGCCCCACCACGCCCTGCCCAAAACGAGGTGGCGATGATAGTGTATTAGGCGTCCAATTGCATACCCCCTTGTTGACTATAAATTGGGATGATCCCCACGCGTCTGGCCCAGCGTCCGCCCCTCCCCCCCTCTTTCCCAATTCTATCTCTTGCCATAGTGAACCTATACACGTACCTGTCGCTGGCAGTCTAAACACGCCCCATTCTCCGGGATTGGTTGGTCTTTTTACGATACACGTAATCGACTTAAAAATATTCCCCTTGGAGATAATGTTTTTTTCGTTTTTTTTTTCATGAAATTAAAATAAGACAACCTGGATTATGGACTTCTTTTAGCTGTGTAGATCGGGGCTATTAAATCCATCAGGCCACGTCATCTTCCCACACTGCATTGTGTCGCGGCGGGTGTCTCAAAGGACTCATTCGGTTCGTCAGTGCGTGTATCACTCCGTCTCTGATGTGAATGTATGTCCAATCACTGCCGTGTATTCTAATGTGAATGTGCGTTTCATTAATCCTCCTCACCTCTTTCCACCCGTCACATGAGGTGGCATTCCAGAGACGCCAAAATCTTGCTCTGTTCACATCGTAATTCATATTTAAACATTTCTGTTTCCCGTTTACATCTTCATGGTGTGAATCGAATCATTTGAGTCGTTTCTCTCTCGCACTTCGAAGTTTGCTTCCTCTGTCCTTTTTCTTGATTCATCAGTTAGAGTGCAACTAGTTGCTGCTGAGTCGGTCGGCCTGTTTGCGGCTAAGTGCTCTCGGGAGAGAAAGAAAAAATCCGCGCCCGGCTTTCAGCTCTTCTTTTCTGCACTCTCTCCCGCCTGTGGGGAGAAAACAATTTCAGAACACATTTTGACTATAAAATGTTGCCTTATCAAGTGTGGCCACACTTCGTTTCGTGTACCCGCTGCAATGCCCATTCACGAGGGCTGGCATTGCCTGCTACACTGCTCAAAGCAAACATGTTCATCCTCAAGGCTGCTTTCGGCGATCACGCGATATTTGTCCCGGCGAGCGCGTCGAAAAGTGTGAGCCAGAGGGAGAGAGACAAAGGGAACACTCAGCGAGTGTGAGAGAGAAGGAACCAGGGAGCTCGCGGCCCAGTAGACCAACCGGCCATTAGCGGTGCCCCCGTCCATCAGCCGCAATCAGCAGGACATCCTGCTGCATCCTGCCGCATCCTGGAGCGTTGTCCTGCTGGCCATAGTGGCTGAGGACTCACCTGCGGGCGCCCCGCTCCTCAAGCCCGGCCCCTACCAGGAGAGAGTCGTTCCAAAACTATATGTCACTTCTTTTTT
>NW_026267172.1:1727772-1731874 GCF_000697945.3 Frankliniella occidentalis | reverse complement strand
CCCCCTCCCTCTCTCGCTATCTTCTCTACCCCCTTTCTCTCCTGCTCGTCGGTTCCGCCTTCCGCCTCTCCCGCTCTCGGCCTCTGCGTGTGCCTGGCCGTCGCTCCCCCTCTCCCTTCTGTTTCCACCCCGGTCTACTCCTCGGGAGCCGGTGACGTCCCTCCTGCTCCTTCTGGGGAGACGAACGCCCTGACTCCCTGGGCCGCGCCGGAGCTTCATGCAAGCCATGAAGCTCACGCCGTACAGTAGTGAAGGTGTTCGAACCGACTCAAGAGTCGGGAAAAACGAGCCGCCACAAATTGAAAGAGTTTTCAATCGAAATCACTTGTATGATTGGTATAATTTGATAGTAACTAATTTATGCATATCGCAATGCCTGTGTGTCTCCTCACATTAGCGTGTGCTGTGCCCGCTTCGGCTATGGGCCCATGAGGCCTGGGCCGGCAGAGCTGCTCACCTGTTGCACTGTGTGGCCCCACCTGCACGAGCACCTGCACGCAGCCGGGCCAGGACGGGCGACGCACCGCGCGACGCACGGTGCGCTGCCACCGCCGATATTTATCGCTCTGCAATCACATGGAGACAGCGGACAACTCCACTGTAAACTCTTAGACGTCTAAGAGCTCTTTGGACCTTTAGACCTTTTCTTTGCCAATATTGGCGACGTTCACCTCTGCAGATCACCAGTGTGATCGAGTGTATGGTGCCTATGCCAATGCACGCCAAATATTAGCACTTTTCTTTCCAAGCACGCCAGTTTGTGTGACTCCATTCCATGCCAAAATCCAGGATAAGCAATGAGGTCGCAGGGTTTTCACCCGAGTCCTTGCTCCGTGGCAAATGGATGGACGGTGGGGGGCACGACGACGACGGCGCGTGACGTACGGGAATGACCTGCCGGCGCCGCCGGGGGGGCACGCGGGGCGCCAGTGCGCTGCACACACTCGGCAGGCCTGCCTGCTGCAGGCCCCGAGAGGTCCTTCACTCAAAAAAATCAGTGTACACCGTTTTAAAAAAATCACGGAAAAACCATGAAAAATTCATGAAAAAATCTGAAAACATTAACGAAGAGTCAGAAAAAAATCACAAAAAACAAGAGAAAATCACAAAAAATCAAGAGAAAATCACAAAAAATCAAGAGAAAATCACAAAAATCAAGAAAAACAGAAAAATCGGTGTACACTACAATTCATAGTGAAGGACCCCTCGGCAGACCCCAACAGGACGCGTTTGGCCAGCAGGATGGATGGCCAGGCCAAAGCCGGACAGACAAAGGTATAGAAGGCGCCGAGCGAACGCCGCATCGTCCCACTGACCGGTCCGAGCGGTCCGAGCGACTGCAGTAGTGATTGGCAGGAAGGCACGCCGCACCGGCGATCGGCCAAGCCACGATAGGCTCAAGGCGCGACGCGACGCCGCCGGCCCGAGTACACTGCTGAAAGGAAACGCAAGTGAATGGGCATTCGTACATCTAAGGAAGTAAAGGTGTGAATTTTCCTTTATTGAAATTTACACACTCTGTGCCTCCATGTGTGTTACGGATAGCGTTCACACACCTACAAGTGCGCGACAATCGCACACTTGGGTTTCCGGTGTGGTGTCAGGTCAGCGAGCCTCACGCGAGGAGGCGACTCTATTGAGCAGGAGCAGCCGCGAGGAAAGTCTTACTCGGTAAAAAAAAAAAAAAAAAAAACAATGTCTGATTTTTTGAGGGAAAAGGGAAAACTTTGAGGAACTTCCCTGATTTGACGCAAACTCCCCAGATTTCGAGGGAGTCTCCTCAAAAAATGTGGGATTTTTCCTCATTTTTTAAGAAGATTCCTCAAAATCTGAGGCGAGATCGGAGGACTTCCTCAATCATGGGAGTTCCTCAAAGTTTTACCTTTTTCCTCCAAAAAAAAAATGAGACATCTTTTTTACCGTGTTATCGCCCGGGTATTTTCCTCGGGGGAATAAGAATGGTCGCGGAAATGAAGAAGGCGCGCGGATATTGACTGGAATATCGAGGGCCCTCTCCCGCTCCCGCCTCCCTCTGCCCCGTGGCTGTGGCTGTAGCTTCTTCCATCCACGACCTCTCTCACTGTTCGCGGGCCCAACTCGCCCTCCATCCGGACTGCTGCCAGCTCACCCCTACTCTGGCCCTCCCCTCGTCGCTGGCCGCCCGCCCTCTCCTCGCGGGTACCCCATCGCGCGAGGGGGTTCCAGAGGACGCCAGAAGGGCGACCTACATTCCGCTCACCCCGGGCTGGGCCTCTCCTTCCCCCTTTGCAGAGTCGCCCGAGTGCTCAACAAAGAAATGCGTGACGAAAAGTCACTCGCAGATCTTGGACTGTGTGCGAGAATGTCGTCTTTTTCTCAACTATTTTTTATTTTCATTTTTTCCACCCGTGCTACTGAGTGATAGCATGGCGTTTCCAGAAATACCGAAAAGTACCTAGTTCTTGCTCTCCCTGCCGGTTGGCGCGGGGCGGGTCGCGGGGCTGAGGGTGGGCCGACGCCATCCCCCCCGGCAGCCTGTTCGTGTTTATTTGCAAGACGTGTGTCCTCCACTAAAAGTGGCGGGCCCGGGCCACATAAAAGGCTCAACCAGGGCCGGGGAGGCTTGATGGCCCTGGTGACGTGCGGCCCCGAGTGGCTGCCTGTGGCGGCGGCCGCCACTGGTTGGTGAGTTGGTGGTGTTCCAGAAGCAGGAGGTCCCCCCGCTGATGCGCATTTACCCCCCTCCACCCCCTCTCTCCTCACTCGGAGAGCGCGCCCCGCTCGCGGGGAGAGCTGGATCGATCCCCTGCAACCTTGAAACTTGCGTCATGGTGGGCCCCTGTCACCCTCCCCCGCTCTTCCCTCTCCCCTCCCGCTTGCCCTACCACCCCATCTTTCTCCACCCTGTCTCTTCTGCCCCACCACTACCCGGAGGTCCGGAAGGTACTTACCCCACCTTCTACATTATTTCGCCCGGGCCGCGGCGGCGGCGTCCGGACTGCTCATGCATAGCGGAGACGAAATTCAGCGAGGCGGCTGCGTTTTCGGTCGTTTACTTTAGTTTACAACTTCCCATTCCTCCTTTACGCCGTTCTGGTAATTGCGTTCCTGATTCAGCAGGGGAACCCTGACCGCACTCAATGCTCGCTCGGCGGTACTCTGGCTCTGGGGGAGTTGAGTTGGGCTCCCCTCGCAGCAGCGGGGGGCCCTGCTGGGTCAGCCAGGGGTCAGGCCTAGTGTTTGGCGGAGTCGGGATTGGACCCCGGGCGCGGGAGTGGGAGGGGGGCGGGGGGTGAGCTGAGGAGATAGGAGCAGCGATGTAGGTCAATTGTGAACGCGCCTCATGGATACCGCGGCCGACCGCGGCGTGGGGTGGCGCAGCGGGATTGGGAGAGTCGCTGCCTGAGCTGCTGAGAGACCCACCGTCCAAATAACCCGCGCAGAATCCCCATACTCATCTTTAACTCAACACATACTGCGAAAAGTCTACGAAACCCGTCTTACGAAGAGAACGGAGAAGCCACCGAGTGCAGAGCGAATGTGGCTCGTGTAGTCTCGGAGAATTCTGCTGTAGGGTGCGCGTATACACAGGTGTTGAGTGATCAGTGATCTGCACTTAGCCGCATTCATACACATACACCTGTGCTGAGGCGTTCACCCAGAACACGCCGAATAGTCGTATGTTTCTGTGCAAACTTTCGTGCTAAACCGACGTTTCGTTTCAGACAAATTTTGTTCGCAAAAGTACAGGATTTCGTTGAACTGAAATGCACAAAAGTGTTCTAAACAACGCAGAAATGAGTGCAAAAAAAAATTGATTGATTAAATTCGTACAAATAAAAGATACAAAAATCTACTTGGTGTGTGCACGCAGGCGCTATGTTTAACACCGACCTACATTTCACCTTTACGTTTTGTTGCGTTACAGGCATGGAGGCGCTGGAGACGGCCATCTCGTACTGGTACGAGGTGCTCGAGGCGTACCAGCAGCAGAGCCGCGCGGGCGCCACGCTAGCCATCCCGACCGCCGAGGAGGCCGAGTTCACGGCCCACCTGCAGGAGCTGCTGGACGACGCGTACCGGCTGCAGGAGCAGGGCGACCAACTCTTCCACGATGAGGTGC
>NW_026267172.1:1724070-1727722 GCF_000697945.3 Frankliniella occidentalis | reverse complement strand
GTCGGGGAGGAGGGGGGGGGTACAAATATCATGGGGTCCCAAAAGTGTAAGGTCCACAATTGGGGGTCGTTCGTCGCATTCGTTCCCCCGGGTTAAAAATATCATACGGTCCCTGATTGTCCTGAAACTTTTCGGATCCCACACCATGATATTTGTACCCTGCCCCTATACATGTCACGTGAGCGACCCGTAGCCTCTGCTGGCCTTAGTGCTGACCGAGGGTTTACCTGGGCACGCCCGTCTTCCCCCTTCTCCGTCGCCGGCCCCCTTGCTGGCCACTAAAGTCCACAACGTGGCCAATAGATAACGGAGATGAAAAAAGTTGTGATTGTCCCAGAGGATTCGCTCGGGGGGACACGCACATGATGACCACGTGAGTTGGTTTGGTGCTTTGGGTGGGGAAAGTTTGAAGTAGCTTACCGGACAAAAGTCTATTTTTAAATGCAATTTTTCGTTCATTAACTTATTTACAATAAGTCATCTGAGTGGCCAAAGATACCTTTTTTTAAACAAAAATCTCGTCGCACGCGTAAAATACAGGCGTTTTTCGAACTTCTTACTGTTACTCCGCATCCCTAAATAAATATATTGCCCCTGCCCTAACAATATCCGCCTGCAGGGAAGACCCCCTCCGCGGCAGATTCTTTGTAATTAGCTCGCCAATGACCGTAATCAGGGTCGAGGCTACTATAGCGCCCCGCTGTACGCCTGCACGGCCCGGCCGGAACTTCTCCACGCCACGCCACGCCGCGGGCCAGTTTGTTTTAATTAGTCGGCAACGGCGGGATTGGCTCTGTCAACATGTAATCCCATAGGCTGGGCAGGGGAGCTCGCTGCACTTCCCTTTGTGTCACACGGTCCAGCCGGGGGGAAACCAAAAGTCTCGTACAAAGACTCTTTCCAAAATTTACGTGTTCTTGCACATGACCCCACATCTTATGAAGAGACTTTCTCATAATTTGAGGAGATTCGTTAAAATTCGAGGAGCTTTTCAAAGAATCAGACATAGTTTCTACCGTAACATATCTCCCATCTCTCCTCTCACCCTTCCCGTATGGAGACTTCTGTACTTTTGCTCCCTGCAGAGCGTCTGCTGTACGGCAGTCACCAGAAGCGCGACTCGTTCTGGTTCATACGAGGGACTGCTGGTGATGTGGTAGTCATTTTGGTATGTTTGGTCATACTGTGTGAGAGCGGACCAGGGCGCTGCGAGGCGGCGGGTGCGAGAGGGGTGGGCAATGTTTGGTTTGCGCCAAGGACGCGTCATTCGGTCATCAGCCATATATTGCGGCAGGGAGCAGCCTTGGTGGAGCGGGGGTGCGCGCGGCTGTCTAGTTGTCGATGGATAGACAATATTGTCCGTTTGGGGAGAGGGGAGGGGTTCAGCAATGTAGAGGTTGTTATTTGCAAGGGAGGATGATAAATCTATTCGGTTGCACTGTAAATGATAGTGGCCAGAGATACTGTATTCGTCACCTACGGCTTATAAAGGGAACCTGGCACAGCTGAAAAATTCACGTCATTTTCAGAGAATCCTGGTTAGTTTTCAGTACACAATCTTCATCACTATTTCCATTTCTCCCAAATTTCTCCTGTCGGAGTATTGCTATTTTCCTTATGAGCTATGGCCGTCAAATTGCGATGTATCTTTCACCTTCCTGACCCGAACTATATTTCCTGCAGGCGTAGTAGGAGGACTATTGCTTAACGGGTGTGTCCCGTGTCCCGCGCTCGCGGGCCTAGAGTGGCCTCCTGGTCCATTTGCAGATGTACCCAGTGTCTGAGTCACCAGGCAAGGCGTGGTGTGGCGTCACGCCGCCTGACTCAGTGCGTACTGTAGCACTGACCTCGCCAACGTCACAGCCACAGCCTGCTGGAAAATGCGGCTCGTTCGTCCTTGCGTATATACAACGATATACATCAGATACCGCGCCGTTTGATTCCATCGGAACTACTGACTCAGTCGGCACCACTCCAGCTAATGAATCTAAGTGACGGCTTAAAAATCGTAGAGCAGGCGTTTGCAGGTGGCCGTATGAGACACAGAAAGGAGTAATATTAGGGAACGGGGTAGAGGAATCCCTTTTAAAAATTAAACTAAACTGCCAACTTGCTTTATTTTTCGCGCGGGTTTACCCCCATGGCGAGCCCCCGTACTGGTTTAGCCTGTCGCACTGTCCTTGGCTGGACCTGGGCCGAGCCGCCGCGACGCGCCGGACCGCACGCCTCGGAGGGAATCCAATCCCCAGGGAGGCCATGCGTCACTATTTTAGCCAGGCGCAGTGTGAGTCACCGGGTGGGTCGCGAGAGGTGCGGCATGAACGTGAATATCACGATCAAATATTGTCCATAGGTAACTCTTTGCTTTTTATAATGGGCCTGTTGCACATTTTCGAAATCACCT
Organism: Frankliniella occidentalis; assembly: GCF_000697945.3. Lineage (NCBI taxonomy): Eukaryota > Metazoa > Arthropoda > Insecta > Thysanoptera > Thripidae > Frankliniella > Frankliniella occidentalis. Next base: position 1,725,318 of record NW_026267172.1, on the reverse strand, counting down.
CCCCCTGCTCGCCTTCGAGCTGCTGTTCCCCAATGATTTATCACTCGAGCGTGTCAGTCGGCGCCACTTCTCCAGTCGCGCAGCAGCGCCGTCTGATTTGCGTTAGGTGGCGGCGCGTGGCGGCGGCGGCAGGACTCGATAATTGAAGGCTTGCTCTGCGGCATTGATGTGTGAATGAAGCTGCAGTCTGTCACACAGCAGCAGCAGCAGCCAGCATTGTGCCAGGCTGGTATGAAACGAGGCCAAACCTTCCACGTTTAATTGACGCGACGTCAGCTGATTATTATACCGCGGCGGTACTACTCTGACTATAGCGCCTGACGGCCGGCGAGTAGGCAACCCACCCGCACAGCTGCATGCGGTGCAGTCTAACTGGAAGTGGGTGGGTCAGATGAGTCACCTCCATCTGCATTGTATTGTGTGTGTGAGGCATTCAACTTAGTATTATTTTTCACCTTCTTAAAGTTGTACTTATTGTATGTAAAGGGACTCATTTTAATTACAGAGAGGAGTTATTGCGGCTTAAAATTTAAATTTTCCAAAATTGAGTTCTTACATTAAAAATAAAATTGCAAGTTTTCTAGCTGCATAATCATCGTCACCTTTTAATTAAAAATTGCGTTCATTGGTTTTAAGAAGTCTTGTTCCGTGGTTGATATGAGCAAATCATTTCAGAAAAACTGACATTTGTTCGTTTGGTTCAGCAGGGGTTATTTAAAAAGGCCGCTTTGCTGGTTGCATCCGACAGTCGGGTTGGTCCACCTGGAAAGAAGCCGTATGTTACGCAATTGCTGCATTGAACGAAGATTGAATCTTCGGCAGGAGTATAGCAACAGCTACAAAACTTACATGTTGTGGAAGATGTCATCGTTGATGTGACGGCGTAGAGCGTTCCTGCTGCCTGACGATCCGCCATCTGTAACATAAGACACAAAACATGCGCTATTCCTTGCCATATCCTTTAGGGAATACACTTGCAATGCTTCGGAGAAGTCAGTGCTGTACTATTACAAAAGTAGGACTAGCTACGCCCACCAGACCACGTCTCACGTAACAGGCTTCGCGATATACAGCGAAACCCTCTTACGCTGCGACGCGCCTGGCGAACGTACTGCATCTAGGACTGCTACGGGGGAGTCTTTAGTTACTCACGTCTGCTTCCTTCGCCCCAACAGTCATCCACGCTCCTGGGGTGGTAGCATCTGGGATAGGTGGTCCAGCCTGAGAAGCCGTGGACGCCGTGAACCA
>NW_026267172.1:1713405-1715225 GCF_000697945.3 Frankliniella occidentalis | reverse complement strand
CCTCCCGCCACTCCCCGGTAAACAAGGCGCAGGCAGGCAAACGGCTTCTTTGATTCGGGGAACTCGGAAGATAAAGAATTACTTTAATCCAAAGAAACCACCCTTCACCCAGGGCAAAGGTTTCCTGCTGATGTTCAGGAAGTTTCCCCAAAGTACACCAAATCCTTGTGCTCATTTTCAGGCGAAATTCCCTTGAATCAAACAATGTATTTTCTCTTTTTGGTGCCATTGGCGTCGTGAGGATCGGTTCGCTCGCCCGGGCCTAGCTCAAATCTTAATCTCGACCGCCCAGCTCTCCGTAGATAAGGCCCACGTCGCGGCCGGTGGTCCGTCGTCAGGCGAGACACTTTTTCCTCATCCCTCTTGCGGACGCTGCGGTCCACGACGTCCACGTGCTCATGCTCATTCCCTCCGATGATGTCTGTTGCAGCGGTCCATCCTCTTCAAGGCGGAGAGCTCCGCCAGGGGCGCGGGCAGCGTGGCCGCTTCGCTGTCCGAGTATCGCTCCAACACCAACACGGGGATGATGTCCACCCCGGAGTCGTTCGTCTCGGCCCAGGACGAGGTGAGTCCCGAGCGTGCACCGGAAACCCGAGTGAGAGTGTAACCGTCGCATATTTGTAGGTGTGTGAACGACATTCTTACACATGGAGGAACACGTGTGTGAATTCCAATGAAAAATTCACCCAATCCCTAAGTGTATGAATGGGAATTCACACACCTACAAGTGTGCGACATTCACACACTTGCGTTTCCAGTGTAGGCTAGTTGTAATGTTAGAAGAAACGATGGGGAGGGCATCTTTTTGGCGGGAGTAAAAGAATAGGGAGAGGCAGATTTTTAGAATGAAGACTGCACATCTTGGAATGCCGGGCACGCACACTGCAACAGTGTTGTGGTCGTCTTGTTTGGCGCACCACCAACCAACGGTCTGGTACGATGGCCGAGATAACTTCCCTGTCTCTTTTTTTTTTGTTGTCATCTTTAGGCGGGCCGGGCGAGTGCTCTAGGACTCGCTTATCTTGTCAGCGCACTCTACTTGTTCTATTAATGTGGATTAGCGATTCGTTGCCGTCACGTTGTGATGCGAGCATTTGAACTACTGTTTCGTACTCTTCCGGTTTCGGATATGGCCATACGCCCTGTTCCGCTCAGTATTGGAACAATGTCGGTACCTATGGCACCGGTACGGTACCGTCAAATTGATAGTAATAGAAAGCAAAGTAACGGTTTTGGTTCGAGTGAGCGGCGCAAAATAGTCGATGTCGTTTCGACCATTCGCGCTCGACTTCGACTGGCCTTTCCTTCTGAGACAGTGGACTCGATGAGCTCGGCTATCTCAAAGCTTCAAAGACAAGGCAATGCAGTTGTTCGTCCCTCGCCCCTCCCCTCGCTGCGATGAGACCAGCCGCTGTGGAACTGGTTGAACTCAGTGTAGTGGACGGTGTAGAGGGCTGAGCTCTGGCCCGGGCTGGCCTGGCCCCACCTATAGAAAACCGGGGTCTATGGGATAGTTGGGACTCGCACGTCTCGAGGTCTTCCCTCGGTCCTCCCTCCACCGACGCGTGCGGTTTCACCAGACTTTACCCATTTCGGTTTCTGAAACAAATTGATTTGGGGGAGAACGTGCTAAAAATTTGACGATTGGGATTTTCAAAAATTATAATGAGTGTTGGTGATTCAAGTACGTTCAGCGATGGCAGTGGCTCTAGCTTGGGAGAACGCGATGGGGTAAGACAGTCGTCGTCGATGGTGGTCGAATGGAACTCAACTGTTCGTGAGTTTAAGTTTAAGGGTGTGTATGTGTATTTAGTGGGTGG
>NW_026267172.1:1710874-1713355 GCF_000697945.3 Frankliniella occidentalis | reverse complement strand
AGCAACAGCTACAAAACTTACATGTTGTGGAAGATGTCATCGTTGATGTGACGGCGTAGAGCGTTCCTGCTGCCTGACGATCCGCCATCTGTAACATAAGACACAAAACATGCGCTATTCCTTGCCATATCCTTTAGGGAATACACTTGCAATGCTTCGGAGAAGTCAGTGCTGTACTATTACAAAAGTAGGACTAGCTACGCCCACCAGACCACGTCTCACGTAACAGGCTTCGCGATATACAGCGAAACCCTCTTACGCTGCGACGCGCCTGGCGAACGTACTGCATCTAGGACTGCTACGGGGGAGTCTTTAGTTACTCACGTCTGCTTCCTTCGCCCCAACAGTCATCCACGCTCCTGGGGTGGTAGCATCTGGGATAGGTGGTCCAGCCTGAGAAGCCGTGGACGCCGTGAACCATCCTGACGCAGCGCATCATGGCGTCCATGTCTCGGCGCAGAGTAGCGCAGCTCACGCCGCAGCCACGGCTGCCAACGTCGCACCAGTAACGATCGTTGATCTGGAAGATGCCGTGGTCCGCACTGCCATCCGAGTTCATTCGACCAATGGCCTGCGTGTCGTATCTAAGTGACGGTGTAAATAGACGAGACGTAAGTTTTAAAACAGCAAAAAAAGACCCTTTTCACCCCTAGTGTGATGGTGCCTTACTTGGACTCCTCCCATGCGATGCAGACCCAGGTCGGAATGTCAGAGCGGCTGATCCCGTGCGTGTACCGAAGCTCCCGGGCTAATTCGCACCGATCGTACACATAAGCGTGGCCGGAGCCGCAAAGCAGGAGGAGGACGGCGAGGAGAAGACTGGCCATGGTCCTGCTGAGGAACGGTGGCACAAATACGGACACTGTAAAACCTATGGCACCTCAAAAAGAATGTCAATTTCGGCCATTTTCTAAAAGAATACCATAATTTTAAATTAGCATTGAAAGTAGGTCAAAACTTATCATATGCTGGAAGAATGACAAGTTTTTGTTGTCAGAGGTCAAAGAAGCCGATTATTTGCACATTCTGAAGTAATGCCAAAGTTGTACCTCCTTAGAGAATTCGGCCAAAATTCGGCAGTCATTAAAGAAATATGCTTAAATTTTGGGTGGTTCTACACGCTGGAGTCAATAAGACAATAAGGCTCTAATTTTGAAAAGTCTCAGACATCAAGATGGATCGCCTTGAAGTGAGAAACTTGATTCTTTGCGTTTGAGTCGGTTTGGGTGTACTTGCCCTTCTTACAGTCGGCTTTAGTCTGGACCTGATGAAGCGGGACGCAGTAGATGCTTTCCTCCTGGCTCAGCGAGGGCGAATGGCCGTGGCAGCCCAGCCCAATACATGGCCAAGCCGAGTTCTTCCCCGCGGGGCTGGACTGAGTCAGCCACTCGACCCTCTTGTCTTATTCTACATTGCCTCCGAATCGTACCGACGACATTGACACTCACTGCGACGCTCGCAGTGTCGTTGCATCTCGAACGCACTCATTGTCTGGGCGCGAGGGTGAGGTGCATTCCCCCGAGTATTCCCCATAAAACAAACTCACGCAGATTATGACTACACTATCTCTCGGATCTCAGTGAAAGCGGCTTGTAGCGCAACGCCCGATGTACACAGATGTTGCTAAATTTTGCAGTCTTTGATACGAAATTTGTCATTTTAAGCGCCAAAACTTTGCTCAATCAACAGTCAGAAATTATAAAGCGAAATATGCGTCCATTAAGACTACTGGTTTTTGTTCGTTTGTTATGATTGCTGGGTTGTTGGGTTGTCCCTTAAATTAAGTTAGATATATCTACTCATCTAGACGAATCGTTTTGTCTCGGATAAGCCTTCAGACTACGTGGCTAGTTACAGTTTTTGTACGATCTGGGCACCTAGGTTCAAAAACTGTCCCTTCCCACACCTAAAAAAAAAAAAAAACTGTAGAAACGAGCTTATGGTTACTGCAGGGACAACCATAAATTATGGTTGCAAGCCACAACAGCACAGGTGTATTAACCAAGAATATGGTTTTCACCACTGGCGTATTGTTCTCACAACCATATTTTATGGTTATCTCTAAAAAAAAACATGAGATGGTTCCCACAACTTTTCAGTTTTCTGGGTTCATTGAGAGTGTTGAACACGCGGGTGTGTTGTGTCGGTCTACCTAGCAGGCGCTCGCCGGGGCGGGTCGGGCCCGTGGTCCGGCCGGGCACCTCGGGCGACGTGAGCGTGAGCGCAGCGCCCGCCCAAATATTGATTGAGTGTGGCCGGCCTGTTTATTTGGCCGAGAGTCGTCCTCGTCCTTCTCTTGGCGAGTGCGAGACGCCGCCCCGCCCCGCCCCGCCCAGGGTATACAGCAGTTGCAAGGCGAGGCAGCCGGGTCCTTGTACGACTGGCGCCGTCTGGACGCGACCGCCGCCTCGAATGGGGCGGGACGCGGCGGCGCTGAGTTTGGCGAAGGGGTTGTTCGCTCTCTCCCTCTCTCTCTCCCCC
>NW_026267172.1:1694768-1704774 GCF_000697945.3 Frankliniella occidentalis | reverse complement strand
GTCTTGTCCATGAAAATTTTTCTGTTGAAGTTGGAACTCAGTGCAATGTCAATTGTTTCAGGTCGCAGATTTGCGAGAGCTTGACGAATTTCAAGACACCTTTCCTGGACTTGACACCTTACCTCTTTATAAAGATGCCCTCAAAAAGCTGGAAGAGGAAGGAGGTATTCCGCACAGGTATGAACAGCTTTTTAAGTCAACACTCACTAAACTTGTGGTTTTAACTTTGTTTATTAATGTTGATGTTCTGTAATCAATATTTCAGGTGCCTTCGAACAGAAATGGTGCACTGCAACTCTGACACAGAGTACCTCAGCAAGCTGCATTGTGTTCGCTTAGCATTCCAGTACTTATTCCTCGACCACTCAACCTGGCAGTGGTGTGCAGATGCTGGCCGGCAGGTGTTAGTGGACCTCTTGCTTTTTGCAGATAAGGTAAGTTGTCTGCCATACCAATTTTCGTGAATTTTATTGCATACAAACATTCAATTGAGCAAAATTACTTGATGTACTTGAAATTAAATTATGCTAAACTTTTGCTCCCACCACCAATTCAAATTAATCAAGTAATTGAGAGGACTGGTCTATCTATTTTTCTTTGTATGTCAGGATCCAAAAGACTTCCTCGTAGCCTATGAAGAAATGCTCGAATTCCTACAAGAATTAAAACACTGGGAAGATGTAGAGAAAGAGCTGAGCTTGAAAGGAGTGAAAGCTATGACATTTTTTGATGTAGTGATGGATTATATACTAATGGATGCATTTGATGACCTTGACAACCCTCCTTCATCAGTAACAGCAGTCATCCAGAACAGATGGCTCTCTAATGGATTTAAAGAAACGGTAAATTATCAACTTTTCCTCATTTAATGCATTTGGTCATATCTTAGATACATTTTAAGTCATCTCCATTTTTTTGACAGGCGTTAGCAACAGCTGTGTGGTCTGTTTTAAAGGCAAAGAGAAGAATGCTAAAATACCCTTACGGTTTCATGGCTCATTTTTACTCTATCTCTGAGCACATGTCTCCTTTAATGGCTTGGGGATTTCTCGGCCCAGATGAAAAGTTGAGAGAAGTTTGCTATTACTTTAGAGTAAGTATTAAAAGATCTCTAATTTATTTACATTGTTCAAATATCCCTTTTGACTTTAGATCAAAACTATAGCAGAAAAATAATATATCTTTTCTTCCTTTGCAGGATCAAGTAATGGGTTTACTGCAAGATATCTTCAGTTTCAATAAATCTCGTTATACAGTTGTTGGAGAATTGGCGTCTGATATATTTACGCATATCAAGACACGTGTTGACAACATTTCTGAAAAGCTTTCTATGACTCCAGGCTGAATTAATTCCTGTCACATTGTAAATAATTTAAAATGAGTAATATTGAATAATTTATAACTAGAGGTTTAGGCTATATTTGGATGAGTTTTATTGATGAACGAAACTTTTCTTGGAGTAGAAATTGTCATCTAGGAGTTTATATGACTTAAAACTATGATAAGTTTACCTTTAGATGGGGAAAGGGTTAACTTATAATGATTGGTGTTTATGTAAACCATCATGCACATCGTGTTTTATTATTTCTAGTTCATTATTTTTGCCTACTTTTGGCTTGACTCTATAATCATGTATCAAATATTTTTAATGTATGCAGAAAGAAATTTCACACGTTTCTATTCAAAAGAAATGGCATTGTCTTAAAAGCACTCAGAGATGCAGTTTAAAAAAACAAAACAAAGGAAAGCAAATAGGTATCTATATGTATCTTTCGTAAATGTCTTGCATATTCTGCGATTGTCAGAGAGCATAAAACTGTGGTAATTCTCACACGCAGGCTTCAGCCTAGGAATTGTTATTGAGCTAGTGAGGTTCATTTTCATTCCATTTATATTTGCCATGCGCAGTATTAAAGTACAAATGAATTAAAATTAGAAAAGTTGTTTTTTTTTTTTTTTTTCAATTTCTACATTCAACCACCTCATTGATCTAAAATAATCCCCCTGAGAGACAAGTCACTAAAAGGTACGTCCCAGTTCTGTCCATTGAATCTTACCCACTCCACTCCACGCGCCCCCCTGTTTTGAGTTAATTTTCGAACTTTATAAATAAACGGTCCCCTTCTTGAATTGATCGCATCTGGCCGCTGAGACAGTTGGCTCTACAACACAACGCCTTAAAGAGAGTCAACCTTTGCTGCAGCTGTGCCGGAGTGGTCGCAGCTTATCTTGTTGCGGAGCCGGTGGTCGCGCGCGAGAGAGGGAGAGAGGATCGGAGAGAGGGGAAGGGGGGGGGGGTCGTCTCAAACCGAAACCGAACGCAGCCTCGCCCTCGCGTCGCGGCCACAGCACAGCTGTTTCATGAGTACTGAGCCTGAGCCGGGTGGGCACGGCGCGTCGACAGCGAAGTTGGCTGGATTCTTGATTCTGAATCAGGCCCGTCGGACTGACTGGTTAGTTCGGTACCCTGATCCGACCAGGCTCCCGGATTCCACGCTTCTCTTCATGTTGTGTTGTTGTGTAGTATCGCAACTGTGTTTGGGCAATAGATGTATTACGGTGCGGGAACTGCGCCGTACATAACCTAACTTATTCCTTTGTGTTCCTGGGCGGCCAACGACTAGTTTTCTCATCGTGACAATACTTCTGAACTGGAAAGCGCGTAAGTAACTGCCACAACATGCGTACTTACTTCCTTTGTGAGACGGGGTACCTTACAGCAATAGACAAACGGCTCCTTGTTGTTATAACCACATACAAATGCGTCTGTCAACAAAATGATCTAGACTAATTCAAGAGTTGGCATTTTATGAGTTAGATTTTAAACGACATATTGGCATCTCTTTTATGCTAATTCTCGGATTTGTATGAAAGACAACACGGTTCTCAGCCAACTTTCTTCCCGGGGCTCGGGGATTCCCATATGATACGATACGATACACCGGAGCCAAAGTCAGAGCCCTCTATGGGATCGGAACATTGGAACTTACGCGTCGTGAAAAGCGTAGCTGCATGGTAGCTGTTTTCCAAACGACTTTAACCTTCGGGTATAGAGACAGACCACAAGGGACCGTCGAAAAATGTTTAAGTAATAGATAGCTAATAGGTAGGTCAGGGTCAGGTACACAGCAGGAATAACAGCTTTTAGCTTTCGATGTAAAATTCGCTGTATTCTCAACAGACACATGAAAGCATATCTTCATTCATGTCAAGATTAAGATGTCCCCGCAATGAACATCTCACGAAGCTACACTGGGTACTAAGCGCCTGCTGTGAGCTAGGTAGGCCAACCCGCCGAGCACCTGTGTGAAGACGGCGGCCCACCCCTCCCCTAGCCCACCCCACCTGGAGCGAAGGCTCCATTACTTCAGAAATGGGTGTACTCTGTACTCTGACTTGTAGTCAAATCTGACTTGATGACTGAAAAATGCTTTGACGAGAGTAGAGAAGTGACTAGAGTTGGATAAGATAGTGACTGGAGCCTCTGGAGGTGATTTTCTCCCGAATTTTCCGACTGATTGGTGACTGGGAAACGACTGGAAAAGTGATTTGTCTGGGCCTAGTGCTGTGACTGGTCAAAGTAATGTACCCCTCGACCCGGAGGCCCAGGGCGTTTTACGAACCTACCAAGTTGAGCCTCGGCGAGCTCTCATAGCGCCTGGTAGGTAGGCAACATCGTGTCTTCCGTGCATGCGTGTACTGCGGAGTGGCCTACCCTGAGTCTCGCAGGCGCCGAGCTCACGCAGTAATTATTTACCGAATGAATCTGGGAAAAACGAACTTACTTTCTGGACCTTACCGCGCGTCACCTCGGGGGAGCATAACAAATGATTGACACTACGTACCAACTTCGAATTCTTCAACGATCCAAAATAGTCTGTTGCCGTAAATTAACGGTACCGCTATCGTACAATTGCACCGTGTGTAAATTGTTTTTGTTTTTTTAAGATATTATTTTACAGATTTACAATTAGCCTTCGATTTGCAGTGCATTCTGTCCTCCGGTAACCGGTAACGATGGAGTGCGAAGTCTGCCTTGAAAACTTAGACGTGCAGGAAAGGAGGCCCAAGTTTCTACCGTGCGGTCACACTGTCTGTCAACGCTGCATCCATCGTCTTCGAGATCGGCTCTGTCCTCAATGTCGTAAGGTTCGTACTTCTAGTCCCCTCCACGCTTTTCAGATGCTGTCTTCAAAAACAGCCACCGTTGGCATACAATTTTACATATACCATAAATTTATCCTTTTTGTAAAGCACCCCTCAGAGTTTTTTTTTAAATTCCACCAGCACAGGCCAATGTTTTATTTTTGCACACCAGGCGCTGCCGAGAGATCTCTCCACCCTCCCTGACAACTACTATGTCCTGAGCCAACTTCAGCAATCAGCTCATAAGTACGTAGATGTGCAGAGGAGAGTACTCTGACCACTTGATGCATCTGAAAGTGCAGTTGCCTTGTGTATGCTTTTCAAGCTGAGTACAAGCAATAGTGCTGAGACTTTTACTTATTGTTCTGATCTGTCCAGGTCTTCACGACGCAGGTGGTGGTGCGTGAACTGCAGTCGGGTGGCGTCTCGGTCCTGCGAGGAGTCTCACACCATCCAGAACCTGCGGGCGGCGTTCCGCAACCTAGTGAAGAACGTCATGCCTACAGCAACTGTGAAGCTGACTGACGTGTGTCCGGAGGAGTGCAATGAGGAGCAAATTCTCAGTGCACTAAACGTGGTGGGGGAGATGTCGGCGGCGGGGAGCTCTTGGCGTGTGACTGTGGAGTCCAAAGGGGCTGGAACTAGTTATTCAGTCAGTTGGGAATCATCCAACGATGACCATAGTATCCTAAAAGCCCTGCTCCTCGTTCAGTCCGTCAGGGGGCGTATAAAAATGGTACGTGACGTGTCTAGCTTTTGAGCAAAACTTGCCTGAGAAACAAACTTTACTCAAAAAAAATAAAAATATTTGTGCATTACTAATTACATTTTCAGATTAACGAGGAAAAGGAAGCGGAAAAACCGGTCGTAGCACCAACCAAAATATTTCAAAGAGTAGACCTCAAACTAAACACTCTTTCGGCTCCATCCCAAAGATTGGAGAACAAGTCTCATTGGTTGGCGAATATCAAAGCTCAAGGGGTAAGTAACAGTCACGACAATTTTTGCGCTTATGACCACGCATATGTCTACAAATGAAGCCTCAAAAACAGTTAAGCCCTTCCCAATGGATCTTACCAAAATTAGCGATATCGTCATGGTTTCTTTCCCCATATGTTGGAAAAGAAACCATAGGGTTGTGTGCAACGTTTTTTTTTCTGTGTTTGATTTTCAAAACAGAAAATGTTTATTAGAGCGACTGAACCATGGGAGAAGGGCGCCTCATGACTGAACGAATTTTGGATTAGTACCTTATTTGGGTAGGGAGGGCGTTAGATGAAAAAAACCTGCGTGGCACGTTTCACTTCTTTGTAGAGTATTGTATAATTGACTGATGTGACTCATTGCCATACCCAGGTGCGGCGGCTCAGCCACGTATACTGCCACGTGGACCCCGGTTGGACGCTGGAAGTTCTCCTGGCTGCTTCGCCGACGGTGGAGAACATGCAGCTGCTGCAGCCCCATGCTGTCCACCTGTACGCGGCGCTCGACGCGTCGCACCTCAAGCGCCTCACGGTGGTCAACGAGGCCGAGAACGACTACCTGTACGACAATCCTCCCTTTTTCGATGTGTTCTCCCTGGGCTGCAACACCTTGGAGATGCTCACCGTCAAAGGGAGCTGCGGCCTGCCACGCGACGCACTCGTCGCGATCCTGCGCCTGCACAGCGCCTCCCTCCAGGAGCTGTACCTGGACGTGGGGACCTCGAGGAACGGGCCGGGGAACGCGGGGCCGGTGCTGCTGCAGGACTGGCCCAGGAAGTGCGCCATCCTGCACGAGATGCTCGAGGACTGCCATCTGACGGCGCTGAAGAAGCTCGTGCTCCTCAGGACCGTGGACGACATGGCCGTGGACCACAGCAAGCCACACTGCAAGAAACAGCTGGACAAGCTGAGGGCAGCACTGCCCAGAGTGGAAGTGCTGTGTGACTCGGTGCTGTGCGGTGAAGACAACTAGAACGTAGTGCGTGGTGATAAACAAAATAAAGAGACTGTCATAGGAATTCAACCACAAATTTTCTTTCAAGCACCTCGCAAACGACGCTCTTAGGCAGGTCGGGCTCGAGGTCGGGGTTCTCGGTTGTGGCACGTGAAGCCTCAGAGCCGGTGGAGGTGACACCCTCGGCCGGGGCGCCAGCCTGCTGCACGCACTCGCACAGGCACTTGTTCTCCTCCAGCAGGCACTGGTCCCCGCAGTCCCGCCCCGTGTGCCGCAGCGCCCCTCGCACGCGCTCCGCTTTCCCTTGCACCCCGTCTCGTCGTAGCACTTCCGCCAGAGGTCGAAGTCCGAGCCGCCGCGGGGCTGGCCGCCGCAGCCGCACCAGCAGTTCACGGTGCACATGTGCTTGCACGGTGCGTCGTCCTTGCGCTTGCCGCACTCGCTGCAGGTCGCTGCACCGCACTGCAACACAGGCAGGAGGAGAGCGGGTGTCGGCCCGCCCCTATTTCTCCTCTCTCTCCATCACACACTCACTCACCCGCACTCACCTGCCGTTCATTGTTGCAATCCTCCCACTTCTTCATCTCCTCGGTGGCCGAGCGGCGGCGCCGGCGGCCGGTGGTCTCGACGGTCAGTAGGGCTAGGGCGGCGTCGGCGTCCACCGGGGAGCACGGCCCGGGGTGGAGCAGCGACAGACCTAGGGGACAGCGCGACCTTTAGCACGGCAGTCGCAGTCGTCTCCAGGCCGACGTCCTGCTCGGCACTGACTGACCAGGCACGGCGGCGCACTCCAAGTGGCAGTCGCTGTCGTAGGTGCGGTGGTCCGAGCCGCACACCTTGGAGGAGGCGGGCGCGGGCGGGCACGGCCAGCGGCAGCAGCAGAAGCAAGGCGGCCTGCATGACGGCCAGCATCATCGTGGCGCTGGTGAACCGAAAGGGGCCTTGACGTCCTCGTCCTCACCCGGGGGGGGGGGGGGCTGTGGCTCCTGTGGCTTTGGATGGCGGCTCTCGACTGACGTCTCGATCACTTGTTTTTCTTTGCAAACCCGCGTCCGTCATCCTGCGTTTACGCCGCTCCCACCACGGCCCCCACCATCACCACCACCACCACCACCACCACCACCAGAAGGGCACACGGTGGTGGTGGTGGTGGGTACCGGGGGAGAGGACAGCACCAGGTTGAGAAGACGTGAGCAATGTGTTGATTTCTTTATCTCGCATGAAAATCGAATCGGTATAGCAACATAGGCCTCCTTTTTACTGAGCGAGCATCCAGTGCAAGGAACGCAACGAATATATTCGCTGAAAAAAAAAACTACATCGAAAACGCAAATGGGAATTGGTGAGGAGTAGGTAGGCAAAGCTAGGGAAGTCCTAGGTCAATCGTCAATCATCTAAATTTCTCATTGAGTGGTTCACGAATGTGAATGTGTCTCTCGACCAATAGCCGCTGGATTCAGATAAGGGAAAAACAAAATATGGCTCCCTAGAGCAGCGGCATCGGCATTAGTTGTGAAAGACAGTGAAAGATTGTGCAACAAGAATAAGGATTTTGAATGATAACATTTTGGTGGACTTAAACGAATAAGAAGTTATTGTTCCATCATGTTTCGATCAGCTCAAAGCGTTGTTAATGTTGGCAGAGTGAGCTCACTGGGACAAATGTCACGTGTGAAAGGTTATGGAGCTTTACTCTCAAAGACAGACATTCCATTAAATATCCCTAGTGCATTTATAACATTGTGCAGCAATCGTTGCAAAGAATCGTCCAATAAAGGTACATGTTCGATTTTCTTCCCTCTTTGATACCTGTGTTGCAGTTTTGAATACGGGATATTAGTTTATCATGTTTCTTTATTTTATTTTTCAGAAATTTCCAAAGATTTGGAAGGAAGGCCACTGTATTTAGATGCTCAAGCTACAACACCACTGGTATTTCTATTATTTTTTTCACATATTTTCATCATTTCTATCTCTATTTTAACTGTTGTGATTGTTTGTTCTTTAAGGATCCAAGGGTTCTAGACTCAATGCTTCCTTATTTGACATCCTATTATGGAAACCCTCATTCTAGGACCCATGCTTATGGATGGGAGAGTGAAAAGGCAGTCGAGAAGGCTCGAAAGGTAAAATTTCGGTTCTGTTCATAAGTTACCATATTATAATAAATCTAGTCCAATCATAATGAATACGTTTTTTTTGTTGGCAGCAAATTGCTGATCTCATCGGAAGTGACCCAAAAGAAATAATTTTTACTTCTGGGGCCACAGAATCTAATAATATTTCTGTGAAGGGTGTTGCAAGATTTTATAGTCGCAGCAAAAAACATGTCATAACCACGCAAACTGTAAGCATTAACTAAGTTCCATGACTGAAACTATCTGCTAACTCTAATTTTCATGGATGATTAATCATGTTTACTTTTGTCTATGAATTATTAGGAACATAAATGTGTGCTGGACTCATGTCGAGCCTTAGAAGGTGAAGGGTTTGAAGTTACATATCTTCCAGTCACTAAAACTGGTCTTGTTGATATGGAGCAACTCGAGGCAGCTATCAGGCCAGACACTTCTCTAGTGTCTATAATGAGCGTGAATAATGAAATTGGAGTCAAACAGCCGATAGCTGAAATTGGTGAGTAGTTACTCAAAGTATTATTTAAAACATGCAATGCAAATGAATTGCATTTCAGTAAAAGAAATCTAGGTGACATAAACACACTCTATTTCAGGTAAATTATGCAAGTCACGAAAAGTTTTCTTCCATACTGATGCAGCCCAAGCCATAGGGAAAATACCAATTAATGTTCAGGAGATGAATATTGATTTGATGTCCATAAGTGGACATAAACTTTATGGACCTAAAGGTTTGTCAACCAAGCAGTTTCCCCCCATTTCTTTTCTATTGTTCAGAAGTTCTTCTTATATTTTAGGCATTTTTCAACACAGGTGTAGGTGCACTTTACATTCGACGTCGACCTCGAGTTCGAATTGAACCTCTGCAGAGTGGTGGTGGGCAGGAAAGAGGAATTCGAAGTGGTACAGTTCCCACAGCACTTGCTGTTGGCTTAGGAGAGGCCTGTTCTATTTCAAAGCGAGAGATGAAGGTATAATTTTTACCATACATTCGGTTTTGGGTGAGGTGTGGAACCTTAAATAATCTGTATCTGCCATAATTTATTTTATTTTTTTATTTTTATTTTTTAATGGACCCAGTATGATCACCAATGGATGGAAAAACTTTCAAATCATCTTTTGAAACGGTTAGAATCCATGCCAGAAGTAATTCGTAATGGAGATGTGGAACATACTTACCCAGGCTGTCTAAATCTATCCTTTGCCTTTGTTGAAGGTTTGCCTTAAGAATATTTTATTCAATTCTATTTTACCTTAGTAATAAGTTTTACCTGTACTAAATACATAATTCTTTTTTTCTTGGCAGGAGAGTCCTTATTGATGGCTTTAAAAGATATTGCACTTTCAAGTGGAAGTGCATGCACATCAGCATCCTTAGAGCCATCCTATGTCTTAAGAGCCATTGGTGCTGATGAGGATCTTGCTCATTCATCAATTCGGTATTTATTGATTAAAAGTTAGCCTCTGTATATACTCTTCTATAAATCTAATTAACACTCTCCATATTTTAAATAATTCAGGTTCGGGTTTGGGAGATTTACAACTATGGAAGAAGTTGAGTATACTGCACAAAGAGTCATGAAACATGTCGAAAGATTGAGAGAAATGAGGTAAGAAACCACTTTCTGGTTTATCATTTGTGTTCAGTCTGATCATGAATTTTCTTTAACAACCGTCAATTTTGCTTGTTTCCAGTCCTCTTTGGGAAATGCACCAAGAAGGAATCGACCTTAAGTCAATCCAATGGTCTCAACACTAGTCATAAAAAAAAGATATGTTGTTTTTCA
>NW_026267172.1:1685249-1694718 GCF_000697945.3 Frankliniella occidentalis | reverse complement strand
AGCAAACAAGGAATCTACTTTTAAAACATTTCACGTCGTGTTCTTCAAACATGTCTGAGAAATTTTTTTCCACTGTCCTAAATTTGTCAGTGTCTTTTATGTATTTTAGTGAGACAGGCTTGATTGTTGTGTGCTGAGGCTTTTAGTGTAAAAAGCCATCTAAATTTTTTGAGTTCAAAAAGTTTGATGAAATATGTACAGTTGTAAATTTATAGTGCAATTAGACACAACTATACACGCTTTAAAAATCATTATGCTTCTCTCCTCTATTTAATTGACTTATAACACGCATTTAATAGACAAAACAAGTTAGTTGGGGAAACATAATAATTGACAGTAAACAAACTGGTAGGCCTAAGCAGATCCAATGAAATGCATAAGACAGAAGTATCGCACTTATCTGGAAATAGAAGTAAACTTATGATGCACACCAAGGAAAATTTAACCATCTTAAAATCTTCCAGGTTTTTTCAAGCGAATGTGACCACCCTGCCTGACCAGAGTAGAGATGATATTAATGAGTTTTTAAAAAAAACAACGCACATCCTATATGAAGGCTAAAAGTTTGATACAATTCATCAATGTTATTTGCCTTATGCAACAAACATTATCTACCAGTTTGATATGCTGGTTGATCAGTGCCTATTTAGTAAGTCTTCTTAAGTTAAATCTATAGTACCAGTGAAGCACCATACAAACATATTATACATTATTATTATCAATACAACAGACCAAAAACAGAGATATTGACATAAGCTGATTGGTTACTAGAGTTAATGTTAACACAATGTAAAAAAACAATGACAAAAATGACAAGCACAGAAACACAAAAAGAAATAATTGCCCTAAAAATTGTTTTTCAAACCACCCGTTAAAATTAATGAATTAAAGCTAGTTTCCCGTTTAAAAAGTTAAGTCACATTAAGTGTCAACCTAGAAAATATGGCAGGATTTTCATCACAAAAGCAGTGCTTAGGTTATCACATAACTTCTGTGGATGTATCCAAACTTTCTCTTTCTTCAGAATACATGAAGCATTATTAAGATCACAGAAGGGTGATTGTGGCATGCATAAGAACTAGCATAAGCAGGGAGGGTCCGTTGACTCATCTGGTGGAAGAACTTTAAATGACTCAGTATCATGAATGCTTTGGAGTTCAAGGCGAGAGCGATTTGCTTCAACAAGATGTTGTGCAATGTCCTCGAACATCTCGTGCACTCCCTCCCCTGATCTACAAGATGTCTTAAAAGTGGCACTTATCAAATTATGGCACTGCTCGCTGTGAACAAATAAATATTTAATTTAATCAAAACTTTTTAGAGATATTAAGTCACATCAAGTCTTTCTTGAAAACATACCAAAATGACTCCATATCTGCATCAGTGACTTGGGGAGTGGATCCCTCCAAGTCAGATTTGTTCCCACACAAAAATATCTTGGCATTTTCTGCATAAGTGACAATGTCAAGCAGATGTTGACTGAGAACATGGAATGAAGCTGCATTGTCCAAGGAGAAAACTAATACAGCTGCTTCCGCAAATTTATAATAACTTGATGTTATTGATGCTACCCTCTCCATACCACCGGTATCCCAAAGTTGGAGCTGGAGTTAAGCAAAAACATGTGAGTTTATAAAATAAAAATAAAGGTACTAGAAGAGTCTTAATAAACTCACTCGTAACTGACGCCCTGCAACACTATACTCTTTATCAAAATGGTCAAGACCCAAAGTTGACTGTCTATCACTTGCTGTGACGAAAGTATTGTTGGTAAAACGCCTAAAAAGTGAACTCTTTCCTACTCCGAATTCACCACAAAGAATGACTTTCTGTTTTGGAACTTTGATCGATGCCATGAGTGAATTTTGTCACAGCAAATTCATGGAGACGAGATCCTGCAATCAGAATAAACATCAATCATCTTTCCATTAAGAAACATTTCTTTGTAAAATTGAAACCTGCAATGACAAGGAAATTATATCTAGATGAGGAGACAGCCTGCAACTTTTTGGCTTGAAACACACAAAATATAACAAAAAGCTCAGAAGGGTTAGAGTCTGATCAACAGGAAATTGAAAAATATGGGAAGGGGCAAATGAATGAGCTGGAATCAATCAATTTTTAACAATGTAACTCCACACTAAATAAAGTCTGCACTGAATGTTGAGGTTAACTTGTCACCTCGATATGGATAAAACCTTTCCGTGACAGAAATATTTCGTAAAACTCTAGCCTTTCAAATAAAATGGATTTACATAGTCAAACTGAGTTTTTAATTCCAAGCTGTGTCTATCATAAACATCAGAGTTTTACGCACGAACTAGTGGTTGTTGACAGAACACCAGCCCGCATACACACACACATACATACTCGTACCACACACGCACACACTAAAGCACTCACACACACAATGAAAGGCCGCAAACAAAACGCCGACGCACGGACAGCTGTGCAGCGCGTTGTGGTCAAAGAAAAGATATAGGTATAGGTAGAAACTCGAGGTAGAAATGTAGGGGGAATGCACGGCCACAGAGTAAGCTGCTCGATGCGGGCAGCACAAAGTACACACACCGTGCTGTGGCCGGTTGTCTCGTCCACTGTTCGAAACAGAGAGGATAATAAAGTTACGTAAGTGGCATTTAAGCTGACAGGTGAGTCTGAGGATTATTTGAGTGGGTCGAGGTAGGGCGAGGGTAAAGGGTGCTGCGTTACACTGCTGCACAAAACTTCAAAGATTTAAAGAAAAATATTTTAGGAAGCCTGTACCGATTTAAAAACTTGTTCTGTTTTGTTTGAATGCAGAAGAACACAATGCATATCGATTACTTTCAATCTTAATGATGATTGGTAAACGGTCATTGACTGAATAGTCTCGTCTCCACTTGTCTGAAAATGTTTGAACAGAGCTCAATGCTGCGACTCTATTTAAAAACCCGCGCTAACTTACGCGGCGTCCAATGTACAACCTACAACACTAACATGCAAAAATGAACATTTTCTTGTGTCTTTTTCAAAACATTCGTCTACCATTTCAATAATTTCTTAAAAATTTAATTTTATGTAAGAGTTTTTTTTTTGACATGATGTGAATCTGACAATACTCGTTTACTTTCGAGCGTTCGTAGCGTAAGGTTGCTCTGACTGTCCGACGGGAGGGGGGAGCGGGGCAAGAGCAAAGGGGAAGGGGAGGGAGGGGAAGAGTTGTGGACGTTGATCACCTTTCATCGCATCAGTCAAGTGACGGGAACAGTTAGCAATTTTATTCGACCAAATCTGTTCCTGATATCGCCTCTTCTCTCACGATGGCTGCGTTACTGGTCACCCGAGTTTTTAAGGATTTGTCGGTGATAGGCAGCAAGTTTTCCCGTAAGTGTCGCGCGAAGGTTGCTGGAAGGTGCCGAATGGTTTTTGCTAGCACCATGACTAGTACTCGGTTCATTGCAAATACTGCCTCGTTAGCCCCTTGAAGAGCATTGGACTGACCCTGCTTGGGATCTGTTCTGTATTCGTTCCTATCATCTGGTAGTGTCTCCTCCATTTCCGAGCCCTACCAAAAGCTATGTTTCGGATAACCTATTTGTCCGCCTGTCCCCGGCCCCCACCAGGCTTGTTGCCCGGTTTGTTCATGTCTGTCCACGGCCGGGATATTTGCTAGTATTGCCCGACTTTCCACGTCGGTGTCGCTGTCACGCCTCCCTGCTTATACCGATATGTCGCTTGGAGTGCTGCCGGTGCGCTGTGTCCCGCGGCTACCTGCCCCGAGTTTCACCAACCTGATGAATGTCATTTCAACAGTATTTACATTTCACTCCCATTGAAATGAATGAAGTCGGGCGCGTATTGCTGTCACTGGTGGCCCGCAGTAGTCTCTACCTTATGGGGTGAAACCCAGGTTTGTTATTGCACGTCCTGTGGAACCTGCGATCCTGGACTTTGATCACTTTATCCTCTAGCTTCAAAAGGTTCAAAGTTCACCTTCAATTATATCTGCCTTTAGCAAACATATTTATAAAAATAACTCTGCTAGACTTTACTTTGATATGGCTTGAATCATTAGAAGTTGAATGTCATGAGATAATAAATGTATATTCTGGATTTCTATGAGGCTTTAAGTATTAATTGCTGATTGTCCATTTTAACAGGACCTCCATCACGTCTGTTTTCTGTTACATCCGAAATGCATTCGCACCTCAAGACCAAAGTTGTAAATAATGTCTGTGTTGTCACGATTGATTCACCCGGTCAAAAGGTTTGAAATTGTGATATTTATAGAACTGTTGTGCTTTGCTTTATTTGTGATTCATTTTGAAAATTCTTTTTTTAGGTGAACTCATTAAATTCAGAAATTATGTCTGAAGTAACAGAAGTACTTAACAAGATTAGAAGTGATTCGAATATCCAAGCAGGTGTTTTAATATCTGGGAAACCAGGCAACTTTGTTGCCGGCGCTGACATCCGTATGCTATCTGCCGCTAAGAGCAAGGAAGAAGTCACTGCAATTTCTCATAGCGCCCAACAAATCCTCCAATCTATTGAAGACCTCCAAAAGCCCTTAGTTGCTGCTATCGCTGGGTCTTGTCTTGGCGGTGGTCTTGAGGTTAGTTCTGCTGACCCCTTTCAGCTATCTTTGATTAATGGTTTCCCTCCATCATGTAAGCATTAATTATTTTCCTTACAGCTTGCTCTTGCTTGCCAATATCGTATTGCTATGAAAGATGCTAAAACCGCTCTCGGGCTACCTGAGGTAATGTTAGGCTTGTTACCTGGAGCAGGTGGTACAATTCGTCTGATGAGGCTGACTAGAGCACCCAATGTGTTGGACCTGGCACTTACTGGGAAACAAATTCGAGCCGATAAGGCTAAGCAGATGGGCATTGTTGATCTAGCTGTTGACCCCCTCGGTGAATCGTAAGCTACGCCATTTATGTTATTGTGAACTATACGTGTTTTCTATGTTCATCAAACTCACCTAAGGTTTTCTTAGATTCCGCAATGCTGAGTACCTTGAGGAAGTTGCAATTAAGATTGCAAAAGATATTGCGACTGGTAAAATGAAAGTTGACCGGACTCCCAGTCTAGTAGACAGAATTTTTGCCAATGTCCTGAAAGTTCAATATGCTCGTGATTTTATCCTTGGGAAAGCCAAGGAAAGTGTCATGAAGGCTACAGGAGGCAACTACCCAGCCCCCTTGAAGGTAAATCGTTTTTATTTCTTCCATTCATTTTAAAACTTTTAATGTAAATGTAATCATGACTGAATTAAATATATCTTATCTAGATTTTGGAATTGGTTCGCACCAACATGGAAAAAGGAGAAACGGCTGCATTCGAATTTGAACGAAACACCTTTGGTGAATTGGCAATGACTCCTGAAAGCAAGCAACTATTAAATCTCTTCAATGCACAAACTGAATGCAAGAAGAACCCATTCAAAGCACCAGTCAAACCCATCAAGTATGTGCTCTGAGTTCAATCACCTCTCTCACATTGTCATTTGCTTATATAATACTGTTCTTATTTTTGGTTATTTTGCTTTGCAGGACTGTTGCAGTCTTGGGAGCCGGTTTAATGGGTGCTGGCATTGCTCAGGTTACCGTTGACAAGGGTTACAGTGTCATTTTGAAAGATACTAATGAGACTGGTCTAGCTAGGGGAACTGAACAAATTCGCAGTGGTTTGGATAAAGCTGTGAAAAGGAAGAAGATCTCTGCGTTAGTCTTAAAATTGGAATTGAGGTGGATGTGTTGTAGGTAAATATCTTTCTTATTAACAGTCTATTTCCACAGGTACCAGCGAGACCGTCTTTTGTCCAACATGGATTCTACCTTGTCATATGATTCTTTCAAAAATGCCGACATTGTTATTGAAGCTGTATTTGAAGATCTCAAAATCAAACACAAGGTCATTTCTGAGATTGAGGCTGTTTGCCCACCGCATTGCATCATTGCCTCAAATACCAGTGCCCTCCCTATTGCCAAAATAGCTGCTGGCAGCAAACGCCCTGACAAGGTTTGTGAATATTGTCATTGTCTATTTTGATTTAATTAAGAAGTGTTTCTGTCCTAACTTCTTGCACTTATTTTTTTTCTCCAGGTTGTAGGAATGCATTACTTCTCTCCAGTTGACAAAATGCAATTGTTAGAAATTATCACCACCAAGGACACTTCAGAGGAGACTGCTGCTCAAGCTGTGGCTGTGGGTTTGAAACAGGGCAAAGTTGTCATCACTGTTGGAGACGGACCAGGCTTCTACACAACACGTATTCTTGCCATCATGATGGCAGAGGCTATTCGTCTTGCCCAAGTATGTACTCAGATGTTACAAATCTTACAATGAATTAGAAATTTGACAAGTGAGCTGTTCACCTTTTCACTAATTTTCTTTTTCTTTTTTCTTTGCCAACAGGAAGGTGTTGACCCCAAGGACCTCAATAAACTAACAAAGACATTCGGTTTCCCTGTGGGTGCTGCTACCCTAATGGATGAAGTTGGTTTGGATGTGGCTGCCCATATTTCAGAGTTCTTGTATGAATCATTCGGTCAAAGAGCAAGTGGTGGTAACCCATCTCTTATCACAGAACTAGTAGAGAAGGGCTGTCTTGGTGAGTGCATTGTGAATGTTGTATACTTGGAAACTATATTTACAGGTGAAATTAATCAATATCTTATTCTATGTGTTCAGGTCGCAAGAGTGGAAAGGGTGTCTTCCTTTACTCTGCTGGTTCTAAACAGAGACCTGTCAACCCAGATGCTATTACCGTTTTCAAGAAGTATTCCCTCCAACCCAAAGGTTCTTTCACTCCAGAGGATAACACCATGCGAATGGTGTCTCGCTTTGTCAATGAGGCTGTGTTATGTTTGGAAGAGAATATTCTGCGCAACCCTGTAAGGAAACTTTCTTTTGTAAGAACATCTTCTTGTTTCAAATCTCTTATCCAATTTCTTTTTTCTTTTAGGTTGAAGGTGATGTTGGTGCTGTCTTCGGTCTGGGCTTCCCACCATTCAGAGGTGGTCCTTTCCGCTGGGTAGATTCTTATGGAGCTGCTAACCTTGTTAGGAAAATGCAAGAGTTTAGGAACGCATATGGTGTTGAATTTGAACCCTGCCAACTTCTCAAGGATCATGCCAACAACCCCAACAAGAAATTCTACCCTGATATGACAAGCAAGTTGTAATTTTTAATTTTCTTTGTTTCAACCCTTAGCTAGTCTTCTGGTTTTCTTTACATGTTGCTTGTGAGTAGGGGGCTGCCCCTTATGCTGGATATGAGACTACTGAATGTGTTCGTGTTTTTAAAATGCTGGATTTTCAAAATTATGGCAATTTTGTGGCATTTATCTGTGTGTCCAATTTTTACTTTATTTTATTGCACCTAAAGACATTATTATTTTATAGAATTATTCTCTTGTCACTTCTGCTGGACAGCCTTGTTATCGTTTTCTTTATATTTGTAAATAATATTTTAATGAATTGGAAATGTTTCCATGAAGAAGACTGCTGAAATGTAAACCTATATTTTTCTAGCCCCTATCCAGATTTTATTTTATTGAATGTTTGTTGAATTGCTTGTGACATGTAAGAATCCAGAAATGAATTGAGCTTTGAATAGATAAGGCATCACATATTGACTGTCTCTTTTCTGTTACATTTAACTTAATTTGTATGTGGAATTTTTTTTACTGTTTGTCCCTTTTTTTATTGGTATATTTTGCTGAGCAAACCCCTGTATCATCTAATGTGACCAGCCTTCTTATATACATGCGTACATTATTTTTATATCTGCTTTAGAGATTATTATATGTACTGATTTTGAAATAATCATGTCTACAGTATTGTCCCCTCTTGGCTCTATAAAATGTTTCCTTGACTACTTTAAAAACAATCAAAGGCTGTTATATAGAAGTATTTGGCGATTTTAAGTAAAATAAATTTCCCATTTTTACTGAATGGCCGTTTCCTTGATGTTTTCATCTCCTTGGACCTGGGCTGTTCGGCCACACCCGGTTAGGAGAAAGCTCCGCTGGCGCGCTGTGTGCTGGCCAGCCCTCTCTGCAGGCCGAACGCGCGACCGAAGTTAGTCCGAGCGGACCGTGCGGTGTTTGGCGTCTAGGTCATCGCTATCGATCCGCCCCAGGACCGCGGGCGCGGAGCATGCGCCCCTGGCCGGCGCAGTGCGTCCGCGGTGACGGTGCCGCCCCGCACCCACCCCGCGCCAGGGCCGTGGGCTGGTCCCGGGCCACGGGGGTGGCGGGTGGACTGTACCGCGCCG
This sequence comes from Frankliniella occidentalis, assembly GCF_000697945.3. Taxonomy (NCBI): domain Eukaryota; kingdom Metazoa; phylum Arthropoda; class Insecta; order Thysanoptera; family Thripidae; genus Frankliniella; species Frankliniella occidentalis. The sequence continues at coordinate 1,686,450 of NW_026267172.1, read as the reverse complement.
GGGGCGGCAGGGCTGCGTCCGGGCGGTCCCGCGCCCCCGCGCCCGTCGCACCACCGCGGCGCCGACAAGGACGACCTCCCGCACGCAGCCGCCCCGTGCCGTGTTAGGCCAGGCTCGTCGCAGCCAGGACGCTCTGCTCAGCTCTGCTCAGCCCTGCTCCAGCGCTGGTCCCAGACGCCACCGGGACATGGAATAACCTGCGCCGTCATGAAGGCCCTGAGCGTGGCCGTCGCGGCCCTGGTGCTGCTGGCCCTGGGGGCGCCCTCGCTGGCGAGCAGCTTCGAGGACGACGATCTGGACTGCAAGGAGGTGAGTGATCGCGCGCGGCGCTGCTGGCGCCAGCCCTGCCCGCGCAGTGCCCGAGTGTCCTTGCCTGCTCGGCCTTGGCCGCCGTGGCCGCCGCCGTCCCCGGCCGTGGTAACAGGTGTCGCCAGGGTGGCCCTGGTCAGCGAGGGTCGTCGGCGGCCACCCCCGCCCCGGGGACCGTGGCAAGAAGAGAGGCACTGCGCCTCGGGGTCGGCCATCTCGCCATCTCTAACCTGTTGTCATGCCAACGGTCCAGATGGTCCTGCTGCTGGGCGTCTTCCAGGCGGGGAGGCAGCGGGGGGCAAGGAGGGCTGCTCTTCTATCTCGATATTCGTCACTCGCTCGTCACCGTTTTAGGGGCTCTCGTCGGGTTCAGTGTGACGGCGACGTGACGGGGGTGTGGGGCACCACCGGCGGCGTCACGTGACCCCACCCCTCAGGGGGGTCGTGCCCCGTGCTTGATCGCAATCACCGCCCCCCATTACGTCCCGACAGGGTTACGAGCGGCCGTCGTGTCGCGGCCGTCAGCTGACAGGGCGCAGGCGCGCGGCGGGGTGGTGCGGGGCGGCCGCCCGGCAGGGTAGGCTGTACCGCGGTGCCGGCGCGCGCGGCGGGCGACGGCGCTGCTCCTGCTCCCCGTTTGTGGTGCAGTGATGACGGCGGCGTTGTTGTTGCAGCTGGACTACGAGTACGCGCTGACCGAGTGCGACTCCCAACGCGGCCGGTGGCGGGTGCAGGTGCCGCGGTCGGGCCGCTGCGCCGACAACAACCCCCGGCCCGCCCGCCGAGTGGACAAGTGTCGTGAGTATCGCACCCCCATCAGTTCCAAATTTTTAAAGTCCTACATTTTTCACCCCCAACAATTGAGAAATTTTCCAGAAAAAATGGAGGAAAA
>NW_026267172.1:1679703-1681149 GCF_000697945.3 Frankliniella occidentalis | reverse complement strand
TAAAATTTGCAATTTTTCCAGAAAACTTTTCGGATTTTTAATTTTTTAAACACAACTACCCAACCAACTCACACATTCTTGATCTTTGTTTCAGGGTGAGGCGGGGAATCCGTTTGAGACCGTGAAGCTCACCAAGCAGTGAGTAGACTGCGAATGTGAAGGGGGACCATAAACACCACCATGTGGCGTTGTGGACTCCACAGGCCGAGTTGAGGTCTATATTATGATTTCATCTAATTTAATTTCAGTTTGCATAACGGGTGGAAAGCTCCTGTTTTCAATCTGTGGGAAGCACAATTTATGCGTCAATTAATGAGAGAATACAGCTCATGATCGATGCCAATGTATGCTGTGAGGAATTTCCCCGGATGCGTAGATTTTTTAAGTGGTGCCTAAATTGATGTGAAAATGTGATGCAGAAGGGACTTTGGCTCCATGGAAAAAATCTGATGTGCTGTGATGTTCTATTTACAGTTTTAGTGAAGTGCATATGTATTTTTATGCATGCGTGTTATAATGTGTGAGCTGCCGTTACAAAGATAAATTCGTCAGAAATCATGCAAGTGCTCTAAAAAGAAAGAAATGTTTACCTATCAAGCAGTCTGATACACTGGAATGATAGCAGTGCCAAGTTTGTTAAATCTTGATGCAAATTTATTCGCACAAAAGTCAAATACGCAACGCATGTCAAACATGTGTTCTTTTCCCCTTGAAATTCGCAGATTTTCATTTTACACATGGCAAGTCTCCTTTTCTATTTTCTCTTCTATAAATTGTGGAGACCAAAAATGACTACTCAAACCTAATTGAAATTGTAGTGTACAAAATCAATTGATAGGCATCCCAAGGATTTGGGATGTGATCCGTCACTGGATTTGTTTGAGACTGAAAAGTATGGATGTTCTGAGCCAGACTTAAAGCTTCATTTCCCTAGTGCTATTTCTTTTCTAGGGAAAAATATTAAAGGGCAAGAAAAATGGTTGAAATTTCCCAAAGATCCTAAGAGCTTTTTTTATAAATATTGCCCTGTATACCTCTCAATTCTTACATTGAACCTTCCACTTCTATTACCTTCAAATTTTAATTGTAATTGTGTTAGTAGTTTATGAAGAAAATTTTAAAATCGTTTATAAATAGAATGTTTCATGTGATAAAAATAAATATATCTGGTTTTGGCTTTACTACATCGTTTATCAACCGCCTTACTACACTCACATGGCTCGGAGGCCAATGCAATTACCTTCCCTTGTTGAACCTTATTACTTACTTGTCTTTGCTGCCGAGCTAAAGTTGAAGCCGAGGAGGTGACCAGCTGCTGACTGGCCACGCTAGTGTGCTGCGTGGGAGACTAGCTGGGTGTTGCTCAGAACTTGGAAATACATACGCATAGCCCCCCGGCAGGGTAGCGCGGGGCAGGGGGTTGGAGAAGGGAAGCCCTGGATGTGA
>NW_026267172.1:1678606-1679033 GCF_000697945.3 Frankliniella occidentalis | reverse complement strand
CAATGGGGGCCAAGGGGTCAAAAAATGGCCCAAGTTTGTCCGGTGAACGATCCCTTTAATGGGTCGTCTAAAGGAAAACAGTGAAAGCACCACGAAGCGTGAGCCCGTGAGCCCTTTCCCACCGGCCTGGTGTTCTTTGATTTGATGAGGTAATAACAAGGAGAGCTCGACTCCCAGTTACACCCTCCCTGTCGACGGCGAGTCGTGGTCCGGCGCTCAGCGGCGCCCCCTGGAGCAGGACGAAGTGCGTCTGCGTGACCTTCATTTCTCACCACACCGCGCCACCGTACTGCCCCCTTCCTCCCCAGGGTCAACCACTCCTCTTTATCCACGGTCCTTCCCTCGCCCAGCTCGTACCTCCTAAAGCGTAAAGAACTCATTTCGCTCGGTGGCAGGAGAAGGGGGTGGGGGTGGGTCCGGCTGCTGC
>NW_026267172.1:1671724-1678051 GCF_000697945.3 Frankliniella occidentalis | reverse complement strand
GCGAGGGCGAGGGGCGCGTCCGTCGTCGACTCGACTGCATGTGTCTTCATCGCGCTCTGTCGCCACGGCGAGGAGACTACTTGTCGGGCGGTCTCTCTCGCACGCAACCGGCGGTGCGACAAGAGAAAGAGAGAGAGGGAGACACTCGAGGTGACAGTTTTTCGAGCATACGACGCGCCGCCCGTCACGTCGCCCGCGGCGCGCGGCCCGACGGCGGCTGATGAGAGGATCATCACTTTCACTTTGACGTCTTTTCGAGCGTTTCTTTCCCTTTTGGTGTGATGTGCTCTGCTTTTAAACCCATCAATCGCACTCGCTCCGCCCCGCGCTGACTTGCACTCGGGGCGGCTTAGTTAAACATCATTAATTCGGGCCGTGCAGACTCGGGGCGTACGCCGAGCGCACATCGAGGAGATGTGCAGATTGCGCGCCCGCCGCCCGCCCCGCACCATCCACGGAGTGGCTGTGGTGGTGGGTGGTTCGCAACCGCATCACCCTCACAAGAGGACCGGTTCCGCGCCCATTCGAATTTTCCCGCGCTGACTCCCTATCTCCCTCTCCTGCTCTTCTTCGCCCCCTCCCATCGCACCGTCGACGCGAACGGGAAGTGGAGGGGGAACGCGCCTCAGAGGGGAGACCCGTTCTACGTGGCTCCTTCACGCGCTCCTCGGAGTTCAACCGGCCCATTAGCTCAGTTGGTTAGAGCGTCGTGCTAATAACGCGAAGGTCGTGGGTTCGATCCCCCCATGGGCCAGTTTTTTTTCCAAACTTCATTTTCAGATTTTTGACCCATCGAGATGAGCTGGCAGGTCAGAAGACCTACCGCTCAACCTCGGCCGCGTAGCTCACGCCCTCCGCTCTCGTGCAACTCGGCGGGGTGGCGGCGCTGCGCCAACAACTGTTTGCCGAACCCTTGCCGCTCAGCACGACGCCGCCCTCCGCGGCGGGCACCTCTCCACGGCCTCGACCACCACGCCGGAGCGGAGCGGCGGCTCCACTCTGCAGCAGGTGCCGCAGCGCAGGCCGCCCGAGCGCACCATGATGTGGCCCTTGATGGAGCAGCAGAGCCGATATAACAACAAGTCCCTTTATAAACTACCCCCCCCCCCTTCCCCCTAAAAACAAACAAACAGCTTCTTTCGCTCTTCCCTCCAACTGTCGCCGTCGCTGTCGACGCAATGTCAGTGTGAGCGGGGCGGCAGCCCGCACGCACGCGCGCACGCCGGGACTGCCCGCCTGCTCGGCGCTCCGAGCACCAGCTATAGGCACCGGCTGTGCGGAGGTGAGGTTTTAAGACAGTCCCTAAGTCCGTCTCGACCAGAAGTCTTCCCCCCTCCTAACCCCGTTCCCCGTGCGCTGTCGTGTGTGGGTTTGTTAAACCACGGTGCTGTACACAATTTCGACCTCCGGATCACATTCGTACTTCCCAAATAACCAGACGCATCGCACAGCCAACACCGCTTCCCACCCAAAGTTTTTACAAGAGCCGGGGCGCGAAGAACGAACCTGAAGAACTGGCGTTATGTAGTTGCCCCTCGGCCCCCGCATTTACACAGCAGAGATGCGATCAGCGACAACCGACAAAAAGAAAGATTGCATCCACTTGAACTACAGTCTCTCTCGCACCGACTGCTCGCAGACCGACCGATAGGTGGCCGAATTCGGACACACACACCAACACATACACACGCCGAGGATTTCAAGGGGGTGCGTATGACACAACAATAAGGCACTGAATAATTTTTCTGTATGAATATGTAATTACAGATACAAGACATACAGAACACATAATAGCGAAAATAAAACTGAGGCTAAATCAAGGTAACGCAGCACAACACAGTATCTACACTATTTTATTGAGGGATGTTTCGAGGAACGAGCATCTTCTCCTTGATTAGCTGCAGATTGCAATCTCTCAGTTTTGAGTGGCAGCCGCGTTGACACGTCGCACACATCCTGTCTTTACAATAGAGGCCCGAGCCGCGCGCTACAAGCAGCTGGAGCTCGGGGTTCACGGACAGCAGCGTGTTTACTTCGTCGTAGTGCAGCCAGGAGTGAGCGCAAGGATGCATAAACACCCCATAAGCACACTTTGAGTAGCGCAGCGCGAGGGTTTGCAGTGCCGGGGCCGAGGCGGGAGTGATCCCCAGCAGAAGCGCGTCTTGTGGAGCAGACAACTCCAGGTGGCGCAGGGACCGGAGGAAGGGCAGCGCCGTGAGCAGCGGCTGCACCTGCGGCATGGCGGCCCAACCGTTCAGGATCGTCAGCGACTCGACGGTAGAGAGCCCGGACGCGGCCAGGGCTAGCACCAAGCTCACGCCCACGTCGGCGGGGTGGCTGGCTGACGGTATGTATTCCAGGGTGACCGCGCGGAGCTGGTTGGCGCGGGAGAGAAGCGTCGCGGCCCCACCGGCGCCAGGGCGGTCCTCGGGCCGCACGAAGAGAGTCAGCTCCCTCAGCGACTTGCAGTCCGCCATGGCCTCCAGCCCCGGGAGCATGGGGCAGCATAGCTCACGCAGGACGGGCAAGCCTGCCAGTAGGGGTGCCATCGAGGTCAACGTAGCGAACGAAGTACCGCGGTCAGGGCACACGAGGTGAACCTCTTCCAGGGCATTGGCGTGCGCCGCTATTATGAAGTTGCAGAAGGATGCTGATTCCGGCCATAGTTGGAATCGGAAACATCTTAGGGCTGCAGTGGATACCGAGCTGAAGTGGGAATCGAGGTTGGGTTTACTCGCTGAGGTACCTGTAACGCTGAGCCACGTGAGATCGGGCATTGACGCTATTGTCGCCAACAGCATGGAGGTCTCTGCTGCACCCACCCCTAATAACACCACCGTAAGAACCCTCAGCCGGCCAAGCGCCTCTTGGCGCCGGATCACTAGAGCAGCTTGCGTGGCACCGAGTTCATACACTAGCATGTTAAGGGCCGTGACAGCACACCTGGTCGAGGCTAGCATCAGCTGACAACACCCTGGCTCCCCGGCCGGGATGACTAGGTCTAACCTCGACAAGCTGGGCGCCGTGCGCAAAACTGGGCAGATCCAGCGGGCGCACTGGGGGCGTAGCAGACGCCGGCCTCGCCAGACAGCCGGCGTCACGGCCAAGGCCCCGAGCCTCTTGCTCACGAGCCGGCAGGTGAAGAGGTCCGGGAGGTCCACGTACTGCAGCACCATGATTAGCACATCGTCTGGTAGCTGCTCCATGTTCTGTGAAAAATGAAAAAAAAAGTAAGGTGGCATTAAACCTAACAGTTGATAACATAAAAGGAGTGACAAAGTGGTGCGGGAAACACTAGCACACATTTGTACAGTGGATCCCGGGGCCGGAAGGAACTGTTTCATGTGACTCCAGTTACTTCTTAATTTCGGCTCCGGGATTCACTGAAATAACCTATTTGTGAGGAGTCGCTCATTCTGTACCTCTATTCGTAAGATCAGAAATTGAAATAACACAAACTTTCAACACACAAAAACAATTATTTCAAAACAAGAATGGCCATTAAAAACGGTACTTTATGATTCATCGACAGCCGAACGAACAGATTCAAAGTCAGCGATAATGGCGTCTCGGAATGCCTGGACGGACGGCGTCTGCACCTTCAGCAGACCAGGCGACCAGGGGGGGGGGGGGCATCTTATGAAAGTGTGGTTAGACGCCAAACAAACATAAAATTACACACTTTTGACTGGCTAGTCAAATTTAAGGCAAAAATATAGACTCACTTTGACAGTCAGAAACAGAAATATTACTAGTGAGTCCTTTGTGTTAACTGGGCGTGCCCACCCTCGCCGATGTGGCGCGATTGTACTACAAGGTGAAACACGAAACACTTCGCAAAAGTTCCTGAACAGTCCGCCCCCTTCCCCCACGTTTTTCATTGCCAAATAGCAGCCTACCTTTGCTGGGATGTTCTGAGAGACTTCTGATGCTGAAGCTTGGCCAGGGCCTGGGTTTCGACGCCGTTGTCGCCGTGCCATTTTGGAAGTGTGTGTGCTTCGAGTGCGCTGGCGGATTTGGTTTCGGTCGGAGCTGTAGCTTTCGTGCCGTGCCGTGCCTCGCCTGAAGAGCTGCCGCGCCGTACGCAGCGCCCTCTGCCCTCCCTCCTCTCCACGCCGTAGCCGTCCGTCCGTAGTCAGCCGCAGTCGTACACGTCGTCCACCCCGCTCAAGGTATTTCGCTCATCATTGCATTTTTGGGAGATCATCAGTGCGCAAGGGTGAATCGGGCCGCCAAATAATTTCTTACGAGAAGTTGTAGTTCTGCTTCGAGCAAGCAAACGCGGCGGCGCGAGTCACGGGAGACCAGCGACATCGCCAGCAACCGGCGGCCGCGGCCAGCCCCTAACCACAACAACATCCAGCATCCAGAGCGACAGTCCCGGCGACTGCGATCGTGCCCGTCGACCTCCCGAAGTGCAGCGGGCAACTCCAACACCGCGGCGACACTGTGAGTACCAATTTTTATTATTCCCTTTTCGAAAGGCATCCTAACCTCAACCTTGACCTGAGGATGACGTTGCGCGGCTGCGTCAAGCCCACCCTCTAGCGGCCACTGTGACAACAACTTCGCAGCCGGCGTCTCCTGTTCTTATCTGACTCCTCTCTCGTTTCTCTTTTCACCTTCTCTCGTCTCTCCGCTCGTGCTCTCTCGTCTCCTCTCGCCCTCGCTCTCCGCTCCGCCCGCCCTCTCCCCTCCCCCCGTTTCTCCGTCTCTCTCCCACTCGCTCACCCCCTCCGCGACCTCCAATTAACCCGTTCTAATCGTCGTGGTTTTACTACACGGCGCCGTTTAATTCCATCACCACCGCATCCCCTCTGTCTCTCACTTCCCCCCGCCCCTTCCCTCCCCTTCACCCTCTTTGTCTATACTGTTACCCCCGGTCCCGGTGGTGCAGGAAGTGAGCAGAAGCACCAGCGGAAAGGGGTGGATTGGGGAGCGAGGGGAGCGAGAGAGGTGGAGGGGGGGGGGGGTTGTAACTACTGTATAACAGCACTCAAACTGCTCGTGCAGGCGGTGTGAGAGAGTGCTTCTACCGTTCACTGCGATATACTTTTCTTCCTTTACGCCCTTCGTACATCACCCACTCGACGCTCTCACGTGCCGTTTCGTTTCTGTGCGTGTGACCGCCTCTCACACTGTACAATCCGCCGCCGCGCCGCCGACCTGGCCCCGGCCGGACCGGGCCTATGCGGCGTTCTCGTGTGCGATGAGCAATCAAATCAGGGAGCCATTGTCTTGTCCACCGGGGGCGCCTGCCATGGTGCTCCACAGGCTCGGGGCCGTGCCACGTGACCACGGGTAAACTGCGAGAAATCGGCCATTGTGCCAAAGAGGGGGGTGGGGGGCGAGCACAGTTGTTGTGCGGTGTGGTTGAGCCCTCCCTTGAGTAGGGTTGGTCGATTCGATTCCGATTCGAATCGAAAATCGATTCCCCGCGTCGATTTTCGATTCGAATCGGAATCGATTACGCGCATCAGGAGAATCGAAAGAATCGATTCTCAGCGTCGATTTTCGATTCTTAAAAATTTGCCTGATTTTGAATCTCCGCGCGCCTCTTGGGCCAGCCAAGTGCGCCGCAGGCCCCATCTTGGCTTGCCTATTTCATTATGAGGCGTTGGTTGGTAACATTCCTGATGGCAAATCGGTAAATTCGCGGCGGCGCGCGGCGCATGTGAGTCATATTTACATTAAATGTTCGCTGGGGGGTCCTCCTTCAAAGTGCCTGTGATCGATGACTGAAAGAATTATCGTTTGCCGTAGCGAGTGACGTCAAGTCGCCAAAGAGGACTTAGGCCCTTCGGAACGACGAGCAAGTATTTTCGATTTTCTTTCGCAGAATTGTTGCCGAGGCCGAGGGTACCATACATCAGCCCCAATCGCGGGGGTCACTTGTATACGCCGGGAACCAACCAAAAATTTGACATTTTAGCTATACTGGAAAGAGGAACTGGTCCACGTCCAACGTTTGAAATTAGTGTGCTAGAGTCAGATCGGGGTCGGAGGACCTTCCCGCCGGACACATTCACATGCATATAGCGCTGTTTGGAGAATGTTCTGACTCTTAAATGCAATAATTCTTACTTTTAATCAGGGCAAGGAGCCACATTAATATTCTTCATAATAAACGATTTTGCATCATTTCATTGCTAATCACTTTCACACTCAAACTATTGCCTTTCTACGCATAGACAAAAATATCGAGAATCGAATCGAAAATCGATTCTTAAGGGGAGAAAATCGATTTTTGAAAGAATCGATTTTTTGGTTTCGATTCCAGAATCGACGAATCGAAAATCGAGTCTTACTGAAAATGTACCAACCCTA
>NW_026267172.1:1655790-1671674 GCF_000697945.3 Frankliniella occidentalis | reverse complement strand
GTCGGTGGATTTCACAGGAGTCGACCAAGCCGCAAGATGGTTGTTCTTCTTATGAAATAGTTTGGTATGCACGCACCATGTTTAACCATCAATTTTCCCCTGCTTTAATCAAAATGATATTGCTTTTTTCTTTCTTCACGTCATAAGGGCCCTACAGGGCGAGCGACGCGGCACGCTGTTTGCTCTTTTCCAGGCGGAATGTAGCTCATATGTTGCCTACACTCTCAGAGAGGTGCCTGTCCTAAAGGGGAAGGGTAGAGGGGGGGGGGGGGCTGCTGTCCCCACCCCACTGTCCCATCTCCCCTACTCCGCACCGGTCTATCACATCGTCGCCGCGTTTATTCCGAGAGCCACGTGGTGTGTGTGTGTGTGTCGTCCCTGAGCCGCGCCGGGAGACATCCGAAACTGTGTATGCTCCTTTCTTTCTCGCGCCCGCCTGTCTATTGGCAAGCGCGCAAGAGAGATAAAGGTGGGGGGGGGGGGGGGCTGCCGCTGCGGAGGCGACCCGCCCGGGCCCGGGCCTCGCTCGGCTGGCGGCAGCAGCGATCCCGTTTCCTGCCTCGGCGCTTACGAACGTGAGCGTTGACGGTGCCTCTCAGGCATCTTCGGTAGTATAGTGGTCAGTATCCCCGCCTGTCACGCGGGAGACCGGGGTTCGATTCCCCGCCGGAGAGTTTCTTTTTATTTATTTGTATTAAACGTTACGTTTAAGAATTTTGTAATTTTGTCACATTCATAAAATTTTGAAGAAGAGATTGATAAGAAAAGACGAGCAACATTAAAGAAACGCTAAATGCGTCAAGCATGCGACTATACTTATAGGCATATCTACAGGAAACCCAAGTGTGTGAATATCGCACGCGTGCAGGTGTGTCAATTTCTATTCGTACATTTATTAGCGGTGCCCCCAAAATGTGCAAAGGAAAATTCACACAATTTTTTGTAGACCTTTTCTAAGTCTGCCAATTGAAGCTGACACGCCTGCACTGATAAAGTAAGTGTGCAACTGCTTAACACTTATAAGTGTGCAACTGCAAGTTGAATACTTGAAAATGTGCAACTCTGTAGTTGTACACTTGCAAATATTTGACTGGGTAGGCTTGCAACTCCTCTGTTGCACTCTTCCTTAGAGGTAACGCTACTGTGTAGAAAGTGTTCCACAGAGGAGTTGCACACTTGCAAGTGCACACCTATACGGAGTTGAAAACTTGCAAGTGTACAGCTACGGGATTGTACTTTTGCAAGTATTCAACTTGCTGTTGCACACTTAGAGTGTTAAGCAGTTGCACACTTAGTTAATCAATGTGCGACACTTACGTACTTGCAATGTATCTCATCATACCAAAATTTTATTCGACCTACGAACAAACACTGACGTTAAATTAAAAGACCTCAGTCGATTCGGGTTCAAAAAAAGTTTACGCAGTCGGTAGGACTCGAACCTACGCTCCCAGAGGGAAACTGATTTCTAGTCAGTCGCCTTAACCACTCGGCCACGACTGCGGCTCTGGCGGCCGTCCCTCCGCTGCCGCTCTCGAGCACCGCGCAGCTGTGGCCGCCGCTCCTCGGCCACCGCGTCGGAAACGTGCCACGCCCGACACGCCACATGTGCTTCGCGCTTCTCGAGAGGGTTTTCTCGTTTTCTGAGCGCCGGTTTTCGGTCTCACTTTTCTCTGTGAAGCGAAGGGCCAGTCACGGTTGACCCTTGTTTGCGATGTTTCCCGGGGATATAAATAAATATATAGCCACGTTGCTGGCGCAGAGGGCAGGGCGGGCGTAGCAGGCAAGACAAATACAGAGGTGTATGTTTGCTCCCCTTCTCCGCCAGGCCCTTGTTCAGGATGCCGTCGCAGAGCAGCATGGGGCACTTCTTTCCAGACCGCGTGGGGGAAACTATTGAAAACGCTTTTCCGGAGCCACGATTGGAAACACTTTGCGAGTCACTCTGCCCTTCATGGAGTAATAAGATGTAATAACGCCATTCCTACCGCACGCTCATTTCGCTGGCGCTTCTGTTGTTTGCACGCGCCCCGCCTCACCCCCTGGAACTCCCTGTAAACAAGTGGCTTGATATAACCAGCCCTAACCCTTTCGGTCGGCTGGCGAGCGAGCGGTCGCACTTTTCCGCTTTTAATGAGAGGTAAATAACAATTGTAGTCCGCGCCGTCCGTTTGTTTTCCGGCGGGTGATTAGCCGAGTCATCGATAAGCTGACGAGCCGCGCTGAGCACGCGGCCCTAATGGTTCAACAGCACACCTGCGCAAGCCTGCGCGTGCAAGACACCATTTCCAATTATTTACGAGGTTCCACAAATTTTATTTCCCCTCTCTGGGAGGTTGCGCTCTTTTGGTGTGGCGGTGGTATCGGTGACTGATCGGCCGTGTGCTCCTTTGTATATGAGGTGGCCTGGTCTACTTTGCCCACACCTCACCTGCCTCACCTCTGTTCACCACCCGACGCCCCCCTCCCCTCCTTCCCGCCGCGCCGTCCGCTCCTCTTCCCCCTCCCCTCCCGACGGGGACCTTTGCAGACCCCGCGCCGGGGAGCCGATGCCGACCGGCCCGGCTGGCCCTCAGCACACGCGTATTTCCGTCCGCACCGTATCGCCCGCCTCCATAGCTCAGTGGTTAGAGCACCAGTCTAGTAAACTGGGGGTCGAGAGTTCGATTCTCTCTGGAGGCAGGAATTACCTTTTGCGTTTTTTGTGATTCTTGAAAGATAAGAAAAGTAAGAAAGGTACCAGGAGGCCCACCGGTGCCGTTCCATTTTTGGGTTATACTGTGCAGGATGCAGGCGTGCTGACGAATGCGATAAAGCGCCTAGGCAAGTTCGTCCGGCGCACACTGACTCTGTCATACAAAAGGTGTGTACCAATTTTTTACACACAAGTTAGAGTGACGATTTTGTGACTTACAAGTTAGAGTGACGATTTTGTGACACACAAGTTAGAGTGACGATTTTGTGACACTCAAGTTAAAGTGACCATTTTGTGACACACAAGTTAGAGTGACCATTTTGTCACACACAAGTTAGTGACCATTTTGTCACACACAAGTTAGAGTGACCATTTTGTCACACACAAGGTAGAGACAACTTTGACACACACAAGGTACAGGGACAACTTTGTCACACGGAAGGTAGAGGGACAACTTTGTCACACGGAAGGTAGAGGGACAACTTTGTCACACAAAAGGTAGAGGTACAACTTTATCACACACACGGTAGAGGGACAACTTTGTCACACACAAGGTAGAGTGACAAATTTGTCACACACAAGATTGAGTTACAACTTTGTCACGCACAAGATTGAGTGACAACTTGTCACACAAGGTAGTATGATAATTTTGTCACGCGCTAGGTAGTATGACAATCTTGTCACTCACAAGGTAGTGTGTGACAAGGGCACCCAGAAGACCATTTAGTCCAGAGAACCAAATTCAAAACCGACGAAATTTTAGGCTGTAGACCAAAATTGATCCGTGGCGATGAAATAACTTAGTCTAGCTGACTTAATTTGATTGGTGCTGTGATATTTAGTTGAAAAAGGGGTTACTAAATTTTAGTCGGTTCTAGTAACTAGATTTTGTTTCTTAGAACCCTGATTTACTTGTATCAAGTAAACGGCTCTCTGGGTGGGAATGACGGTGGGTATCGTGCGAGAGGTACCGTGCGATAACCGTGTGACTCAAAGAAAAGTGTGTCAAACAAAATGTTTTTCCAAATTCTTTCCTTCTCTTTAAATAAAAGTAGGAATTTACCAAACACTCTGTGCATGTAGTTTTAAGGTAAATTCTAATGCAATAGTGACTTTGAAGTCAACTGTCTAAATGCAATTTCTACATATCATTGCATTGGGCATTGGGCGCAGTATTAAAATTGACACACAGTATTGCCTTATCATTTCCCCCAAACTGTATATTTTTCACCTTTTCACACATTTTCCAGCGATAAAAATCATAAATGTGGCATGTTTTTTTAAAGCGATAATTTTATTAGGTGCAATAAAATGTGTGAATCGCATTTTGGTCACTATTGCATTATTTGTATAAAATTGATCGCACTTTTAATAAGTATGTTGAAAATCTGACATTTAAGGAAAAGAATAATAAAATAGCTTTTTAAAAGGGTTTTGGACATTCGCGAAAAATTTGGAAAACAGAAAAACGAACGATTTGTATCTGTTCAATCAGCAAGCACTTATTCGTTTTCCTTCGTTTCTGTTTTAATTCGCGGATTCCTGTCTATTGTCTCCCCCGTCTGTCTGGTCTCGTGGAACTGACAGCGATAGCAAGTGACGTCTTCGCGATAAGAGATGGTCGGGCGGGGCATTGGCGGCAGCGCCGCGACAGCCAACCAATGGCTGTCTGACTGGGAATGGCGGCCTTTTACCGCGAACAGTACGAAGTTCCTGCATCTTACCTGCAGTAAATATATACATCTTCTTTATGTTCTGCCCTTCATTTAATTTATAGACCCAGCAATTATAGCTTAATACGCTATTTTAAACCATTTTTAGGCTTCGTGGAGGATGGTCATTTCTAAAGCAGGTCAGCCAGGTGCGAGGCCAGGTGTAATTTGCTCACGCTTCCATGCAAGGTAAGTGTTAAGTTATTACACGACATTTCTCTTGACTTATGATCAATATAGCACAAAACATATGAGTGGGTGCATTTTAAGTCACTCGTCCGTTTTTTTTCTTCTAAGGAAACTTATTATTTTACGATTTTAGTCTGTAAATGTACGACGTAGTTTAGTTTCCAGTTAGTTCTCTAGTTTTCAGTAATGAATTGATGTACAGTACATTCTTCTTCGCCCACCAGTGTGACTTCAACCTAGCTGAGTTTGAGCGATAATGATCTAACCTTGCTGTTTTTAGTCGAGAAACCTAATTTATTTAAATCGGGTAGCATAACAAAATTCTTGCTGAAATCGATGTTTTCAAAACACCGTGGCTTGAACTTCAAAAAATTATTTTGGCACTCCATTTTGAGTGCCTTCTCCAGTCAACAAATCATGCGTAGACTTCGTAGGGACTCAATCAACTATGCAAGCTTTTGTACGTGCACTTTAACTTTCACTTACTCATTTGCATATTGCCATTTCCGTGTCGAAAATTATTAAGTGGAAAGTCCTGTGAGAAATTATCTCATAGTTGGGTGTCGACTGTCCACTGAAAACCTTTGAGTGAGGTGTCGTGCTCGAAATGAGTGAGACAATTTTGCCTCATTCAATCAGAGCGATGACTAAAACGCTCACCCTATTTGAGTCCTATGCACCGAATTCTTACTCTGGAGGAGTAAGATTTCCCTGACCTCGCCCAATTGCAGTGAGGAACCTCACTCTCATTGGGCGAGAACCGCAAATTATGACTCAAATTGAGAGTCAGATATCTCGCTCTCAGGAGAGTAAGATTTTTTGTGTCACTGATCTCACTTTCCTGAGAGTAAGATATCTGACTCTGGCATTTTCAGTGCGAACTTGGCGTCGAGCGACCCAGGAAACCCGGAAATTATCTGAGAATTTACAAGTACGGTAATTTTATTTTCGGTCGGTGCTGGATGCTGGACACCCAGCAAAAATGCGCACCTGGGTTGAGAGAAAGCGCGAGGAAAACTGTTGACATCTGTGTCAATGACCGCCCCGCACATCTCGAACGCACACTCACGCATACAGTGGCCCGATGGTATCAGTGGCCCCGGGGCCAATGTCAGAAGGCCCTTCTACACATTCCAGGAGCCGCGCCCGCTGAGGCTAGTCGGGAGCGACTGCCTAATCACTCATCCGTGTTCTTCCACCTGTTATACATTTGCGAGTGTTAAACCTGATTGTGGGTATTCAACTACTGCACAACAGTGCTCAACTCACACACAGCCACTTGCAAGCTTTTACGCAGGTTCTATAAATTAAAGAAGGATGGGTGCACTGTAAATTGCTTACGAACAATAGGTTTGTAATGCAAACCAAAACCTTCGTAGCTTACGAAGGATTTTGAAGCGCTGTATTACGAACTAATTTTTCGTACTTATACAAACAAATAGTTCGTAATGCAAACCAATTGTTTGTAAGAACCTGTCTAGCCTTAAAAACAATGGCTTTGCAATACGAACAATTTCTTTGCAATGTAAAGAACAAAAATTGTCCGTAACGATGCAAAGCATTTTGTTCGTAAGCTTTTTACAGTGTGTGCAACTTAACTGTTAATTACTTCTAAATTACAACTTACAGGCGCAGTTTTCTGGAGGGTGGGCGGGGAGAATCGCCCCCCCCCTCCCCCCCCCTTTCGTCCCCTTTGGTAGGTACACAATTTTTCCTACAAAACCCCTGAAAATAGGCAATCCACAGGAAATCGCCCCCTCTGTCAGACGGACTTAAACCGCGCATGAACTTCAATTCAAACTTTCTGAAGACGCCGTGGTCCAGTTTTGGGTGCAGTTCAGATCCGCCTAAGGTAGTCCGTTCTGCGTAGCCCTGACACACATATTGACGGCCAAAGCCGAGGCCGCTTTATCGCCTGGACTTTTAGTCCATCAATATGTAAACCTGCTGCAACAGCTGCAGGGAAATGCGCTTGTGTGCTCCCCGCTGTGTCTGCTGATCAGTCTGATTCGCAATCACCGATCAATTATTATGCGTGGTGCTGTTGACTTCCGTAGGGTGAATGACACCAAATGACTAAGTGGAATAAATTTCTTATTTTCTTACCGTTTTAGGGGAAGGAAACTCGAGTTCGGGGAAAACTGAATAAAACTTTTGTTCCGTTGTGAAAAGAATGACATTCCGAAATAGTTGAGGTGATGGTGAGGTGCAAAAAATAGTTTCTGATCCGCTAAACAGAACTCAGCCGCAACCCTCGCCAAAACAAATCCGTCGGCTGCTGCAGCGTGCGCTCCAAAATGCACAAAGTAACATACATAATTATAATCGGCAATTAGTGTTTCCTCTTCGCTCAACACTGTCGTATTCAGAGTCGAAATCGAATTTATTTACCTGATTTTCGTTGACTTCGACCGCACCGTTGGAGAAAATGGAGGAAGGGTAAAAAGGGCATCGGGGAGGAGCCGTGACTACAAATAGGCAGATTGCAAAGTCAAAATAACCGTAGCAGCTTGATTTTGACCTTTATGCTTTTCAGTCAAAACGTCTGTTTTGCTTGCTTTGCAATTCTTACATATTGAATAAAAGTTCTTTTAAAAGCTAAATTTACTTATTTTTATCATGTCATATCTGAATTAGATACTTTCATAACATTATCGTCACACGCCGACCTTCGGCATGAGCATCATGTGACCCAACCCTGTACGAGATACACTACGACGCTCTGCACTTGCAGATTAAAGCCTTGTAAAAAGAAGAGAATTCATGTCGGCACGTGCAGCAAGGCCGTGACATATGACTAATCATCAGACAATATACTTTTGCTTTACATTTGTTTCGTGTGGCTCATGTCATGGCCTTACTGCTGCACGCGCTGGCTTTTTTCGTCCTTTTTGCAGTTAATATTAAATTTGCATGTGCTGAGCGTGCTGATCCACACTCATGACTACACAACAGCATACAGGCGACCGGTGACAAATATGTACAACACAATTGTAATGTTCTCAAAGCCCGCACAGCAAGCTTTGTAACAACGTATAAAAATCGTCCCTCATCAATCTGTCCTAATAATTATGTAACGCGTGTTTCTGTGCACGCGATGCAGCGTTGCGGGTTTGCCTACTCGCTCGGGCTGTAGTCGAGCCACAGCACAGGGGCCGGGCCATGGCGTCTTACTGGAGGGGAGTATTCAACTCGTAACATTGGGGCGCGTGTGTACATTACCACATGGTATTTATGTAGATCCTTCTAATTGTTCGTCCATAATCATGCACAACAGTAGTAACATAAACATTTTGTGTGCGCGTACAAATGTCGTGTGAGCCGTATTATATTATGTAACTAAGTTCCTCCACCATGCCGATTTCTCACGACACGGCGAACTAACAGCAGAGTCGTCTGAAATCGGCGCAACTAAACAGGCCGCTTTTAATTCCAACTGAATAAGGAAATGTTGAGTAAGGGCAGGGAACAGCTTGAATGCAGAAAATTTTTACTTAAAGTGCATCTTGGTGCGCGCGGCTCAAACTACGCCACGCGGTTCGGTTCCCGTCAGCGGGTCAGCATCTAATTTGTGCTGCTCATCAGCAGCTGAGACATTTCGTGTCGGCATCTCCTGCCTCTCCCAACGAGGAAAGCGCTACCCGTCGTTTAAGACGACCTCGGAAACTGAAGTTTACCTTAACGAAATCTATAAGAACTGTTACCTCATGACGAGGTGTCGATGTCGGTATCAATGTCGGAAAGGCAGCGCCGCAAGCCCACGCACAACTTATTGATCGGTGATTGCAAGTCAGCACGATCAGCAGACGCAGCGGGGAATATGTGCCGGGGAACAAGCGCATTTCCTTGTTGCTGCCCATTCTCATTTTAAAAGTACGGGCGATAACGCAGTTCGGGCTCGAAGCGCGGAGTACCACAAAGTCAAAACCACCCCTCGAAATCATTTTTGACTTCGGACATTTAATTTGCGTCCATTAGTTCGATTTGTCATCAGTTCATTGGTGGAGTGCCTGCTTAGAGGGTAACACACTTAAGAGACGTTTGTAACCGTGGACTTTTATTGATGCACTGTAAAAAAAATTACTTGCGATTTTACCTACCGTGGGCTTGGCAACCCCACACATGAAGCCCAGGGTTGTCAAAATTCCCTGCCCAGTGGGAGTGTTGATTGGCAAGCCCACGGGGCTATGAAAATTACCCGCCCAATCAATGGGCAAGCTGGGCTACTCCACAAGCCCAACTTGCTAATTTACAACCGTGGGCAAGCAAAGGCTCTCTGCCCGCCCAGGGCAGCGTGCAGTTGTGCAGGTAGTGTATTATAATCACGCGCTGAACGGCGTGACAATGACGTCGAAATAATCAGAAGTAAAGGAGAATGTTTTATACCCTATAGCGACACAACGATAACAAAATAAAGGCGCAAACGAAAAAAATAAAAATGAGAGATAGAAAAGGGGGGCCGTGAAATAGGAAATAGAATAAAAAGCGATTCGGTGGGCGCGTGCAGCCGTGGCGAAACGTCATGCACCTAGTGGTGCAAGCGAGCCAATTTCTATCTCATGCGAGGGCAGACTGGGGGGTCAGAGGGCAGCGGCAAGGCTCGGCGGGCAGCGCGGTTGGGAACAGGAACTTTGAGACGGCGTAGCGCACTGTGCTTGGGATTGCTCCCTTTCACTTCCACGTCGTGAAAACCGTATTATACACTGGTAAAACAAGTGTGCAATATTTGCACAGCAAACGTGTGCAAGTTGTGATTTAGCACATTACATGGTGTTTAACTCAAGTTGCACACTTGCGTGTTGTGCAAATTTTAGACGTTTTGTAAACGTTTAAATTCTGCACACTTGGACACACACAGTTCTATGCTGTCAATAGGGAACCATACGGTGTGCAGCTGCTATACGTTTCGGAAGTGTCGAAAGTTTAAACACCAACTGACGTATAACTTAGTTAGACACCACAAAGTGTCGAGAAAATGCACACTTGAACTTAAACGTCAATTGACGTGCAAAATTAAACACTTGTTTTACCAGTGTATTATCGCTGATAACCTCCAGCTTGAGGGCCAAGGAATGTAAAAGGAGAGGAAGGGGGTGGATCCGTCAAGGTGAGGCCAAAGCCTTGGGCCAAGCCGTATCGTGCGCATTGTACGATTCGTGATTAAAACGGTGTTTAAAATCCAGAATGGGTTACGACTGAATTGGCGCTGTCTCAAGTGACTTTGCAGCGACCTAAACGCCCGTTCGCTCGTCCGTCCGTCGCGCTGCCCGTGCGTCTGCACAGCCGGGGAATGCAGCGCGGCGAGTCACTTTCGGACGCAGCCGATGCTCCGCCGCCGACTCTTGGGCGAGGCTCTTCGGACGCGGCCCGGCCACCCCGTGTTGCTATTCGTGTGGATCTGCAGGGGCAGCAGTTTTGGCGAGTCGAGCCGAGCGGAGCCGTCTGCCTGGGTGGGGCAGGACGGTATCCAGTGGCCGACTGTCTCCTATTCACTGAGCGGAAGTTTTCAAACTCTGTCGCGACTCCCTGAAAGC
Source organism: Frankliniella occidentalis (assembly GCF_000697945.3). Taxonomy (NCBI): domain Eukaryota; kingdom Metazoa; phylum Arthropoda; class Insecta; order Thysanoptera; family Thripidae; genus Frankliniella; species Frankliniella occidentalis. The sequence continues at coordinate 1,661,544 of NW_026267172.1, read as the reverse complement.
AGACGAGCTATTCAACGCCATCAACTCCCCCCTTTCCTCCCCCACCTGGGCCTGCCCCTTGTCCAGCACCCCTCGTCCCCGGAGACCTGCGTCCCGCTCCGCTGGCCGATCAGAAAGAAATGTTGGTTGAGGTCCTGGAGTAGGGCTCTCAAAACCCGGTCCGGGCGGACACTCGCACTGAGTCTGGTTTTGCGATACTTTTAACACAAAACCATGCGATAACTGGTGTTTTGCGATTCCCACGCTAAATTTGGCATGATAACCCCCCAAAATATGATGAAAGTGTCACAGTATTGTGATACTTTTATCACATTTTTTGGAGTTATCATGCCTATTAGCGTGGGAATCGCAAAACACCAGTTATCGCAAAAATTCAGTAAAAGTATCACAAAATGGATTTCAATGCGGGTAACCCGGGTAGGAACCGGGTAAACGGGTCCTACCGGGTAACAGCGGGTAACCCGAGTAATCCGGGTACCCGGGTAGACCCGGTATGTCAAATTGCCTACCTACAGCCAGGCGCACTGTTAAAGTCTTACGAAGAAAAATGCCAAATCCTTCGTAATACGAACGATTCGGATGTTTCGTAAGGGTTTAACTGTGCGCGGTTCCGCCGGTTCTACCCGGGTACTCGGGTAAACCCGTGTTACCCGGTGAAACTACCCGTTTACCCGGTTCCTACCCGGGCGGGCGGCTACTCGGGTTACCCGGGTATGCGGGCAAAAGTGAGAGCCCTATCCTGGAGTGGAAGCTCCAGCACCACTTACCGTCCTTAGCGAGCGCTACCTGTCAAAACCTCTGTCGTGTGTGACTGTTACACACGTGTAAGTGCGCGCGGCTCGTTGTGTCGTCCTCTGCCGTGATCACGGACGACTCGTAAAATAAGAAGCGAGCGTTATTTTTGTTTTATAGAGGTTGTCCGTCCCTTTTGACGTTCCAACGTTTTTACGTTCTCTACGTTCCGACACGTTGTGCCACGTTCTCCGGGATGAGGCAGTAGCCTCTAGGCCGTAAAAGAGTGAGACGCAGCACGAGAGGGAGAGAGAGTGCGTGTGTGTGCGGATCGTTTTCCTGATGACAAGCGTCGGCCGGAAGTGCTCCGGCCGTGAAGTCGCGGATGCGGCAGTCACCAGTTGGACGTAGGCGGCCCCGAGAAGTGAAATCCCTCGCCATCTCACCGGGGTGGGGACGGTCGAGTCAAAGGGTTGGGCATCCCCGCGGGTATAGCATTCGCAACACTCTCCCCTCCCCCTAAATTACCTGCATCCCAGAGTCATTAATCCTCTCGTTTTGCCAAGTTCTTAAAGTTTGGAAGAGCAGAAAACACACAAATCGAAACGACAGTTTTATTGTGGGAGGTTTAAATTAGGCTGTCTTGCTTGACTATGCGATTTGCCCGGCAGTGGATGTACCTGCCAGGAGTGTACGGAGCAGGGATGGGAGCTGCGGGGCCGCCCCTGCCTGCCTACGTTCACCCTCTCTCCCACTCCCCCCTGCTCCCCCCTCGCTCTCCCTGACTACCCTCTCGCTCTCTCTCCGTCTCACTCGCGCCTGTTGAGAAGTGCTGACCGCTACAGTTTGCGCGCCTCCTCCTCCCACCACTCCAGCCCCCTCCCTTCTCTTTCCTCTCCCTCTCTCCAGCCCCTCCCCCCGTCCCCCTCCCTCCAGCCAGGCTGCGCCGTGGGACTTCGATTTTTCACCGCGCTGGCTCTCCGTATCTAACGCCCCTTGATTGCGGGGGCCCCTTCAGCACCACCCCGTCCCCCCTCTCCTTTGTGATTCGCTCAGTCTGGCACCCCTTCCCCATGTCTCCTCTCTCCCTTCTCCCCTGTCACTGGTTTCCCTTCTGGCAGTCAGCCAACTAGTCAGATAGTCTGAATGTTACTAAAATGAATTTAATTGAAGAAAGTGATCCTAAAGAGGACTTGAAATGTAATAAGTGTAGGAAAACCTTGAAAAAGGGTGTACAGTGCAGCAATTGCAAGAAATCCTATCACAACAAATGTGAAAACAGAAACCCCAATGATGATAATAGCAGTGAAGGTTATGTATGCAGAGTCTGCTGTAAAACTGGCAGAAATGAAGATGAAAAGAAAAGAAATGAGGGTGAGGAGACTGAGACAAGAAATGATAATGAAAATGATAAAATGACAACACTCAAAAATGAAAATGAGAAGCTGAAAACACAAGTGAATGAACTAAGCGACAAGTTAGATGTTCGACTCATGGAGATTGTATCATTGAGAAATGAACTCAAAGAAATGAAGATCCTAATGGAAGAAACACTTAATGAGGTGGAAAGAGAGGCACATAGTCAATCAAATCAAAAAGTGGAAAAGCTCTGCCAAAACAATAGAGATAAACTTAACCTATCATTCACATGGAGCCAATCACCAAAGCCATTCAAAGCAAAAAGCAAAATAAACATCAATGGAAGAAATGACATCACCACAAACAACAGGTTTAGTATACTGCAAAACCTGGAAAATACTAATGAGACAGAGGCGCTACAGAATGATGATGAATACAATACAAAATTAAGAAGTGAAAGGAAACGCAAAGTGTTGTTACTAGCAGACAGCCATGGAAGAGACCTATCAGCAAAGCTTGCCACCAAATTACCAAGTAACTACAAAGTAGTGGGATTTATAAAGCCGAATGCAACACTAGGAAAAGTAGCACAGCCAATAAGTGAATTAACCAAAGATCTAAATAGTAATGATATAGTGGTAATAATAGGAGGAACCAACAGCATTAAAACACCCAAGCAATCACCGCAACAAGATATAGATGAAGCAATGTATAGTATACATCAAGCCTCAAAAAAAGTCAAAGTACTGATGACTGCCATTCCAGTGAGATATGACAAAGAGTATCTGAATAATACGATATGCAATGCCAATGACTATATTAGTGAAAAATGCAAGAACACTCCTATTCAATTTGATGCCACAACAGAAAAATTAAATAAACTCTGCTACACCAAGCAAGGACTGCATCTAAATATGAAAGGCAAAAATATATTGTGTGAGAGACTGGCTTATACAATAATGAATCAAGATGAATCGAGTCAACCAAACACAAAATACGGAAAAAGTGAGGAGAGTGAAGTAAGAGAAAATAATTTTTTTTAGAAGATGCCACTGAACAGAAAGCCTTACCAAGACTAAGCAATAGTAATATATGTCACATAAATGTGAACGGGATAACAAGCAAAACCCATAAACTTGAATTGATGTGCAAGGATATGAATATACAAAATCTCTGTGTTACAGAGCATAAACTAAATACCCCTGGAACCGCAAGGAACATGATAGAAGGATATGTGTGTGGCTCAATTTATTGTAGGGAAAAACAAGGTGGTGGGGGAGCTGCTATTTATGTGAAGAAAGGAGTGCAATACAAGGAGATCCCTATACAAGAATTAAACGTGGAAGGTAACTTTGAAGCAACAGCGATAAAGACTGAAAAGAACACTGTGATATGTATATACAGGCCACCAAAAGGGGACCTGGAAATATTTTATAGACAACTTGCAAAATGTCTCAAAAAAATTAAAATGAACAAAAACCTTTTTATTTGTGGAGATATAAACATTGACATAATGACCTGTGATAAGAACAAAATGAACATAAGGAAAGAGTTTGAGTATTTTCTGTCTCAAGAAGGGTTATACACCACAACTGACAAGTACACAAGAGACATGGGTTACTGTAAGACTGCAATAGACCATATAATAACTAATGTAGACATGAAAGAATTCAGAAGTGAATGCAGCGTAGAAGCAGGAATCTCAGACCATTACTTGCAGTATGTCTCTTTCAATAAAAATGAGAATAGTAAAAGAATCAAATACAGATATCAAAGAGTGTACCCACAACCAAAAATAGCCCTATTTCTGAGGGAACTTGAAGAACAAAAATGGACGGAGGTATATGAAGCAGATCATGTTAATGAAAAGTTTGCAAATTTTCACAAAACTTTTATAGGGTTGTATGACAAATACTTCCCAGTGAAGAGGATTAAGATAGGTCATGAAGAAAACAAAAAGTGGGTCACAAAAGGAATTGAAATTACATCAAGGAATTTCAGGGAACTATGTAGGAAGACAAAGGAAAGCAAAGATCCGAACCATATGGAATATTTTAAAAAGTATAGGACAATATACCGAAAGGTTTTAAAAACAGCAAAGGCAAAATTCATAGAAAATGAAATCAAAAATGCAAAAAATGTGTCAAAAGCAGTATGGAAGTTAATTAATAAACACATGGGAAAACCAGAAGCAGAACACAAAAATATAAAAATCAAATTAGAAAATAACACAGTTTCTACAGATCCACAAACTGTATCAGAAGAATTTAATAAATACTACTGCACTCTAGCTGAAAAACTGCAAGAAAATAATTATAATGAAGAAGGCACTATAAATAGAGAAAAAGAATTCTCAATGTATTTAAGTAAAGTCACAGAAAATGATATTATACTAGCTATAGCAAAACTAAAAAACAAAAAGTGCTCTGGATACGATGAAGTCTGTGATGAAATAATTAAAGTATGTCATCTACCACTAGTACAACCACTAAAGCACCTGGTACAAAAATCATTTGATGAAGGTATATTCCCAGACCTACTAAAATTATCCAAAGTTATGCCAATATATAAAAAAGCAGAAGAAACGGAAAAAGTAAACTATAGACCAGTCTCAAATATCACTACCTTCTCAAAAATTTTTGAAATAATAATGGAACAGAAGTTACGGGATTACCTCTACAAATATAACATCCTCTCTGATACCCAATTTGGTTTTATTAAAGACAAGAATACTTCAGATGCAATTGTGGATTTCATACAACAAATATATAACTCATTTGATAAGAAGAGACTACTGACTGGAATATTTTTTGACATGTCCAAAGCTTTTGATTTAGTTGACCACAAAATACTCCTGAAGAAGCTTAGTTCATGTGGTATAAGAGGTAGCATACAGGCCTGGATGGAATCATATCTCAATCAACGGCAACAAATTGTGGAAATCAACCACAGTGACGGGGAAACAACCAAAGCCTATAGGTCTAATCCAGAGTACATAAAATGTGGAGTTCCGCAAGGATCGGTGTTAGGTCCACTACTATTCCTACTCTTTATAAATGAACTACAAAAATACATAAGTGATGGTCACCTTGTCAACTTTGCTGATGATGTCAGTATCTTAGTTGAAGCAAGTAACTCTGAAGAACTGGAGGAAAAGATTAAAAAAATATTTGAAAAAATGAAAAAGTGGTGCAATAAAAACAAGCTAATACTAAATGAATCAAAAACAAATATTGTACAGTTTAGAACAAATGAAAACACATCAATCATCAACAGTGCAACATTTACCGAACAAAGGGTACCAGAAGCAAAATTCCTCGGAGTACACATTGACCAGTTCCTGCGCTGGAACAAGCATGCAGAATACCTAATACCCAAACTAAATTCAGCAATTTTTGGTATAAAAAGAATACGGAACATAGCTAATGAAAGAACTGCAATGTTGGCGTACCATGGTATGTTCCACTCAATTATAAGCTATGGTACACTAATATGGGGAAACACCTCAATGAAAGAAGACATATTCAGGCTGCAAAAGAAAGCAATTAGAGCAGTGTACAATGTACCCCAAACTGAGAGCTGCAAACCACTATTTTTAAAAGCAAAAGTAATGACCCTACCAGCCTTGTACATTTATGACCTTCTAAAATACATCAAAAAGAA
>NW_026267172.1:1647079-1653279 GCF_000697945.3 Frankliniella occidentalis | reverse complement strand
ACCCCTTCCCCATGTCTCCTCTCTCCCTTCTCCCTTTCGCTCTTCTCTCCTCCTTCCTCCCCTCTCCTCCCACCCCCACTCCTCTCACGCCTCCCTTGGACCCCTCTCTCTGTATTTTTTGATTTTTGTGTGTGTGAGTCTGTTACAAACGAGGTGAGAGAATGAAGTGGAGCAGAGGACAAACACTAATAAAAAGTAATGAAACAGTAGAACCTGCTGTAAAATTGCAAATGTCGTTTGGAAATTTCACAACATAGTCAATTTTGCAATTCGTTATTAAAATTCATAAGGAAAATTCAAAACTGTTTTCTGAGAATTAGAGCCGGTCCCCGCACCCTCTCGTTAGTTCGGCGCCGTTCGCACATATCGAGTATGGGACGCCCGCCCCGCGGTCCCGTATTTTTGTTCAGCCCAACCATCTGTCACCTTAAACATTTTGAGTTCACATACTTTTTGTTCATCGAAATCTTCGTTACTATTGTAGTAAGATTACAAACCTTGATTTTAACTTTCAGATCCCAGATTTTAAATTTTCGAAACAAGTTTGCAAATTTTTTTACAATTGTTTTAATCGGTAATTTTACAAACATTGAATTGCGTAAAAAGTTGCCAACAATATTTGTAAAATTACAATCGATTTTTTAAACAGTGAAGTGTAATTCATGGTAGACCAACAAGAAGCGTGCGAGTCCCATAGGTTATAAAACAAAACAAAAACAATTTACCAATAATTGCTGAGCGAGCAAAGCCTTCATTGTTAACAACAATCCTGTGGTAAAGTACAGGAAAAGTAAAGGATCTCCGTACATGATGAGGTACAGGACATCCGTACTTATTTACTGTGTATGCGCGTAAGGCTTCATGTTTGAAGTTCCTGTGCTCCGTACTCAACACCGTACTCATGCAAGTAGGGTACGACCAGGTAAATGCATGACCTATGCCGACTCTGCTAATATCTGTGACTGTTTATAACGCAGTGATACATTCGCATGGTGTCAGTCTTAAGGGCCCTGTCCTGTAAGTCCTGGGTATTATTTCCGTATTGTAATTGCTTCGAGTCTGCTGCTGCTGCTGTAATGTGTTTCTCGAGCCGACCCCTCTGTACCCCGATCGTGTTTTTGCAGGACCATGGAGCAGCTCCCGGACCACGCCGTGCTGCGGATGCTGCAGTTCCTGGACGTGACGTCCCTCCTGACTTGTCGCCTGGTGTGCAGGAGACTCGGGGACCTCGTGCTGAACGCCGATGCGTGGCGGCACCGGACGGTCTGCGTGACCACCTGTGCGTGTCCCGAGCTGCGCCTGGCGCCGTGTCTGCAGCTGCTGGACATCAAATCAGACAAACTCAGTGAGAGCAGCTGCCTCCCGGCCGCGCTCGTCTGGACCAGGTGCGCCGTGGCCAAGTTGCACCTCAGGGTGGCTCCGGCTGGCGACCTGATGGCCGGCGTTGCCACTGCGGCCATACTGAGGCAGGCGGGGCTTGGCCGACTTAGGAGCCTCGTAGTACATGTCAGGGCGGGACTCAGCGACTCCGTGCATGCCATGCTCCTGGCAGCGGTGGCGTCTGCGCGTGGCTTGGAAGAGGTGGAGGTGGACGTGACCGATGTTGTACCAGGCCTCATGGCCATCTCTCTTGGCAGCACCGCGGTGACTCCATCCCTTAAGCGTTTCGAGTGTGTGCTGGCCGAGGGGACGGAACCGTTCGTCAACTTCATCCTGGCCGGGCACGCCGACACCCTCGAGACTGTTCGCCTCTACGGCGCCCCGTTCAGCGCGGTCGCGACGTCCACTGCACCCATCCTGGCCCGCATGGCGCAACTGCGCCAGCTGACGTGCTACGTCACCATGCTCGGGCTGGAGGCCGTGGCTGCCTGCAAGGCGCTCCGGGTCCTGAAGCTCTGCCTCAGCTCCTGCACCAGGGAGGACCGGGCAGCCTGCGCAGGAGCCGTCGAGGTCCTCCGGCGCGCCGAGAACCTCCGGGAACTGAATCTCTCCGGTAACGCCGCTACCGCCCGTGTGTTCGTGGAACTCTTCCAGGCCCTCGCCTTGAACACGCGATCGCGCCTGGAGTCGCTGAAAATCCGCTTACCCTACCGTCATAATCGGAACGGCCCTTCCTTGCGAGCGTTGATCAGTGCACTCCCGTCGCTGGCGGCCCTGCAGCACCTGCACCTGCGGTACGTTACGGATACTTGTGCGAAGCAGGTCGTCGACGACCTGATGCTGGCCATCACCCCAACCACGGCACCCGCCCTGCGGAGGGTCCAACTGGAGCCACCAGCGCTGTGCGTTCACGGCTGGCTCCACGGCGACGCGTTTCAGACCGCAATGGCGAGGAACCCCTTGCTTCATTTTACTCTTGATTGCTTCATTGCCTACTGTCGGGACACAGCTTGTAAGGCATGCACGCAAGGTTGTCACGCAGTACTCCTGGGGATGGAAGAAGAGTCCGACGACTCTGACTGTATGGAAGAGTCCTACACTGGAAATGCAAGTGTGTGAATGTCGCTCACCTGCAGGTGAGCGACATTCACACACTTGCATTTCCAGTGTATGACTCTAAGGTAGAGTTCGATGACTCTGACGATACTAACCTGTTGCACCTTTTCTACCATGATACGGACAAAGAATGTGCCATTGATCACAGTTCAATCAGTAACAACTGGATCTACTGGAGCCTTACAGAAGGTTAATATTGTGTTAACAACAATGGGAAATTTAATTTCTACTTCCTTTGTTTTCTAATTATCATTATTTTTATTATTGTATGTTTGTTATTGTTACCATTTCCTTTTGTCTAGTACAAATTAAATAATTGCCTGTTTATTTGCGTTCGTCTCTTTTTTATTTCGACCCATTTGGTAGCAAAAATATTCCCACTGCCCCCTCCACAACACACTGCTCTTCATTTCAACTACAACAGAGTAAATCGCTAACTATACCCTATACCTAAGATTTTGAAGAAAAAAAAAGAATGAACAACACATTTTTTAAAATAATATACTCGTGTCGGCAGAGGGGCGGCCCAGCGAGAAGAACACACAATAAGGGGCATGCGTGACTCTTTCGATCATTGGAGTAACTGGCTTCGATATCGCTCAACAACCAGCAGTGCTGTGGCGGGATCAATATTATATTCCTATAGTCGAGCTATACCCTACTAGGGGCGCCGCCTCGGAGGGGGGCCTGGCGGGGCGCCAGGGGTCGCACCACTCGGAGCCCGCGTCCTTCTTCGCCTCCCTTCTCCCTCTCTTCTTCCACGCACCTCCCTCCCCTCGTCGCCCGGCCTCCCCCGCCCGAGTGCGGCTCCGTGGGTACGTCGGTACCCCCGGAGCGGAGGGCGGAGGCTCCCGAGAGAGTGCTTCCGGCCGGAGGTCGCTTGTCTTCCGGTATTGACTTCCGGTCGCGCGCTCCGCTCCCAGACCATCCTGCTGGACGTCCCCGAGTGCTTCCAACCTGCCATCCCGTCGGCCGGAATCGTTTAAGAATACTTGCTACTTGTCATCCCTGGCCTACCCCTACACCAGCACAGCCTGCGGCGGCACCCCTTCCCGATCCCTCCCTCGGCTGGATGCTGCGTTGGCTGGACCGGCCTCCGGGCCGGAGCCGCAGCAGCAGCAGACTGAAACTGAAGCGTCGTCACTTCCTGCAGTCAGCACAAAACGCCAAACCCCCGCCCCCGCCTGCCTGCTTGCCAGCCTGCGTGGCGCGGCTGGGGTAGCGCGCCCAGCCCACCGGCCCCACCACCCCGTGCAGTGGCGTATTCAGGCTGGTGATGCGAGGCACAAAGTTTTCCTCGCGTGGTAATCCGACCTGACTGTCAGGGGTTGGCTTTCACCTCGCGAACTCGCTCAGTGTGTCCTAGGGGTTGGAAAAACCAGTGCATCTTTTAATAAGCGTCTGTCTCAGAGCAGTCCCCGAAGTGTTGCGGGATTACGCACCCTCTTGGGCTGCATTGGTCGTGTGGTGCCTTTCGGGCGTTACTGAAATGAGCGGGACTAAGTTGTGTACAAAATTCCACCCTCGCAAACTACGAAATTGTCTGAATAACTATGAATAACTACGAAATTGTCATTGAATGCTGTAAGCAATGAATGCCGCGGCACAAAAGAACATGTTAACACACAATGGACATATTGGTGTGTGGTGTGCAACGAAGATGCATTCTCAAGCACATCCCTACCACATTCCAAAGTATTTGGACAGGTTTCGAAATAAGTCACATTTTTTACTGCCTGGCGCAATGTGTTGTGTGCACACACGTGTGTGAACTTTCAAGTGTCCACCGAGAAAAAAGGTTTTCCTACTTCCAGTACTTTTTGTTCTAGATCAATTTTACTTAACTCTTTGCACCCTAAAAGCTTATGAACATTTTTATTCATAGCTTGCTGATTTCTGTGTACGTGCTCTGTTTACGCATTTTTTTTAATACGCCGGTGTGAACAAATTTGTTCATACTATGAATATAAATGTTCTCAAGCTTCACTGGAAACGCAAGTGTGTGAATGTCACTGACTTGAAGGTGTGCGAATATCCATTACAAAATATATTTTTTCCTAGAAAATTCACACGTTTACCCCCCTAAGTGTACGAATGGATATTCGCTCACCTACAAGTGAGCGCCATTCACACACTTGCGTTTCCAGTGTTTTAGTGTGTACTCGAGATGATATTATTACATTTCGATAATGACAATATTTCGTTACTCCCACGGAAAGGTCGTGTCGTGTTCTCAAGTGTTCGAATGGAAATCCAAGTCACACCCGTTCAAGTGTGCGGCATTCACACACTTGGATTTCCAGTGCAGACTGCGGGCAGCCCACGCCCCGCCGGCCGGCGTGCGCCGCGCACGTTGGACTAGGGCAGGAATAAGGATCGCCAGGGTTGCGCGTCCTGAGCTCGGCACGCCGGCCTGGAAGCTGGAATCAGCACCCGCTCAGCAGAAAACAAGAAAGCGAGCTCGGCAAGCTCGGCGGGCGGGGCCCCCACGGGGTGGCGCGGCGCGGGGACCGGCGGGGACACCCATCGACCGTGACCATAGGACGTCCTGGCTCAGCGTCCCGTCCCGGCCCCGTCCCGGCGCTGTCCTCGCAAGCAGTTCACTAACCTACATCCCCTAACCGCCGCCCCCATGCTGCAGGGGAGGAAGGGACGCGGCGGCGACGGGACTATCTTTTCAAGGTCTTCTAATTGACCTCTAGAGACGTAAGCGTTTTAAACGGCTTATTGCTCTTCGTTTGTAAAGTAGTTTGCGTATGGTTGGTAAGGACGCTATGACTTATGTAATGTACACTATAGAAAAAAGTTGTCGTTTTTTTTTTTTTTTTGGAAAAATTCACGGGAACGGTATCGTAAATCTCTAAGATCATAGAATTAGGCGCGACTTATCGACGTGGAATTCATTTGACCAGCAAGAATGGGCTGTCTCAAATTTGCAACATATTTTGTAGATATTTAATTATTATTACAGAAATATGTCTACGAGGAGTATATTTTTCACAGTGTTCGACCAAGTGCGAAGTAGCTTGCGGTGAACATTCACCTTGACTTCCAGTGCTGCAGGGTTCACTGTTTGCATAGCTTACGAAGAAATTGAATTTTTATTTTTTTCATAAGTGCGGCGAGGAGGGTGCTCCGCCCATCAGCAGTGGGCACGCTGGATGTCATTCCTGTAATTGGAAAGTTGTCTGCATCTCTCTCTCGCTCTTTTGCCCCTTTTTCTTCCCGGTGAGAGAGAGAGAGAGAGAGAACGCGCGAGATGGGGCGGCGCGATTGCGGACCCGCGAGGTCGCCGCCTCCTGAGGGGCGCCTCCTTAGGGCCGCCTCCAGGAGGATAATGTGCCGTAATAAAGTCTCCATTTGCATGCAGTTATACTAAACAACTTGTTGCCGGGGCGTGTTGTGGTCGGTAATTGGTTTCCACCCCTCTTCCTACTGGCGCGCGCGGGTGCGTCCGTCTCTGTCGCGGGCCGCGCGCCCCTCCCCGCGGCTCTCTCTCTCTCTCTCTCTCTCTCTCTCTCTCTCTCTCTCTCTCTCTCTCCTCTTGCTCGCTCGTTTGCTCGCACCCACACCGTCTCACTTACACTTCCCCCAAGGAGATTCATGCAAATGCACGCTGGCAGGCGTGCGGAAACAAATGACATGTTTATGCCCGTGGTCCAGATTAGTCCCCCCCCCCCCCCGTGTCCCCTCTTCTCCTCCCC
>NW_026267172.1:1642090-1647029 GCF_000697945.3 Frankliniella occidentalis | reverse complement strand
GGAAAAATTCACACCTTTACCCCCTTAAGTGTACGAATGGAATGTCGCTCACCTGCAGGTGAGCGACATTCACACACTTGCATTTCCAGTGTATGACTCTAAGGTAGAGTTCGATGACTCTGACGATACTAACCTGTTGCACCTTTTCTACCATGATACGGACAAAGAATGTGCCATTGATCACAGTTCAATCAGTAACAACTGGATCTACTGGAGCCTTACAGAAGGTTAATATTGTGTTAACAACAATGGGAAATTTAATTTCTACTTCCTTTGTTTTCTAATTATCATTATTTTTATTATTGTATGTTTGTTATTGTTACCATTTCCTTTTGTCTAGTACAAATTAAATAATTGCCTGTTTATTTGCGTTCGTCTCTTTTTTATTTCGACCCATTTGGTAGCAAAAATATTCCCACTGCCCCCTCCACAACACACTGCTCTTCATTTCAACTACAACAGAGTAAATCGCTAACTATACCCTATACCTAAGATTTTGAAGAAAAAAAAAGAATGAACAACACATTTTTTAAAATAATATACTCGTGTCGGCAGAGGGGCGGCCCAGCGAGAAGAACACACAATAAGGGGCATGCGTGACTCTTTCGATCATTGGAGTAACTGGCTTCGATATCGCTCAACAACCAGCAGTGCTGTGGCGGGATCAATATTATATTCCTATAGTCGAGCTATACCCTACTAGGGGCGCCGCCTCGGAGGGGGGCCTGGCGGGGCGCCAGGGGTCGCACCACTCGGAGCCCGCGTCCTTCTTCGCCTCCCTTCTCCCTCTCTTCTTCCACGCACCTCCCTCCCCTCGTCGCCCGGCCTCCCCCGCCCGAGTGCGGCTCCGTGGGTACGTCGGTACCCCCGGAGCGGAGGGCGGAGGATCCCGAGAGAGTGCTTCCGGCCGGAGGTCGCTTGTCTTCCGGTATTGACTTCCGGTCGCGCGCTCCGCTCCCAGACCATCCTGCTGGACGTCCCCGAGTGCTTCCAACCTGCCATCCCGTCGGCCCAATTGTTTAAGAATACTTGCTACTTGTCATCCCTGGCCTACCCCTACACCAGCACAGCCTGCGGCGGCACCCCTTCCCGATCCCTCCCTCGGCTGGATGCTGCGTTGGCTGGACCGGCCTCCGGGCCGGAGCCGCAGCAGCAGCAGACTGAAACTGAAGCGTCGTCACTTCCTGCAGTCAGCACAAAACGCCAAACCCCCGCCCCCGCCTGCCTGCTTGCCAGCCTGCGTGGCGCGGCTGGGGTAGCGCGCCCAGCCCACCGGCCCCACCACCCCGTGCAGTGGCGTATTCAGGCTGGTGATGCGAGGCACAAAGTTTTCCTCGCGTGGTAATCCGACCTGACTGTCAGGGGTTGGCTTTCACCTCGCGAACTCGCTCAGTGTGTCCTAGGGGTTGGAAAAACCAGTGCATCTTTTAATAAGCGTCTGTCTCAGAGCAGTCCCCGAAGTGTTGCGGGATTACGCACCCTCTTGGGCTGCATTGGTCGTGTGGTGCCTTTCGGGCGTTACTGAAATGAGCGGGACTAAGTTGTGTACAAAATTCCACCCTCGCAAACTACGAAATTGTCTGAATAACTATGAATAACTACGAAATTGTCATTGAATGCTGTAAGCAATGAATGCCGCGGCACAAAAGAACATGTTAACACACAATGGACATATTGGTGTGTGGTGTGCAACGAAGATGCATTCTCAAGCACATCCCTACCACATTCCAAAGTATTTGGACAGGTTTCGAAATAAGTCACATTTTTTACTGCCTGGCGCAATGTGTTGTGTGCACACACGTGTGTGAACTTTCAAGTGTCCACCGAGAAAAAAGGTTTTCCTACTTCCAGTACTTTTTGTTCTAGATCAATTTTACTTAACTCTTTGCACCCTAAAAGCTTATGAACATTTTTATTCATAGCTTGCTGATTTCTGTGTACGTGCTCTGTTTACGCATTTTTTTTAATACGCCGGTGTGAACAAATTTGTTCATACTATGAATATAAATGTTCTCAAGCTTCACTGGAAACGCAAGTGTGTGAATGTCACTGACTTGAAGGTGTGCGAATATCCATTACAAAATATATTTTTTCCTAGAAAATTCACACGTTTACCCCCCTAAGTGTACGAATGGATATTCGCTCACCTACAAGTGAGCGCCATTCACACACTTGCGTTTCCAGTGTTTTAGTGTGTACTCGAGATGATATTATTACATTTCGATAATGACAATATTTCGTTACTCCCACGGAAAGGTCGTGTCGTGTTCTCAAGTGTTCGAATGGAAATCCAAGTCACACCCGTTCAAGTGTGCGGCATTCACACACTTGGATTTCCAGTGCAGACTGCGGGCAGCCCACGCCCCGCCGGCCGGCGTGCGCCGCGCACGTTGGACTAGGGCAGGAATAAGGATCGCCAGGGTTGCGCGTCCTGAGCTCGGCACGCCGGCCTGGAAGCTGGAATCAGCACCCGCTCAGCAGAAAACAAGAAAGCGAGCTCGGCAAGCTCGGCGGGCGGGGCCCCCACGGGGTGGCGCGGCGCGGGGACCGGCGGGGACACCCATCGACCGTGACCATAGGACGTCCTGGCTCAGCGTCCCGTCCCGGCCCCGTCCCGGCCCCGTCCCGGCGCTGTCCTCGCAAGCAGTTCACTAACCTACATCCCCTAACCGCCGCCCCCATGCTGCAGGGGAGGAAGGGACGCGGCGGCGACGGGACTATCTTTTCAAGGTCTTCTAATTGACCTCTAGAGACGTAAGCGTTTTAAACGGCTTATTGCTCTTCGTTTGTAAAGTAGTTTGCGTATGGTTGGTAAGGACGCTATGACTTATGTAATGTACACTATAGAAAAAAGTTGTCGTTTTTTTTTTTTTTTTGGAAAAATTCACGGGAACGGTATCGTAAATCTCTAAGATCATAGAATTAGGCGCGACTTATCGACGTGGAATTCATTTGACCAGCAAGAATGGGCTGTCTCAAATTTGCAACATATTTTGTAGATATTTAATTATTATTACAGAAATATGTCTACGAGGAGTATATTTTTCACAGTGTTCGACCAAGTGCGAAGTAGCTTGCGGTGAACATTCACCTTGACTTCCAGTGCTGCAGGGTTCACTGTTTGCATAGCTTACGAAGAAATTGAATTTTTATTTTTTTCATAAGTGCGGCGAGGAGGGTGCTCCGCCCATCAGCAGTGGGCACGCTGGATGTCATTCCTGTAATTGGAAAGTTGTCTGCATCTCTCTCTCGCTCTTTTGCCCCTTTTTCTTCCCGGTGAGAGAGAGAGAGAGAGAGAACGCGCGAGATGGGGCGGCGCGATTGCGGACCCGCGAGGTCGCCGCCTCCTGAGGGGCGCCTCCTTAGGGCCGCCTCCAGGAGGATAATGTGCCGTAATAAAGTCTCCATTTGCATGCAGTTATACTAAACAACTTGTTGCCGGGGCGTGTTGTGGTCGGTAATTGGTTTCCACCCCTCTTCCTACTGGCGCGCGCGGGTGCGTCCGTCTCTGTCGCGGGCCGCGCGCCCCTCCCCGCGGCTCTCTCTCTCTCTCTCTCTCTCTCTCTCTCTCCCCCTCCCTTTTTCTCCCTCTCTGAGACTTGTTGCCATCCCGAACACAATAATTGGTCCGACGATTCCTCCCCTGCCTCCCCAGCCCCCCTGGCACGAAGCAGCGTGAAATTTGAATATCACAGACAGAATAATGCGCGAGAGTCGCTGGGGTGTATGATTCAATACATCGCACCAGTCGTCTGAGCTGTTTTTTTTAAAAACCACCAAACATTCTTGTAATGTTCGTCTTGCTCGGAAATTGACAATAATAGGAAGTTATTGCTCTGGGAACGCAATTGTGTGAATGTCGAAAACTTGTATGCCCATTCGTCGAGCCATTCGTACATGGGAGGAATGGAGCTAATTTTCCTTTTAAAAAAAATCACACAGTTGTGCGTCCATGTGTGTGTACGACTGTTAACTCATCAACAAGTGTACGACGTTCACATATACTTGGGTTTACCGATGTGAGCGAATGTAATGTTCCAGTCAGTGTGTTGCTTGTTGAGTGTCCTGCTAGCCGGCCGCTGCTGGCTCTCAACCCGCAGCAGCAGCGGCGCCGCGTTTTTACCGCGAGGTCTCGCGCCCCTGGCCTGAGCTGCTGCTGCCGGATGCGCCCCTCTCTTATCAGAGACAAGCATCGTCGCCCCGCCATTCCTTGCGCCGCGCGTGAAATTTCCCATGTCGTAAAGTCGGTCTCCCTGCGAACGCTTCCACATACTGCGTGGTGCGTTGTGTGTGTGTGTGTGTGTGTGTGAGCGGGGCCGGTAGCGAGCGCCTCGGGCTGCGCGCACGTCTCGCCACGTTCCGCTACGCTCCGCCACGCTAAAAGAAAGAGAGGCAGAGAGAAAGGAATGGAGGAGGAAAAAAATTGATAAGCTAAATTGTAGTATGTGGCGTGCATGTGCGAGTATGCGGAGGCTGTGTGGAGGGATGTGTGTGTGTGAGTGAGTGATACGGTCGGGAAGGGTTGTGCGCCGGCGGCGGGTGGCGAGAGGGAGGGGGGGAGTGTACTGTCTGGAGTGTCCGGTTGCCTCTATTGCTGGAAAAGGGAGGCCTCCGGACGGAGAGAGGGGGAGTGAGAGAGAGGAGAGTGCGAGGAGAGTTGCTGGAGGGAGAAGGACGCGACGCGAGCGCAGCCCCACGGCGGTGCAGCGGAGCGGGATGCATGCGTGTGCAACATGAGTCATTCCTGCAGCCTGTTGCACGCGCGGCGCAGCGTGCGGGCGGTCGCACTACACAGTATACTTGTGAGTCACATGCGGCTCTTCCCACGAGTCACCTATAAAAGAGGGCGCTCTGATTTCAGTTGGTTATTGTACATACACAAGGTATTTTTGACGTTGTGACGTGAGCTTGAGCCCCGGCGATTGTAGGTGGTCCCCAC
>NW_026267172.1:1639211-1641815 GCF_000697945.3 Frankliniella occidentalis | reverse complement strand
CCTCCTCCACCGCCGCCGCCCCCCTTTCTCCTGTCCGAGACAAACAAGGTGTCCACAGCCGTCCACAACAAACAGCGCGCCAAGCAGGTCAAGCAGGCCGCCGCGCCGGTGCGACGCACATGTGACGAGGTGTTGTGGCAGTGGGCGGCCGCGGGCTGCGCTGCGACAAGAGAAACACACAAGCGCGCTGTTTTGGGGGTACGAGTCCAACAGAGAAACAGACTAACGGGCTGACCGGCCAACTGACAATGCTTGCTGGCTGACTGACACGAGACGAGCGCTGCCTGACAGACGAGTTCTCAAGCTGTTTTTTCTTGAGTTTTTAATTTTATTTTCCGACGTTTCTTCGATATTTTCCAGAAATCATTCCTGGTTTTTCTTGATTTTTCCGTGATTTTTTCCCTGCCTTTTCCCCCCAAGTTTTTCGTGCTGTACACTGATTATTATTGGGGCTTTTTTCCCCCACCCCCCACCCCTGGAGGATATACGTGACTGGTTGTCGGAGGGATGATCTGGACGGTCGGGACGTGGCAGGGCTGCAGCGCGCCCTATCAGACTCACCTGGCCGCCCGTCCCGCCACGGCGCCGGCGCGGTCGGCACGCCCGTCGGGCAGGGCGGCGCGGCGGGTCTGCCTGCGTGCGAGGGGCTCCAGCCCGCCGCCCGGAGCGGCCCGGCCCGGCCCAGGAAAGTCTCCGCCGCTGACCGGAGCCGACCAATTTTAGGACGATACGAGACTGGTAATAGTTGACTTTGTCCACTTTCCCTGTGACTTGCGTGCCCTCCAGCCCGGCCAGTTTATTCCGAGTGTAAATGAACTGCGAATGTCGATGTTGCAATATGCTTCTGCTGATGTGCACGTGCATGGTGCCCGGGGCGGCGCTGTGCGCGCTGTGCCGCCTCGCGCTGCTAAATCGAGCAGCAGTCTCTTTTACTTCCGCGCAATCGGCAGAAAAAAGAAAAATGAAAACTGCGGCCGTCGCCGCCGCCGCGCCCGTGGCGGCCAACAGCGTCGCCATGCAGCTATAGGCCTACGGGCACCTGCTGACGGCGGCAGAGTCGGGTGGCCGGCGCAGCGGGAGAAAGCCGACGGACAAGCCGACGGACTGGCTGCGGTATGGGCTCAATACGTTTCTAGTGCCCTACAGTTGCCTGCCTGCCCCTACCATCTTTCCAATACACTCAAATCGCCCGCCGTGGCTATCGTTTTTGGTTTGCCGAAATATTGGCAATCATCTGTTTCGACTGGCCAACTGTTGGCCTGTTGTGAGTGCTCTCTGGCAGTCTTTCTGATTTAGAGGGCACTTTTTGACAGTCTGCAACAAGAAGCGAAACAGATGCTAATCGGTAACGGACGAGAGGACTGCTAAAAGAAACGCTAAGCTGCACTGGAAACGCAGGTATATGAATGAATACACTTGATACCTTGATACCTAATACACATCAGGGAGCAAAGACGTAAATTTTCCTTTGAAGTTCACACCTTTGTGCCTCCATGTGTTCGCAATGGCGTTCACACGCCTGCAAGTGTGCGACGTTCACACACCTGTGTTTCCGGCGTGAATGATGATGCCCCCGTACTTTTGCGGCTGGTGGTGGTGGTCCGTGCAGATCACGTCGATAAGGCCGAATGACTCACGGGCGGTATACGCACGGTGCGGGGAGCTCCCCGCAGTGAGTGAGTGAAACTTGCTCATCATGAATGAGGCGCGCAGCGTGTTTACGAAGCAACCCCTATCAGGCCGGTCATGAGAGGTGTCATCAAGAAAGCTGCTGATGTTCCGCCGGCCCGCCCGCGGCGGCGGCGGCGCCCCAGGCTGCTCGCTTTGGGCAGAGAACAGAGTGTACGCGTATGCGTGAGAACCAAAAGGTTGCACTTTGCACACCTTTTCCGGGCGTGTTTGGCGCGTAATTGACAGTGGCGGATTAAGGTCCGGCTGCCGGGGGGGGGGCGAACTGTCGGTTGCCTACATGCAGGGGTTTTGTGGCACAAATTGCCTACCTTTCAGGCTGCTCGCTTTGGGCAGAGAACAGAGTGTACGCGTATGCGTGAGAACCAAAAGGTTGCACTTCACACACCTTTTCCGGGCGTGTTTGGGGCGTAATAGTCGAAATTCTGCCTCTCGATAAAGGAATCAAAATATTGCCGTGAGAGAAATTATTGCGAGGTCCTATCTTTGTGTTGCGATCAGATTGGCTGCGCTGCACTGATAAACCAAGTGTGCAACTGGAAGTTGAATACTTGCAAGAGTCCAACTCCCCAGCCGTGCACTTGCCAGTTATCAACACGGTCGGTCGGTGTGCACTTGCAAGTGTTGAACATGGTTGATGTGCACTTGTAAGTGTGCAACTCCTCTGTTGAGCAGGCCCCACACCGTCAACCACCAATCTAAGGAAGTGTTCAACAGACGAGTTGCACACTTAAAAGTCCATAACTAGCGAGTTGAAACACTTGATAGTGTATAACTACAGAGTAATAAACAAGTGCAAGTAATCAGCTTGGCAGGTTGCGCATACTTGGTTTATCAGGGTGTGTCTGCAGCGGATCCCAACAGTGTGTCCACGTGCATGCTGTGCAGTGGCCTGCACTGCTAACAGCGCAGATT
>NW_026267172.1:1630543-1639161 GCF_000697945.3 Frankliniella occidentalis | reverse complement strand
CCCCCCGCCCCCCTTAATCCGCGCCTGGTAATAGACGAAATTCTGCATCTCGATAACGACATCAAAATAGTGCCGTCAGAGAAATTATTGCGAGGTCCTATCTTTAGGTTACGGTTAGATTGGCTGCGCTGCACTGATGAACCCAAGTGTGAAACTGGAAGTTGAATACTTGCAAGAGTCTTAACTCCCCAGTCGTGCACTTGCCAGTTATCAAGACGCGGTTGATCGGTGTGCACTTGCAAGTGTTGAACATGGTTGATGTGCACTTGTAAGTGTGCAACTCCTCTGTTGAGCAGGCCCCACACAGTCAACCACCAATCTAGGGAAGTGTTCAACAGACGAGTTGCACACTCAAAAGTGCATAACTATAGAGTTGAAACACTGGATAGTGAATAACTACAGAGTAATAAACAAGTGCAAGTATTCAGCTTGCGGGTTGCACATACTTGGTTTATCAGTGTGTGTCTGCAGCGGATCCCAACAGTGTGTCCACGTGCATGCTGTGCAGTGGCCTGCACTGCTAACGGCGCAGATTCCTCGGGCCTCCGGCGAGCGCCCGGCGCGGCGAGCTTCCTGCGGAGAAGAAGCAAAGGCAGAAAGAAGGGCGAGATGGCCGAGCAAACAATGACAGAGACAAGGTGGCGAAAGGGGTGGGGGGAGGTGGGGGAGTAAAAGTGACGACGTTGGCGGAGTGCGGAGTCTTTCTGCAGTCCCTATTGTTCTGCAGTACTGAGAGGGGGGTCAAAATTGGCGGTGTAATGTGGTCAAATATGAAACACTTTTTTAGAGGAAGGGAGATGGCATATTGACGTGGCTTCGTGGTGGTCCGCGTATTCGCGGAAAAGTTGAGTGTGAGGGAGAGGGACGGCGAATGAGGGAAGGTGAGATAGAGAGAGAAGGAGAAAGGGGGAGGGGAGGGGGGGCAGCAGGGGGTTGCTCTGGTGTCAGGCCAACTGGACACCGCGCCTTGACTCAGCAATAGCCGCGACAGCACTTCGGATGCAACATGTTGCCCGTCTCTCTCGCTCGGTGTGGAGCGCTACGGGGGGCTGATGGAGGAGGCGGCCGAGGTGTTCCAGCGGGTGTTCCGCGGACGCGATCCGCGCGGCCGGCGGGCGTCATTTCTTGCGAACGCCTTTGCCTTCCAGTAGGGCTGGAGACCCGGGGGAGGGGGGGGGGGGCTGCATCCTGCGCGACAGGAAAACGCGCGCGAGTGGCTGTTGGCAAAACACGGACGGGAGCGGATGTTTTATTTATCTCTGAGATAAGAAGTCGCCAAATTTTTAGTTTCTTTTCACTTTGCGCGCAGCAGTGCCCGGGTCGGCGAGTCGTGAAAAGCATCCCCCGCCCGTAACGACCTCGCGTATTAGGCTGCTGCCGCGCTGTATTGACTCCCTGATGAGGCCGTATTTCAGGAGCTGTCTCCATAAATCATGGGCAAGTGAATAAGGAGCTGGCGACCTGGAACAGAGTTGAGGCGGGTGCTGGAGGAGTGGTGTGATGCCTGGAACTTGGACCCGGGTGCTGGGGGAAAGACCTGGAGCGGGAGCAGGAGGAGGGGCCTGGACCGGGATCAGTAGGAGAGGTCTGGAGCTGGTGCTGGAGGAGTGGCTTGTCGTCTGGCTGGACCAGTATGTATTCTAGAGCGAGTGCTGGAGGAGCGGCCTGTAGTCTGGAGCGGTGAGCGGTACAGTACTAAACGTTCGGAATAGTCTAGACTCTAGAGCGGGTACTGGATGAGCGGAGCGGACTGCTGTCAGGAGCGGGCGTGCTGGCCCGGGTAGGAGAGGCTCGGGAGCGGGCGTTGGACAGGCGCCTGCACGCCTGCATCATAGTTTCGGCAAATCTTTAGTGTTTGGTTATGGTTTTCCAGCGTGTGGCTTAGCGCTTGGGGCCGCAAGTGGTTCGCCGTGTATGTGGGGCTGCTGTGCGGAGGAAACCCCCCGCCAATGCGGTGTGGGTTAATTCCCGTGGTATTGTAACTCGAGGGGCACGCAGGAGCGTGACCTGTGGCGTGGCGCGGGGTGGCGCGGTGTTGCGCCCCGCGTGGTGCGGCGTGGCGTGGCGTAGCAGCGCGGGCGGCCAATGGCAGCGGCGCGAGAGGCGGGGCCTGGCGGCAGGCTCCACCCACCGTCCCGCGGGCGAGCGGCCGCGAGCGCGGGGCGTGGCGGGGCGCGGGGGCGAGGTGGGGCGGGGTGCGGGTGGGTCCGGGGCGGCTCCGCCTAGGGGGTGGCAAGCTCGCCCGGGTGGTGGGCTGCACTCATACTTAAGCCAACAACCGTCGGCGTCGGTTCGTGCCGTCGTGATTCGCGCCGCGACGCCCAGGCGACGCTCTGCCGCGAGACTGTGTTAGTGTGTGTGTGCGTGCGTGTGTATGTGTTATGTGCGTGTTTGAGTGAGGACCCCTAGTGACATGTGCTAGTGCCGTAAAACATGACGAATCAGCCAACGGAGCACACCCCGGAGCCCGGGACTCCCCTCCAGGAAGTGTCGCCGCACGACATGGAGCCCGAGGCCCTGACGGACGCGTACGTCGAGGAGTTCGTCCTGGACCACCTCGATGTGTCCGTCAAGCGCGAGAACCCGAACCTGGGCGCCAGCCCCGCGGGCGACGACGCCCAGCGGCGCCGGCCGCCGACCATCCGCCTGCCCTCCATGGCGGGCGCCATCGTGTCCATGCAGCAGCTGCAGCTGCAGCAGCAGCAACAACAGCAGCAGCAGCAGTCGCCCCCGCACCAGCTGCTGACGCCGCCCAGCCACCCGGAGCCCATGTACCACCACATGGGGCTCATGCCCATGCAGCCGCACGCCGCCATGGTGCAGCACACGGGCGGCGTCCTCGTGTCCGCCATGAAGACGAGCATCGCGGCGTACGCCCCGCACGCCCCGCCGGACACCTCGACGCCGCCGGCCACGCCCAGCCCGGGGAGGACGTCGCCGGGGCTGCCCGCCTCGCAGTCCCCTCCCTCGCACTACGCCCTTGACCCCGAGCATCACCCGCACATACAGCAGCTGCGCGTGGGGGGCGCGGGGGGCCCGGCGGGGCAGCCGCCGTCGCTGATGGACGAGATGGCGTGGCTGCCCAACTCGATGCGCCAAGAGCCGCTCGACTTCCGAACGTCGACGTCGAGCCGGCCGGACGGAGAACCCGGACCGGGCGGACCCATGCAGCAGGACATGACGTGGGGCGTGCCCGGGCCGCAGGGCCCCCAGGGCGCGGCGCTGCACCACCAGGGCCACACCTCGGTCATCGCGGGCATGAGCCCGTCCAAGCAGGGCATCCTGCGCATGCACCACGAGTACCTGCACGCGCCGCCGCACCACCCGCAGCACGTGCACGACGACATGCGCGACATGGCCATGTCCCCCGGGCCCATGGGGCACCCGCGGCCCATGAGCTGCAGCGGCTCCGTCATCTCGCCGCCCAGCAACCGGTCGTACTCGCAGCACCTGGGCTCCATCGGCGACGACATCATCTCGGACGAGCAGCTCATGTCGCTGACGGTGCGCGAGCTCAACAAGAAGCTGCACGGCTACCCGCGGGACGAGGTGGTCCGCCTCAAGCAGAAGCGGAGGACGCTGAAGAACCGCGGCTACGCGCAGAACTGCCGCTCCAAGCGGATGCACCAGCGCCACGAGCTGGAGAACACCAACCGCGCCCTCGTCAGCCAGGTGAGGCGCCTGGAGATGGACTTGGCCAGGATGACCCAGGAGCGGGACCGGTACCGGGCGCAGGCCGCGGGCACCAGCCCCGAGTACCCGCCGTACCACCACCAATGACGCCAGCTGCGCGCCTCTGCCTGGAGCTAGGCGCCCCCCGGGGCTCCTGCAGGCCGAGTGCGCCCCCGGGGTCACCCCCCAGGGTCGACCCCAGCCCCGTCGGACTGGTCGCCAAGACAGACAATAAGTGCTCTTTAACCAGTGCCACGCGGCGTCAATACTTGTAAGTTACTTTCTCTTCTCTCTGTCTTTGGATTGTTAAGTTAGATGCTCTATTTTTTTGTATGAACGTAGTGGCGTTGATGTGTATGATATGATGGGGTTGGTTGATGAAATGTTCGTGAATGCAGGCTGAGGCACATATTGTGGTAATTTTAGTTAATAATGTACGTGATTTTTTTCATTCGTGGATTGTTTCCACTTTGACGCACATTCTCACTTGCGGTGATGATTCTCGCTCTCATGAGACGTCCAGAAGCACAACAAGCTCCAATATGTAGTATTAATTCATGGGACCGAAGATGAAATCCCGGCAAATTTCAGGCGGATTTTTTTGTGATTTAAGTAAAGCGCGTATTAACATATGCAGGAAAAACATGCAGTAGGGTTTTGGTGTAAAACTGATGTTTATTTGGCCTGTTGTATGACCTGTCGCCTGTCATTCCCCAGCGGTTGCAGTACTTTGATTAGTTACAGTTTTGTGTACGCCTTCAGCGGCTTGGTTGGTCAGTGGGACGACAATATACTTGATTATAGTACAACATATCGAACGACTTACGACTGTTGCGCCTTGTTTGTATTCGTGCGTCCTGAGATTTGAAAGTCAGCTACCTGGCTTTCAGGACCCGGTTCGCACAGCAAAGCTGTGGTCCGGCCGAACTCAAATTACAGCGTAACGGGCGTTGGTAACGTGAATTTAAGTATCATTATTTCGGATCTCTGGGACAGTGTTATAATGTACATTTCAAGAAATTTTTCTATTGTAGAACCAAATGTTAGACTTTGTCATCTTTTATTTAGTGTTCTTTATAAAATTTACCAGTCCCGTTCCAGTTAATGTACAAATTAAGATAAGATTATTGTCAAAGGACATCTTTTCCCCTTTATTTTGTTTCGCAGATTGTCGACTGATAAATTTAACGAACGGAAACAAGTAGTTTCACAACGTAGCTTGGGTGTAATTTAAGTGATTAATAACAATCATGATCCCATGTTTGCATCAAACAAATCGATTGTTTATCTTGTGTTATCAGACATTGGATGAACTCATCATTTTTAGTTTGTTTAACCCTTTTTCAGGTAGTAAATTGTTGCAAAATTAGAGAAGACTTAGACGGTTGATAGTACAAAGCGGTTCAATGTTCAAAGGTTTCTTTATTTATTTTTCATTGCAAAATATTTTTAGAACCATCCTAGAGTTTGCATTCATGTGTATTAATCTACTTAAATTAACATTGTTTCTTTTTCGGTTATGACATGTTTATATCCTATGAACTATATCAGCACTTAGATGATCGTGACCTTTTCGATTTACTTAATACCTATTTCAAAAGTTTTTATCACTTTTCTAGTCGAAATATAACTGAAGTTTCCTATAATGAAGATCATCGAAATTTTTAAAAATGTACTTATTTTAAATTTAATCCGATAGGTTTTGGCTTATCGCAATATGTTCTGTCGTGTCGTTAAATTTATGCAAATGTATACGATTTTTGTTTTGAATATGTTGTAAATCTTTGTTTTGTTTGGTTCCTTTACCTCTCCACTCGCGCAGCTGTTTATTTTGTTCGTAAGTTAAGTTGAAAATGCCTTAGTTGTGATACTTTTTTTTATAATTTCGTGGGCAATGTGGAGGTTTTGAGATTTTAAGTATGTGAGTGCTGGAGAGCGTCTGTGATTCTGTAAATAAATCTTGACGGCAGGTTTTATATCGTTATTTGTTACGCCTCGTATGTTACTGTGCCCTGTAATATCAGATGCTCATAAGAGTTAGTGTTTTCTACAAAATATAAAAAAAGCCCAAAGTTCAGTAACAAATATCGTTCAAAATTAAAAGAATGTCCTCTGAAATGTTTTCATGTTGACTATTGTTAGTCTATCAGTTTTACTGATATCAATAAAAGAAAAATTCAATCGCCGATTTCTGGTAGTACTAATTTCATGCTTTCATGTAACCACTGAATTACTCATACGATTGTGATCTCAATTAATACTAAACCATATACCTGTTTCATAGCCGTATCGATTGCGCGTCAAAGGTACACATACTATAATTTCGTTATTGTTCACACCTGATACGTGAAACAACTTTAAAATTACTGCTCCTCACCTCTGCTCAAAGTTCCTTGCGCGAATTCATTTCTGGATTCTTTCGGTAGTTATTGCAACTGTAAGCACTTGACACATCTGGCTGAACAGAGACATGAGCACTGCAGATGATAAGCTGTAAAAAAACACAAAATAATCACATTTTTTATCCGTGCCTCTGCAAGTTCAAAAGTCATATCAGGCAAAGCTCTCACCCCCCGTCTCGTATCCATCACATACACGAGTTGCGGACTTGACATGATTAGACTCTCAATTGTGCTGCTAGATCGAGCAAGTTTTACACCATGGCTATCACTTGTCTGTGATGGGGGGAAGAGGGGTGGGGGAGGAGGGGCTAGGTGACGCTCCTGGGTCATTAAAACAAAGAACGCCCCCGTTAGCTCTCTCTCTCTCTCTCTCTCTCTCTCTCTCTCTCTCTCTCTCTCTCTCTCTCTCTCTCTCTCACCCTCTCTCTCACCCTCTCTCTCCCTCTGACAGGGCCCCCGCGGTGACATTGACACGCTCCTGCCGGGAGCACCCACCTCCCTCCCCCACCCCTTTCATGGGCCCAATGAGTGCAGCTTGTCTTTATCTCTGCGCGCTGCACTTTCTCTGGTCTGCCTCGCTCCGCAAGGTCGTCCCTGTTAGGGTTGCGACGGCCGGTAATGTTACCGGTAACGTTACCGGAAAAATTGGTAATTTACGGTAATTTACCAAATGCTCGGTAACGTGGAAAAAAACGGTACTGATAACACTTTAAAATGAGTCAAAAACTCACTTTCCAGAAGCAAAAATCACATTCGGAATAGTAAATATGACATATTATCACCTTTTAAGTCACGTCCTAGAGACCTGATAGCAAATGTGTAATTATTCTAAAGTTTAAAAGGCACAGCTTTAGATAACGATTTTTACGGGTGTACTTTTGGTAACTCTATATATACCACTGATGTTTATAAAAACAAGAGAAAAAACACAAATATTCCAATAGATATAACTAATACCGGCTATTCCGCCACTTTTCAAGCAGTACACAATAATTGCGATCGCCAATAAATAGTACATTGCCAACTTTTCTACTAGAAATTGAATTTTTCCAATTTTTCCATAATTTCCGGTAATTTACCAATTTTTCCGTAATTTACGGTAACATTGATTGTTACTGGTAATTTCGCAACCCTAGTCCCTGTTCTGCTCGGGCGTCAGAGGGGGTGGGACGGATCATTGCGGGGGCATTATCCTACAAGGGCGCAATAGTGAAAAATGTAACATGTTGGGTCATTTCTAAGAAACATTTTCGTTTTGCTTGTTACTCGAGGAGTGAATGTAGTATTGGCTCTGCTTTCATTTGAACCTTACACGAACAACCTGAGGTCTGCGAGAAACATTAGGGCTCGAGGTGGCTCGGTGGCTGCCAGGTATCCTGCTGTGCGAGAGAGACGTGCCCCGACTGACTGCAGGTTGAACACTTGGAATCAGTATTTGGACGCAGTCGTTAATTTGCACGAGTTCAACTGGTTTGTTGTAAACGTCGACGTGTTTAACAGCTCTGTTGCACATTACCCACAACTATGTTCGAGGGGTGCATTTCGCCAACGTGCCCTTGTTTGTTGTTATACAGAGTGCGCGAGAGAGACAGCGGACGTTCTCCTAACCTGGAGAGTGTGTGGTTCATTTCCCACGCACGGGGCGTGTGCACCAGGCAGGCACTTCGCGCCCGCATAAGGGCACTGGGCACTGATTGAACCCCCGCGCGTCACGCGCGCCCGCCCGGCCTTTTCCCTGTCCCCTTCCTTCGCTCCCTCTCCCTCCCTCTCCCTCCTCTCCCTCCCTCTCCCTCTCTCCCTCCCTCCCTCTCCCTCCCTCCCTTTCCCTTCCTCTCGCTCCCATCCGCACACTCCGAAAGACGCACCTCTACGCACACCACAGGCAGGCCCGCAACAGCCCGGCTTAGATCCTCATCAACCTTTTCAAAATAGTAAAATATGTAGCACCATCAATGACACTTAACTTTTTCCCACTTTCTCGATGCATTTTATGGGCAAAATGCTAAATTGACTGCGTACTGCGTACTGTATCCGAAACGTTTGAACTATCCAATATGACATGAGCGTCAGGGAGAGGGTAGGAGGAAAGGGGAGGGGAAGGAGCGGCGGGGGTGATAGAGAGTCGTGCACTCGTCATGTCAAGACAAGAATAAAATATAAAAGAGAGGGTGGCTAAAGGGATGAATCGCTGTACATTTTCCGGTCCGCGTTGTCGCCGTGCAACGAACCACAGCAAGCTGCTGGTGCGCCGCGCGCCTGTCGCGGATCTCACTCTCCTCCCTCCCCCTGCCCCTCCTGCGGGGCGCTGCTCTGCCCTTCTCCCCTCCCTCCTCTTTTCCCTTGATGTGCATGGATGCATCATAGGCCGATTGACTTCCCAGTTGAGCTAACCGGATTGGCTCTCGCGACCACGGCGCCCCATACGGACCGTGATCGCTGTCCGCCGACACTGCTCTGAAGATGAGTATGTTGTCGCGATGAAAGTGAAGTAACTCGACATACTTTTTTGCACGGAGTATGTCAGAGTTAGATTGGGTTCAATCG
>NW_026267172.1:1626978-1629294 GCF_000697945.3 Frankliniella occidentalis | reverse complement strand
CCCCTCTCGAGTTGTGGAGTCTTATTTGCCCAGCACGGTACTGATACCCTTCGAAGACGGCGGTCCTTCTGTCTCATGAGCTCAAAGCGGCTCAATGCGTACCAGTACCTCGTGACGTATTTTAGTCGAAGGTGCGGCGCAACACTGAACATGTTCGAAGACAAGAAGAGAAATGCAAAGAAATTTGCCAACGAACCTACACTGATTTTATTTCAGTTGCAAGTACTCGCGTGCAGCACGTGTGTTCCCTGCTCACGTGCGCAGGTCGTCGTAAACATTTCGGAAGGCCTCGTGTGCGTTAGAGGGGAGAGAGAGAGAGAGAGAGAGAGAGAGAGGAGGGGGCGAGGGGGCGCGTTTTTTGAGCAGGTGGGTGGGCAGCACGCCGGCTTGCCGCAGTTTTACACTCGACGCTTATTTCCTTTTACGATGTGACAAACGCGCGCGCGAAGACGTTTCGTTTGGACGCGCTGCTGCGATTCGCCGTCGTCGTGTGGACCGTATAGTGCCCGGCCCAAGTGCCCCGTTTGTGGGGCGTTCCCTTCCATTTCCCCGCCGCCGTCCCGACGCGCTAAGCCGCCGTGTCGATGGGTCAACCAGTTGGGGATTCCATGTACACACTGAATAATATTCCAAAAATATTCCAGATATTTCTTTATACGTTGAGTCTCACGTGACCACACGTACATTCACAATAACACGTGATTTATACCCCCTCTGGGACTTAACATGGTAAAGTATTCTAGGTGTTCCAATAATATTCCAGATAATACATGTACACCAAAAAACTGAGTGGTCAGTGGTCAACCCCTCGCGCAATGTGCTTCGCGCGCGCGCCGCTCCGGACAAACGTTAAATGTACACTGCTTTGTCGACGCCAATGCCCAGTCCATGTCACCGCTTGGCAGATGGACCCGAGGGGCCGTCGATTGTTTGCTTGTTGCATAGATTACCCTCGTCTCCGATGACAACACCAATTCCATTTTTATGTCCATTTCAATAAACGAACCGTGGATGGGTTCCTTAAAAATGCACTGGAGAATCATACGTGTTACGTCGCATTTTTGCGGGATCAGAAATTTAGACTTGAATGCCTCCTGTAAAGGGCTCTTAATAAAAAGCTCTAAGGTGCTATAATAATAATTTAGTTCCTCGAACATTCTCAGTGTCCTTGTATAGGCCCCGCCATACCTCCAGCCCTCGTTAAAGGTGCATCTTGACACCTTACTTTGTTTATTTCTAGTGCACTTTCAAGGTGTGCCATGCTATCATGCCACTGCCGGCGGAAGTCCTGCCCCGCTGCTCCGCGCCTTTGGAAAGAGAGAGTGTATTATGATTAGGGGGCAGGACGCTCCCTTTGAGACGGTCACGGCCGGGGCGCGCTTGTATGCCTGAGAGCCAGCGGCCCAGCGAGCGCCTGCGGAGTGGACCCCCCCCCCCCTTCCCTTTCCAAGAAAGGGGGCCTCGTGGGGGCCCGGGGGGGGGGGGGGGGGGGGGGGCGCCACTATACCATACTCTTTCCCCCCTAGACTGCCTCGATATTTCTCAGGCCATTCTTATGCATAGCTTCGGGCTGCCGCAGCCCCGGCTGGTTGCGCCTGCCCCTATCAGAGATTCACTCGGCCCGGCCCCGGCGCGCATGTCGTTTGTCTTCACGCGCGGCAGGAAGCATGCTTCTGGGGGCGGCTGCACCGTGTTCACCGCTCCAGTCTTGCTGTTCAAAAATCTGGAATTTTCCAGAAAATTTTGTACTTATTTTTCAGAAAATTTTAATTGATTTTTACGTACCAAGAAAAAGACAAATTTGCCAACACACAATTTTTGTCCTATTTTCTGAGAACATTTTTCTGGATCATTGAAGTCCTACTCCAGTCTTGAGTTGAGGCTCCTCGACTGCGGCTGCCTCGAGTGGCGCAACCTCTTTGGATCATGTTGTGATGTGGGCGGCTTGAGGGCGACTTACTTCATCATCCGTCATTTCCAGCGACGCCACAACGTCACACACAAACCTCAGACCAAACAAAGTCGCACGTTGGCAAGCCGGTCAGCGCCGCCACCGGCCGAGACTCGAGGCGGGGCGCGGGGAGCGGCGCAATGCGATCCCAAAACAAAACACCAGCACCAGCAGCAACTCCCCTCCCTCCCCGCCCCCTCTCCCCCATCTGCTGCAACATTGTTTGACTGCAACGAAACACCACGCCTCCCTGCAGGCTGGAACTCCTGAGATCTCCCCCCCCACCAAATGCTCGGTAACGTGGAAAAAAACGGTACTGATAACACTTTAAAATGAGTCAAAAACTCACTTTCCAGAAGCAAAAA
>NW_026267172.1:1619509-1622233 GCF_000697945.3 Frankliniella occidentalis | reverse complement strand
GGTTTCTTCGGTGTCTTAAGGCGTATAAGTAGAGAAAACTGTAAAAAAAATATATTCGTACATGTACGAAAATATTTTGTAATAATTCACCAATTACAAAAGGTGTCGCACATGATCCACCTCCCACTCTTAAATGTCATTTGATTCCAAGTTGATAAGCAGTGCTTGTCAATTTATAATTTAAAATTGTTGTACATCTTCCATGAAAAAATTTCCCGTACTCGGTACTGCAATTTTTCACAGTCAATGTTCGCTCAAATATCGTTCGGGCGATCCTGTCTCTCGGTGGAGTTGCGCTCGCTAGGAGGGCGGGTGGCCGTCGCGAGCTCACCTCTGTGCGGCAGATGCTGTGTGTATCTCGGGAGGTGAGAGCGGGAGTGGGGGAGCGAGCGAGCGAGCGGGAGGGAGGGAGAGAGAGACAGAGTGAGAGGCGGTGAGAGGGCCGGACGGAGAGAGAGGGCCCGCCGCCAATGGGGCTCGGGGGGCCCGCGCGCGCCGCCCATTGGCCGGAGCCCGGAGCGGCCCGGAGGCGGGAGGGGGGAGGGGCAGGTGGGAGAGGCGGCCGCCACCCACCGCCACCCCCTCGCCCTTCTCTAATTAGGGGCGGGCCGTGCGTCTGGAGGTCCCCGATGACGACCTCCCCAGGACGACCCTAGGGGGGCAAACGGACACCGGAAATGGCTCGAGAATCACCTAAAAATCCTCGTGTTCAAAGTTCGGTGCCAATCGGGTGCTTAACTTGACGACCCAGGACGGACACGGCCCGGAGGATGGACCTCCACTACGTTCAGCCTGCGGGGTAGGCCACGCCTAGGCTGTCGTGCACACCTGCGCTCGGGTGGCCTACCCTGCAGGCGCCTGCTAGCCTTGATGCACGCTCCTCCGCTCCTCCAAGGAGGACGTCTGCGCTTTAAAATCTGGGGTGCCAAGCAACTGGGTGGGCGTCGAAGATGCCAGGTGTACGACCTAGACACCTGCAGTACACCTCAGCCTTGCGGTGTACTCTCTCTCGAGATGGTGAAAAGTCGGTCGTGTGCGCCTGTAACGTGCAAAGTTACTCTTTAAAAACAAAAACTGGATGCTAGCTCAGCAGTGCCGGATAGAGGGGCGTGGTCCTAGCATTGAATTTCTTTAGGGCGCCAAGGAATATCATTCCTTTCAAAACCAAAACCATAGGTACATAAATATCACAGTTTATTGCATTCAATGACTGACACAGTAGCACTTGGCACAAAAGTAGACAATAACCTCATCATGATACCGGCCACATGGCCAAAAAGCACACGCTCCACCGCGGGAGACTAAAACGTACATACAAAACAGTACCACGAGGCATTCCACACCAAACTCAGAAAGTCAGTGACCTTGAAGACGTCAAAACTTGAGGCATAGCGAAACGAAAATACAGAACTTCATAGTAGTCCAGTCATGGAGAATGACGACCCTAAAAGAGTTGAAACAGGCAATCACTAACTGAGAATGACTTTAGATGCAAACCACTCAAAGCGTGGACGGAGAGCTCACCGGGAAAATGAGGATGTTAGGCGGGACTTGGTCTTTCGCACGCCCGGGTCGGTGTCGCGCCAAGCTCTGGCACACCGAGCCGGCCAGCTGACCAGCTGAACGTCAAAAGTGGAAGGGGAGAGGGAAGGGGACAAGCCGGAGTGCACTCGACGCACAGACAACGCCATCCCTCGGCACTGCCGAAAACCTTTGTGCGATGGGTTGCCTACGCGCCGGGCGCCTTGAACCGGACCGTGACACGCCCCCACATTAGTTGCCGAGTTTGTGTGTTCTGTGTACACATTCACATTTCAGTGTATGTGTGTGCGCACGCTCTTGTGGTTGTGTTCACGTACAAGGGGCGGGGGTAGAGAGGTAGTAGTGGCGCTACCCAGGCGCTGCTGCGTCGGGGTCATATCTAGGATTTATCTATCAGATTATGTGTCACCCGCAGAAGTCCGCCCCACTATTATTGGGCCGGCGCTACGGCCTATTCCAAACGTGTTCAAAACTTGCGAGTCGCGTTGCGAGTGTTCAACTTTGTAGCTGTGCACTACGGAGGAGTGTTCACCTCCGCAGTTGTGCAATTCCGAATGTTCAACAAACTCCTCTATGTTGAACATTACCCACACCCACACAGTGTGCTAAGGGAGTGAGAAGTAATAACCTGAGGATTTTAACGTCCAGGTGCACTTCTACCGAACTGGACACTTGCAAGACTATACATTGAAAAACCTCAAACCTTACAGAGAGTTTTTGCATCGAAAGCAAAAATCATCTCTCTTTTCCCATCTGAGACCCGTATGGCCTCTGCGCTCAGGGCCTCCGGCCTCCGACACACTCTCGCGATTGGTCCGTTTGGCAAATACAGCACGCTACTGCTGCTAATCTGCGTTATGACAAGCAGCAGTTAGCCTCCTCCCCAATGCTGTAGAGAGGACTTCTGACTTACATATCACTGCCGATGAATTACGATACGAATGGTGCGGCGACTTAACGAGTCTAGGAGGGCGGCGGCCAGCCCGGCTATGTGCCCTGCCCTCAGCCCAGCAGCCTCGAGCCTGCTCTGCCCTCCCCCGCGACGTCGCCCGCAACGACTTGTTTGCTTTGGTGTTGGTGTCACTCGACCTCGGCCACGCATGTTTCTCTCTATTTGTAGTGGCGGTGTACCAAGTGGGTAATACTTTACCGGACCTGCGGCCGAGCCTGCGGCCTGGCGGA
>NW_026267172.1:1600455-1615681 GCF_000697945.3 Frankliniella occidentalis | reverse complement strand
GGGGGGGGGCGTCCCCAGGCTCCCAATGCGATCTGCTGCACTCCCGCCACGTCGTCCCCGACGGAGCAAAACAAAAGGATACACCAAATTTTGTAAAGAGACCAGGCATCGTTTGAAAACCGTATACGGCGTTGCTAAGCTATGCGACTAACGACGCATTTGTTGCCTTTTTAGAAACGTCGTTTCGTTGTTTCCAAGATTCCAATCAGAGAGGTGACTTTAAACCCGAGCTCCTCTGCCCTTGCCCCTCGGCGAGGAGAGCGCCCTGGTGCGGCCGCAGCTCTGCCCGCTATGCCCGCCCCCCCTCTCTCTCTCCCGTTTAAACCAGACAAGCGCCCTGCGTTTTGGCCGGGTGGTTGACTCTCCCCTAAGGTCAAGCGGCCGGGGCCGCCCCTTGTGGGGCACCTAGGTCGGGTCTAAGGGCGAGGCGGGGCGCGGCGGGGCGCTGCGTGACCAGATCCGGTTAGCCAAGTCTCCCTACGGCTTCCGAGGCTTCAGCCCGAGCTGTTAGTTTGCATGCCTAGAGTCCCAGCTCTGCACTTACGCCCTCCTCCTCCCGCGACCCCCTCCTGCGGGCCCCGGGGCGACAGTTAGGACCTCGGCAGCGCCCTTTGAGGTGGGCTCCTCCCGCGGGGGGACCTTATGGGGGCACCCTACGGGGCACACCCACGCCGACAGCGCCCCAAAACAGAATCGGCACATGTGCCCGCGCCCTAGGACCTGCGCGACCCGCCCCTTTAGGGGTAGGCAACCGCAGGGGCGCACCGTTGCGGCTGGGGGCGGCGGGCAGGCTCCTCCGCTCCTGCTCGCTCCCTCTCCCTCTCTCTCTCCTCTCCTCTCTCCCTCCCCTCCCTCCCACACCCCGCGCGCCACTTCGCCCCGCGCCACCCCCTCGCCCACCTCCGTCGCTCTCTCTGGTCGGAGCCCCTTGCGAAATGAAACCAATTTGCGTCCGGCTCGAGCACACTGTCAACATGATAGATGTTAAGTGGGGCGTGGCGGGGCGTGGCGGGGGCGTGGCGGGCCGTTCAAGAGGTGTTCCGCGTGGTGTCGTTTGCCGGGTCGAGTCGAGAGGACAGGCAAGAGAGCCCCTGAGGCCACTGGGAAATCTGCTCCTCTCTCTCTCTCTCTCTCTCTCTCTCTCTCTCTCTCTCTCTCTCTCTCTCTCTCTCTCTGCCCGACACTCCCTTCCCGGTGCACCCTCGCGTGTCTGACTGTCCCACGTCCCGCAGCGCCTCGCCGTGGGTGTCAAAAATTGAAATGGAGTCCGTGAGGCCGGCGTGCTGCAGGGGTGCCTCCGCCACGCCCACGGCATTCCCTGGGCCTTGTTGGCCAGGACTCGATCTCGTTTGCTGGCTGCTCTTTCCTCTTTTGCCTACCGAGAGATGAAGCTCCTCTGTCGTCATTCACCACTTTTGCAGACGCGATATTTTCGCGCACACTTGCAATAAAAACATTAATTTCTTCGTCGAACCAGTGGATTTATTCTTTGGACAAAATTGTAGTTTTGAAAAATTGACGTGTTAACCTTTCTTGAACCACCCTACTATGGTCCGAATGTTTTAACCATGCAAATGCTGCCCGCCTGGTCGCCGAGCCCGATGGGCTGCCCGCCTCCCCGGCGCAAAGCGCGCCTCGCGCAGCTTGCCGTGCTCCATCGCGACGCCATCGGGCCGACGCGATATTTGCCGTCGTGCGGTGGTACCCCGTGTGAGGGGGGCTTATCCACAATTAAAGAATGAGCTTGCTCGCGGGCGGCGCACCGCGCGGTGTGGGCGGGAGCCAACCCTCTCAGAGCAAACGCGCAGATTGGCTGCTCGTTAAACTACAATAAGCTCGGTTCTGCGTGCGCAGCTCCAGGGAGGCCGCTCCGGGGCCAGGGGAGATAACGAGCCGCGAAAACGCGTATAATACCGCCGCGCGGGGCTCGCGAGGCCGCGACCTGCGCTGCCACACGACACTTTTAAAACGTGCAATTTTGGGCGGTTTTCGATCATGTTTTCGCTTGGGTTTTTGAAACTTACACTCTCCTCAAAAGAAACCCATACGTTACTCACAAGAACAGTAAGCTGGATGACCATTCACACACCAAAATGGGAGGATGGATAACAATTACGCGTCGGACATTAAATTTGTACAATGGGCAAATAACATATTAGTGAGGACGTTATGGGCAAATAACATATTAGTGAGGACATTTTAAGATACGTTGGACTGAATTCTGGATCTGGCGCCGCCCCTTCTGTGGAGGCCCCCGAATGCTTGTTCCGGGGCCGCGTGGTCAGAGACAAGGGTTATACGGCCGCGGCAGGCCTTGTCGTGCCCTGCTGGGTGGCGGTCGCGGGCCGGACCCTCAGCAGCAGCAGCCGCAGCAGCAGCAGCAACTGTAACGGCGCTTTACTCGTATCACGACTGTCAGCAAGATGACCATCTGCTTCTTTAGTGCCACCCACGAATATCCTCCGGCCTCAGCAGCAGCAGCGGCGGCGGCGGCGCAACAGAGAGCGGCAGTGCGGGGCGGGGCGGCCAACCTCCGAGGGCAGCGGGCGGAGCTCGGCCGGCACCTCGTCCTCTGCAGTAAAACGCGCAATAAGCTTCTTGCGATATCCTCCGATGCCACCACCCCCTTCCCTCTGCTCTGCTCCGTCCTCGTCTTCTTGTCCCGCAGGGTGGCCCGCCCGCGGGCGGCGTTTCTATTTGTGACGCGCAGTTCGTTTTATACAGGGTGATCACGAGTTATAGGGAGAGAGGTTTGGGAAGAGGCAACACTGTATCGGCGCGCTGGGCTTTGACGAGGGCGTTGCGACGCTGTTATGCGGGCGAACTATACCGGCTAGTGGGCGCTGCCGGCCCTGTTTATTGGCACTTTGGAGATTTATGCCCCCCGGGAAGCCACCCCTACCGCCCTGCTACCCCCTGCTGCCCCCCACCCCTAGGCCGGCCCCGCCCCCCGTCCCGCCCCCGCGGTGGTGGTCCATTCGGACGTATGCACGGTGACCAGAGAGGGAAGGAGTTACGAGCTTCGCATCAATAGAAACAGGGTTTTTTTTTTCTCCCCCCGCCGCTCTCTTTCTCTCTTCCTCTATTTCCCCCTAGGACCAATCAACAAATTGCGGCGGCAAAAGTCTCTCGTGTAGGCAAGCAGGCTACTTCTTCTTCTTGCAGCAAGAAGCGCAGAGGGTTGTGTAAAAAAAATCGTGCTTGTGCTTCTTGTGTGTCATCCCGGGGAGGGGTAGGTCGTGCGCCCCCGCCATTAAACAGTCCCGATAAACGGTAGGACGGATAGAGCAAACACTGGAAAAGCCTGTGTCACTGTGTAATTCTACAATTGCATTTGTATCTTTCAATCGTTGAAATTTATGCAATCAAATTTTTTGCACATATTTCTGTGTTGATTTGAACACTTTTGTTCATTCATTTAATTTCTACGAAATTATACATTTTGTGCACAAATTTCAAATTTGTCTGAAACGTGACGTATGACTAACTTAGCACAAACTTTTCCACAAAAACGCACAAATACCTCGACAAATACACTTGTAGTGTATTGTTAATTCATCGAAACCTTTTAATAGGCAAGTGTACAACCTTCTTTAGTCCAGGCCAACCCGCTCTCTGGGGAAATCAACCTCACGACGGGTAAATGGGGCTTGTTCTAAACGGCCTGTACACAAGGTATAGTAGAAACCAAAATGTATCATTTTTTTCTCTTTGTAAGGGTGCATCACTTGGGGGAGGACGGCAGCGTCCAGCTGCCGGGCAGTTAGCCCCAAGTGGCGCCCCGCCGCTGCAAGCATGGAGTGTGTGGCACGGAGTGGACGGACGCGCGCTGTACGCCACATTTATTATATGCGCGCCCTAAAACTGTCCGCGCCCGGCCCCCGTATCTGACCGCATCTGACCGCCCGCCCTCCGCGCTCGGACCGCGCGACGGACTGGACGCGAGGGGTGACTTAATAAGTTTCCGAAGGCTCCCATATCGATACGCGTTTCCTCTGCGCTGCCACACGCCTCAATATGCCGTGTGTATAGTTGGTGTAGATCGGTGTTGATAAATGTAATATGTTTTTGACAATTTATTACGTGAAAAAGTATTTAATTGCTCCACACTTTTGATTTTTTTGGCAATTTTACTTTGCCACGCCAATTTATGTTTCAGAGCTTGAGGTTGTTATCTCATTTTGCGGAGCGCATGTGGAAGAGATTTGAGATGGTATTGCCGTGCCGAACGTGCGCGCGCGCGCGCGTGTGTGTGTGTGTGTGTGTGTGTGGTGCCCTGCTCGCCAGGCTCGCGCTGCAGACCGATCCGTGTGTGTGGCATTACGATATACCAATCCGATCCTCTTATGAGCGATTCACTTCCGTTTTATTTCACTTGGTCGCACGATCAATTTGGCGGTGCCGGCCGCCCGGTGCTGCGCCGCCGGTGCGGGGCCGAGCTGGGCAGGACCCGTGTGTCGCGTCAGCAGCGTCAGCAAGCCCGTGCAGCTTATTATTATTAATAACAGGGCATTTTATTATCTCCTATGCTGCTGGCTTTCCTCCTTTCTTTTTCATTTAAATAACCTCGCGCAGGTTACGGCAAAAATGTTCATACATAGCAATTAATTGAAAAGAAAGTTTCAGAAAAGTTTACGTTCCAGTCATCGTGACGAGAACTCACCCACCAACCCCCAACCCCCTTCTTGTGGAGACTTTTCCTAACTATGAAGGATACCAATTGTATCTTCTTACATTCATAGATTGGAATACTGTTTACACAGCTCACTTCACTGATAAACCAAGTGTTCAACTGCTCAACACTTGTAAGTGTGCAACTGCAAGTTCAATACTTGCAAGTGTTCAATTCAGTAGTAGTATAATTGCAAGTGTCCAACTCGGTTTTTGTGCACTTGTAAGTGTGCAACTTCTCTGTTGAACACTTCTCTCACAGTAGGCGCCCGATCTAGAGAAGTGTACAACAGGAGAGTTAAACACTTACAAGTGCACAAATACCGAGTTAAACACTTGCAAGTGTACTACTACAGACTTACACTTACAAGTGTTGAGCAGTTGAACACTTGGTTTATCAGTGTTGCGTTATCACTCTTACACTGATAAAGAAAGTGTGCAACTTTCAACTGACGTACAAATGCAAGAGCTCAATAACGTTATGCTGCACACTTTTAAATGTTTGACTGGATATTTGAATTCTGAAAAGTGTTCAAAAAGTTAAGTAAGTGTCCAACTATTTTTCTTGTCGTTTTTAGCCCGCTCTTTTGCTTAAAAGCTATATAAGCGGGCTTATGCCATCGCCTTTGTGTCTGTCTGTCTGTCTGTCTGTCTGTCTGTCCGTCTGTCCGTTCCCCAAGAAGGACGTGAGCTAGAGGTCTGAAATTTTCAGGGTATTATTGTTGTCACTTCTGGACAACGAAACGGTTGGTGCAAATCCTGGCAACCACCCCTGAGTGGGTCTGAGAGGGTAACAAAGAAATAGGGGTTGGTCCAAGAAGTGGAAAAAAAATATTTTTTTATTGTCTTCTAAGGGGTAACTCGTGAAAGTAGAGCCCTTCGGGCTAAAATTTCGACCGTTTGGCTCTATCTCTCACCGTTTAGGCGCTAGAGGGAGTTTTTCTGACAAAAGTGGCCCAAAAACAATATATTAAGCTTAGAAAATATTTGACGGTCTGCTAAGGGGTAACTTGGGAAAGTAGAGCCCTATGGGCTAAAATTTCGTCCGTTTGGCTCTATCTCTCACCGTTTAGGCGCTAGAGGGAGTTTTTCTGACAAAAGTGGCCCAAAAACAATATATTAAGCTTAGAAAATATTTGATGGTTTCCTAGGGGGTAACCTTGTGAAAATATAGCCCTGTGTGTTAAAATTTCGTCCGTTTGGCTCTATCTTTCACCGTTTTGGCGATAGAGGGAGTATCTCTCACCAAAATGGCCAAAACAGAAATGTTTTTATTTTTTCAGAAGTACACTTCTGTCTGAGAAGTTTGCGGCCGGTTCAAAATTTTCTTTTAAGCAGAAGAGTGGGCTTATTTTATGGTGGCACATCATTAATAAAACGTGTACACTTTCATTCAAAAAAAAAAAACACACAAAAAAAACACATTTAGTTTTTTGTTGTTTGAACACGTTCGGTGTCATTCAGAGTATGCCTGGAAGTATATTTAACTTCTATGTCTAGTCTTATGTACATTTTCATAGATGTGTTATTGGATTCATAAGCTAACGTCAATAACTTAAAATTTCGGCATAACT
The DNA here is from genome assembly GCF_000697945.3 of Frankliniella occidentalis. Classification (NCBI taxonomy): domain Eukaryota; kingdom Metazoa; phylum Arthropoda; class Insecta; order Thysanoptera; family Thripidae; genus Frankliniella; species Frankliniella occidentalis. The sequence continues at coordinate 1,609,436 of NW_026267172.1, read as the reverse complement.
TGAATGTATTCTACAAACTGCGGCACACACAGCCAAAGATGTTCAGCGTATGAAAAGAATACTTCGTTTGTTGAGTTTTACTTACGAAGTAGACAGAAAAGGTACCTGGCAAAAAGATGGTTCGAAGCAAGCCGTCACTCAAACGGGCCGAAGGCCCGTTTTCGGATAGAAGATGTATAACACCATAAAAATTCAGAAGGGACGGGCCGAAGGCACGTCCCAAACGCCGCCGGCAGGCCAAGCTGGGCCCGCTCCCTGCCGAACCGAGTTGCCGGTGGAGCGAAGCGGAGCTGGCAACTTGGTTTGGCGGAAGAGCGGGCCCAGCTTGTTTATTTTAGCCCTTTTTTTTGGTAAAATTTTGAAATCTTGTGTTTCTATTATTCTTCTCAGTCCGTTTAGCCCTTTCCACCCCCCACCCCTGAATAGCAAAAGGGGAGGAGGAGGAGGAGGCCAAGTCGTCCACAAACTGCCCCCTCCCCTCCTTCCCACCCGGCGGCTATATAGGCCGGGCCCGGACCGGCTGGGCCATATATCTTTTTATCTGGCCCGGGGATTCCTTTAAAGTGACTTCTGAACTCCATAAAGAATAAACCGATTTTTGTGTCGGACAACATTGAAATGGCGCGCTGGGCTGCAATCTGTCTTGGGGCGACCCAGTGCGCATGTTAGGGGGAGGGAGGGGAGGGAGGGATGGCGAAGAGCTCGGTGCAGACGACACGCCCCGGAAAATATTTTCTGCCCCTATATAGTATGAGTGCGATCAGGTCAGGTACCCGGCGACAAAGAGGTGCCCAGAAAAACTTCCGAATTATTTTTTTCTTCGTCTCTTTTTCCTCGCGAAAATGAATCTGATTTGCAGAAGGGAGCGCTGCGGAGGGAGGCGTTGCCAGGATGCTCCGCTCGCTCTCCCCTCCCCTCCCTCACTAGTAGTCTTTTCGCCGGCGGCGGCTTGTTGCCCCTTTCAAAGGAAATAAGGTTCACTTCCTGACGGGGCTGCGATACCATGTCGTCGATTCTCACCCATTAGCGTTTCCCAAAACATGATGGCATATCGCCTGCACAATTTATGCTGCACATTTCTTATTTTTTCTGACTCGATAAGAAAAAGACGTAGTTTTGCGTACTTTGCTGCTTCAAGTCGGGATTTTTCGAGTTTCAAGCAGCAGCAGCAGCAGCCCACGGTGCCTGTTGGAGGCGGCCTAGTCGTACGTCACACATCCAGAGAGAACTTCGAGGAAGCTTCCTCTCTCTCTCTCTCTCTCTCTCTCTCTCTCTCTCTCTCTCTCTCTGATCCTGTTCCTGATCCTCGTTGCTCATCCTCCTGCCCGAGTATGACGTAAAGGGCTGAACGCTCAGACAGCCACATCAATTATCGGCGAGAGCAGGGGCGGGGCGCGGGCATAAACAGAATCTTGCAATCATTTCTGCTCGATTGATTCCAAAGTAACACACTGCTAGGCTGGCTGGCTGCGCTCCTCTCTAGGAATACCCACGCCTCTGGCGAGGCCTCTGTCCCCACACCTCCCCTCCCCGCTCACCAACCCCCGCACCCCCGGACTGCTCAATGGCCCAGGACGGGCGCCCTGCTCACCCCGCGCCACCGCCGGCCGCCACCCCTCTCCTCGCCACGCCCCGCCACGACCCGCCACACCCCGCCACGCCCCACCACGCCTCCGACGTGTCGCGCGCCGGCGGGAGAGAGGGAGGGAGGGCGAGAGAGGGGGAGGTGTTTGAAATTGAAGTTGATCTGGTGGACGTGATTTTGGAATCATCATGAGACCGCACGAGCCGGGCTGCGGCGTGCTTCGAGAGGGTAAGGGGAGGGAAGAAGGGACGGGAGAGAGAGAGAGAGAAAGCGCAACCCACCCCTGCGTTCTGTCTTCACGCTCTTTAAAACCAATTTGCACAGACTGAAATGAAAAGCACAATGAGCTCTAAACACATATTTCCTTACTGCGTCTTCACTTGTTATTTTTAATGTCAATTGATACAACAAAAATGCACAAAAAGTCATACCGGGGTGCAATACTGCTGCTCTTGTTGCTGGTCCTTCCCTCGCCAACCCTCTGGACTCTGGACCGAGAAGGTGATCGGGTGGGACAGTGCTCCTGCGCCCTTCCAAAGGACAAGTGGCTTATCCGTCCGTCACTTGGGGAAGTGGGGTTCGGATTAGTCCAACAGCTATGAAAGAGAGAGAGGGAGAGAGGGAGGGAGGGGGGGAGGGAGTAGTGTGCTCCATGGCAGGGGGCCTACTCCGGCCCACGGCCCACCCCCAGATAAACTGGCCATCAATGATTCAAGTTGGAAATGAGGACATGCTCGGCCGATACAGTTCGCCGCCTCCCCCTGCCCCCGTGCCGCCCCCGACCCCGCCCCCTTGGCGGTCCCCTGCTGCACCTCCCCCGCGCCGCCGTCGCCGCCGTCCCCAGCGTCTTGTCGAGGCCTAAACTCCCCGCCTGACCTCAGGGGACTAAGCAGATTTCCGGCGCGAATTCGGGGTGGCCAGGGCCATGACCAGCCCCGTGGGGCGGGGCGCGGAGGGTTTCGGCGCTTTTTATGCGTGACCGCTCCTGGGGGACGTGTGAAGGAGAGAGAGGGGGGGGGGTAGAGAGAGTGGGGAGGCCCAGACGGTGTTCGCACGGTGAGGCAGAGACTGTACGGAGAGCGGGAGGTGATTGTCGGACCCGGACCCGCAAGCGAGGGGTGGACGACTGGGCGGCTCCTGTGTACAGGCCAAAATGTACTCCAGGTGTTCTCCGATTGTACTCGTACTCCGACTGTACTCCGTGTACTCTGGCTGTTTTTGTCGCAAGTTCTCCGCGTACTCCGACTGTACACCGGTGTGCTCCGGGTGTTCTCCGACTGTACTCCGTACTCCTGTGTACACGAAAAATTCAAGTCGCCCACCCCTCGCCCGCAAGGCGCCGTGGACCTGGCGCATATCCCCTACACCTTTTATTTGAGTTGTTGAAGTCATGCACGGAAAAAAATGAATTGGTCGTCAGAACTAAATATTAGTTAATTTCGTGACAATCGATCAAAAATTTGTTGAGGTAACTAATAGTTTGTTTTCAGAACCAAGATTAAGTTGTCAGAACAAGCTGTTCGGTGCTTGAGCTAACGCATTCGTTCTAAAACCAAACCACGAATTGGCTCCTGCAGCAACGTGCTTCGTTTCAGCGACCAACTCTTGTCTCTGACAACTTAATCTTGGTCCTGACAACAAATTATTAGTTACCTCAACAATTTTTTGAACGATTGTCACGAAATTAACTATTTACTTCTGACGACCAATTTATTTTTTTCCGTGTGTTCTGTATGTGGTCACCTGCCGCCGGGTGAAGAGTAGTGGTAGCGAGAGTATGAGGGTAGTGAACGTGTGGGCCGGGGAGGGGAAGAAAGAGAGAGTAGGGGGAAGTGACCGGCAGGCGATATGCTACTACTTTGGGGAAGAAATAAAAGGGACTGGGTCTCGGTTCCGTGATTGGGTCTTCGCCTTCGCTGCGCCCCTCTCAGCCAACAGCAAAAGGGAGTGGCCGAGGAGGGGAGGGAGGAGGAGGGGGGGGGGTATCGTGTCAGTCTGGGGTTGGCCTTATCTCTGATCCAGGGGGGTGCATCGCCGCTGCTGGGGGGCTACTGCTGCTGCTCCTACTACTATACCCACTGGCTGGTAGTGCTAGTAGTACACGCTCAAGAGAGCTTCAAGCTAGTGTGTGCGCGAAATCTGAATGCTAAATACCTAGTGGTTTGGCTCGCTCGGCTGATGTGTCCTGGGCCGCTTGGTCACTTGGGGTGCAGCGCAGCGCCCAGGGTGCTTCGCACGGTCGCGTGTCCGGCGGCGCCCACGGAGCTTCACACCCCTCTTCTCTGGCTCTCTTTCTCTCTCTCTCTCTCGCACACACACGCGCGTGCACTCTCTCTTGCGGACCGCCCGAGGGGAGAGCGGGTGTGTTATTTGCTCCTCTTTTTATGCGAGCCCCGGGGACCGTTTCACGGCCCCCTCCCCTCCTCCCCCCGGACCCGCCCCCGGCTCATCGGCTCCTTGATAGCTGATCGCCAACAGCTCTGATCATGTGCGCGCTGCTCGCGGCCGCCCCCGCGCCGCTCCTGGACCCTCTGCCCACACTGTCACTCACCAGGTGCAGGCTGCTATACCGTGTCAAAGATAAAACCTTCCGTTCGATTCGATTCGTTTTCTTCATCTGAATGAGAGACTTTTTAGCTTTACTCAACTCAAACGAACGAATTTCATCTAGTTTTCACGAAAGTTAGGGGAAAGTCTAAAAGCTGGGCAAAATAAATGCAGGAGCTAAGTTTATAATCCCCTATGGAGTCCAAAAAAATAAATTAGGCTCAATTTTCCCCGTTTCATACCAGTGTGTCTGATTCGAATCTGAATCGAATCTAAAGATGTTATGGACTAAAATATATAAATGTTGGCATTCTTTTGGGCTTGTACCTAATCACACTAATATGCCTAAATATAAGTAAAATGTTTTTTGGTTTTTTAAATACATTTTGAAGTCGCCCACCCCCTTTTTATAATACCTCATGAATCAGATTTTTAAACAGTCTCCAAATTGTTTCTTACTAGCTGTTTGAGATTTTGACCCAAGCCCAACCTGAACTGCTTTGCGTTCCTTTCAATATACACACAGTTTTGAGAAAATGAGCGCAGACAAGAACGTGAAATAGTTTTAAAACTTGTATCACAGGCTGCTAGTGCGAACGGGATACAGAAACAGGGTTAAAGCTTCCCCTACAGTATGTGCCTCCTTGACGTCCTTCCTTGTCTGACGCTCTCTCTCTCACCCTCCATCCCCCCCTCTCTCGCTCTCGCTCTGTCCGTCTGGTCCGTCTGCACCGCATTACAAGTCTCCGGGTCGGCCACTACGCATCTTCTTGCCGTTTTTACGGCCCAGTTTTTTTCTCCTTCTCCTTCCCGCTCCCCCCTTCCGCCGCCTCCTCCTCTGTCCCTGGTCTCTTTATAGGGCGCATCCTGCAATTTATTGCAGTCAGTTAAAGCTATCGGCCGGCCGCGCGCGGACATCACGACTATTGTGTGTGTGTGTGTGTGTGTGTGTGTGTGTGTGTGTGTGTCCAGATCATTTCCTAGATCATGAGGGGCACGCGACTGACCAAACGCCCCGCCACGCCACGCCCTTCCCTATCGCCTCCGTGTATCGCGGCGCGGCGGGCGACACGAAAAAGAAGAGGAGGAATTCGTTACTTTGGCCGTTGATAAGGAAGAGAGAGGGAGGAGAGACAGGGGAAGCCAGCCGTGCCATACAAGGCGCTTGAAACATTTGAAACATTCCTTGTGTTTACGATGAAGATGTGGTATACAGAGAAAGATCGATGGAAAGTAGGTAGAGCTAGGTGACAGGGTGGTGTAGGTGTATAGAGGTTGAGTGTACCTTGGGTCGCACCCCGTATCTATGGTAGTGGTAGTTAAGCTGGGTGACAGGGTGTAGGTGTAGGCGTAGAGGTTGAGTGTACCCGGGGTCGCACCCCGTACATATGGCAGCGACACGGATATTACCAGCGGGCGGCACACGTGAGAATAACTGCTCCCGTCTTCCCTTTTTTTTCTCCCCGCCCCCGGAGCTCCTCCGTTTTATTATTCGTCGCCTCCTGGCTTGGCTCGGCCCCGCGGCCCTGATATTGACGTAAGGTCCGGCCCATAAATCCATAAAAAGAGTCCGGCGACTAATACCGCCCAAGTCTGGGCAGGCGCCTGCTGCTGCTGCTGCTGCTGGCGCCTCCAATGCACCTGCGCGCGCCTCGGACACGGGTGGACGCTAGCAGCCTGTTCCTGGTTGGCTGACGTCTTATCTCGAAATTAAAGTATCCCTAACTAGTGGGTTTTTAAAGGGACGTGATTTATATTTTTTTCATATCGAATTTTTTTCATATTGAATTCTCCTGAACACACGCGACGCAAATTGGCAATCGGAAGTTTGTACGGCAACACGGTAAAAACAATGTCTCATTTTTTTAGGAAAAGGGGAAAACTTTAAGGACCTCCCATATTTGAAGAAAACTCCTCGGATCTCGCCTCAGATTTTGAGGAACCTCCTCAAAAATTGAGGCAAAATCACACATTTTTTGAGGAGACTTCCTCGAAATCTGAGGAGTTTTTGTCAAATCAGGGGAGTTCCTCAAAGTTTTCCCTATTTCCTCAAAAAATGAGACATTGTTTTTACCGTGATAGTAAGTGCTTCCTAGCAGCCTAACACTCAACAATTATTTTGTTCTAATGGAATAGTTTTCTTAAACTTGTGTCGCGGCTTTGGAGCGAGGTGGATGGTGGATGTGCGACTGTGTACAGCGATTTACGTTTGAGGAAATCTATGAACTGATACAAATCTAGGCCCTTTGTGGGCTGGGTGAGAGAGAGAGGGGGGGGGATGAGTGGAAGAGCGGGTGTGAGGGGTAGAGGGGTGCGGGTGTAGGGGGTGGCCAGTGGTCACAATGAAGAGGCAAATGTCTTTTAAATTGCAATAAAACGGGGCTGAAATGGTGTAATGGGGTGTGCATGCCAGTGGCTGCTTATCACTCGACACAAACTGACCAACGGGGACCAGCAGCGAGGGGGTGGGTGGCGATGAAGGGGTGAGAGGGGCGGAATGGTGGCCGGGAGAGAGGGAGGTCTGCAAAAGAGAGAACCGGGGAGCATCGCGGGACGGAGATAACGTCACGCGATATTCAAAATTCGGACATTTTGGTTCGTGAAAACCACAACCACATAATCTACTCTAAAACTGTAAAAATTGCGTTTTTGTCCATTGGTTTATTGATGTCATTTGTTTCATGGGCTATATTATGCTCATTCCTTTACATTGTGGAGGTAAACAAACGGTTCAAGTACTGTTCTACTCTCTTACCCATCCACAAATGGGTTTGGATTTAGGCTCTCTTCCTCCGCAATACGAACGACACCACTCTGCTGCTCCTTTTCGTTCGAACGGTCCAGGAAGCGAAGGGATGGGGGGCGTTTCTTCCTCTGCGGAATCAAGTCAAGGGCCTCTGCTAAATGGCAGCCCATTCACGTCCCCGGCCAGGCCGGGGGCCAGGCCCAGCCTCGGGCCGCAGGGAAGTCTCCCGAGGCCTCGGCCAGTCGCGGCCCCGGCCGGAGCGCACGACGGCCTCGGCCACTAACTGCTTCACGGCCTCCTGATGATTCTTGCCAATCACAAAGTAACACACTTGCGTCCGGTCCTAAAAGTCCCGCCGTAAAGATCGGCGGGAAATCGCCCTCCCCTTCTCCTTGTGTCTCCCCCGCGCCTATCCCTCCTCTCTCTCTCTCTCTCTCTCTCTCGCTCCCACTCTCGCCATGGGATGGGCCCCCCGCGCATCCGCGCCCCTTCCCTGTTTTCTTTTCCTTCGCCTCTTTTCTTACCTCTTTCCAGGAGGGGTCTTTGGTAAACGACCTCGTGCTCTACCTTTAAAAAAGGTACCCAAAAAACGTAGATAAAATTATAAAATGTGAAGAAGATGATGGCGGTACGGGGTTTGAACCCGCACGGTGTTACGGCACGGGTCGAGGCAGAGAGCGCCTTGCGACGCGACCCTCCTTGAGGCTGGCCGCTGGCCGTCGCCAATGGCCCTCGTACGGTCTACCTCAAGCCTGCATGGCGACCCGCTCCTCTCTCTCGCACACACATCTTTTCTATTTTTTTTTGTATTTTTATCACCATTGGCGGTCCTGAATTTGACGTTTATGTCGAGTCGTCGTCGTTCTCTCTCTCTCTCTCTCTCTCTCTCTCTCTCTCTCTCTCTCTCTCTCTCTCTCTCTCTCTCTCTCTCTCTCTCTCTCTCTCTTGCTGGCCTCCAGCGGTCACCACCTCATCCACCCCAACCCTAACCCCTGCCTGCTGCACCCCCAACCCTCGCTCCGCACCGCCAGGTTGGCCGCCCTGTGTGGGTGTCTCCCGTAGTATTTCCCAAGTGCATCCTTTATTCCTCCGCTGGACCGATGGGTTGGTGGGGAGGGGGGTGGGTCCTGCTCCCTGACGCCATACCCTCGCCCCCTCCCTTCCTCCCCACTCCCCGCCGCGCGAGGCCGTGGTGCACCAGCACGCCCAGCCCCGCCAGGTACCACATCACATGGGAGGTCGACTCCGCTCTCGGCTGTTCCTGGTGCCTTTCGCCGGGATCAGTGGTGGTGGTCACACGAAGCACCGTCTGGTGTGGACCATGACAAGGGGTCATCCAGTACGCCCGTCATTCGGCGATACAAACCTGCCAAATTGTTCAGCCTCCGCAAGCCCTTATGACCCCTGGTAGGTAGGCAACATCTTGCCTGCAGCGCATGCGTGCATTGCGGGTTGGCCTACCCTAAGTCTCGCAGGCGCCGAGCTCACGTGTTCAGCGCCGAACGAAATCTGAGGAACATTTACACGTCTTCTCTGGATGGTCCCAATCTTGGTTAGAGTGTTTCATATTTCTGTAAGACTCGCGGGGAAAATGTTCGAAAGATACGTTGTAGAGTTTATGATTTTAAATTGTAAAAAGAGGAAATTCCTATGGAACAATCGACTTGGCATTTCGTCCAATTTATATGACGAGTGCGCAGTCGATGTTGTTCAATCCCCCATCATCAGTGCACCTATTTCCTCGACCCCAGTATGGCACGGTGCGGTCGGTGGGTACTCGATCCTCCCCGAGCAGGAAGCACAGTCGGGGCTCCTTCCCTTTCCCCTCTCGCTTCGTAGGGGTGCCCCCCCCCCCCCTACCACCACCACATCCCCTCGCCTCGGCTTGAGGTGGTGGTAACTAGATAACTGCGGTGGTGACCCAACGTGATTACCCCGGCCCACGGTGGAGGGAGAGAAGGTGGCGGCACGAGGGGTCTGCTCGTGGGTCCAGAATCTCGACAGGTTGGGGGATTAACGCCCTAGTCGGGGCCAACTGTAGGGCCTGTTCACACTACCTTCAGTTGGGGCCGTCGTGCAGGTAGGTAGGTGGGAAGCCCAGAC
>NW_026267172.1:1593423-1600405 GCF_000697945.3 Frankliniella occidentalis | reverse complement strand
CACACACACACACACACACACACACACACACACACATACACACACACGCACCTCCCACGCACACGCGCACGGTCGTGCCCCGCATAGGCAAGTGAGGCCGCGGGGTGGACAAATCGGATTGACCGTGACGACCGTGTCAATAGCTGTGCGCGTCCCCTGCTAAAAGCACCTCTGGATTTCACCGGACTGACTGGACGCGGCGGCGGGGCGTGGCGGGACAGGACGCGACGGACAAATCCAAGAGGGTAGAAATGAGAAAAAAGGAGAGTACAAGAGTGGTCTTGTCTAAAGAAACAAGCCAGAGACAAATATGAAATAGTGTTAGCAGAGAAATGAAGTGACAACGTCACTATCGTTAGTTTGTAATGCATTTTTCTCTCGTTTTCGTTGGCGCTTGTTCGCTTTTGCAATCTAAACTAAAATTACCAAAAAGTAAGAGTGAGCTGGTGTGCGGTGTGCCTACGCCTACCCGCCAGGCACAAGCCGGGCGGGGCGAACGGTGGCCCCGGGCAGAGAGACGAGGACATTTTACGTCTTTACGGGAATTAGGTATAAGATTCTGCGAGAAGAGGAGAGGAGGGGTCGGGGTGGGGGACCTGTAGTGACCTGCTCCTGCCTCCCTCGCGCCTGCTCCCTCTCTCTCTCTCTCTCCCTCTCTCACACACACACTCACACTCTCAGAGGCCTACGTGAGGTGCCTAGATAGAGTGAAACAGAGTGAGACGGAGTGAGGAGGAACGGAGGAGGCCAATAAGAGTGACAAGGACGGCTAGCTCCGTTTTCTTCCTCGGGGGTGGAACCTGACAATCCAATTGTGGCGTGTCGCCTTTCTTTTCCAGGGACGGCGCGCCTCCCTGCAGTATTGGTTCCAGTCCTGGGAACAACGTCTTGCCTTCGCCTGCGCGCGTCTGCTGCCCGGAACCTTCCCAACAAGTCGTTCAGCCAGCTCTCTCGACTAGGGTAAGTAGCTGCGGCACGAGGCTCTAGAGGTAGTGAAGGAGCGGGTTGCCCCCCCCCCCCCCTTCCCTCCCAGCTCCGGCACGGCTCCGGCTCCGTATATCGTATAATGTGACACGAGATTCCATCATAAATGCCCCTATTGAATCGCCTGGGCCGACTTCAATTGCTACTTCTGTTGTTTTATCTGCGACCGGCCCCCGCAGCCCCCAGCAGCGGCGCCCCACCCCATCCTTGGCTCAGCGGCGTAGCAGGCGTATGTGGCGCATAAAAGCACAAATCTAGCGGCAAAAATGCCGACGTTTTTATTTTGAAAAATTTACTTTTTATGCTCGTATTGTGCATCATCACGTGGATGGTTTTTAACTTATTTCTCAGAAAACCTCGCGATGAGTATTTACTCCGACGACGCCCCCGCGCAGCTACGCCCGCTCCTCCTTGTGTTTGGGGATCTCCATTACTTTTATAGGGACGTGCTGGCCAGCAGAGCGGACACGGGGGAAGGGGGGCGGCAGGGGCGCTTGCGGCTTTCAAGGTTATCTCCGGCAGATTCACTGGGATATAGAAGCTGCCTGCCTGCTTCATTGAATATCTTTTTTATTGGTCCACTGCCGGCCGATCCGGTGGAGTCTGCAGGGGCCCAGCCGGCGGTCCCCGTCCCGCCAAGCCACGGCATGCAGGAATCGTCTTCCTGCGGACTGCTATCGTCGGGAATTGGGAGAGAAACGGCCCCATAGCGCCGCCTACCTGCCATATAGTCGTAGACCCCAAAGTAACCTCCTAACATGAAGAAAATATACACTATTCCTGAATTTTCTTACATCGGTCTCTTCTGCATCGAAAACAGCCCGTTCCCGGTGCAACCCATCAGTATGTACTTTTCACCAAGTACAAATGGGTTAATCTGTGAAAATGTTCAAGCGCATTTGTCGAGTCGATGAGAACACGTCTTTTCGAGTGTGTGGCTCTATGCTAACTTTATCTTATATTTATTCTTTGTTGTCACCTGATATGGCAAAACAAATCCCTTTCCAGAGTTCCTTTGCCGCTTTTGTGGAGTGGGATATAAGATACAGTAGGAGATCAGAGCGAAAAATATCCGGGGGAAAAAATGATGAAGACGGTGTCGTAGTGGGACTGATATGTTGTTGTGGAGAGGGGCCTAACTGCTTGCCGCCTCCTTTGGAGATGACAATGGCCCCCACTCCGCCGCGCCGCCCCTGAGCTGGACAGCGGTAATGATGGCCACTCGGTCGGGAAGACCACAATACCGCGAAAGACGAATGGACGCCTCTCGCGGTAAAGAAGTCTTCTCCTCCTCATTCTCCTTTTTTCGCTACGGCCCCTCTCTGGAGCTGACAGTCTCAGTTGCTATTCCTCGCTCTACACCGGCTGCAAACACTACTCTCTTACCCTATCCGCCCTCTTCTAAGCGTGTATGGATTGTTTGTTTTTTGAATTGTTTTGTTTTCTTATACCTGTGAGGTTGTAATGGAACGACTGACGTATCGCGTGATAAGTTACCCCAGCGTAACTATATTTAAATTTTTAACAGGACCTTCAGGATTTCCTTCAAAACATTTTATTGTTTGCTTAAGTCTGTTTTACACGTAAATTCTTTTCTTGTTTCCCTTCTGTTCCGTAATTGTCTCGCGACGCCCGCGGATGTTCAGGGAGCCAGCAGCCCCCATACAGAGGAAGCGCAGATCCTCTTTGATCAAAACTCTCTCACGGTGTGGGTCGCACCGTAGTTCGTTGTGGCTGGGAAAAGGGCATTGCAAGACGCGTAAAGAGACCCGAGGGATTCAGCCAATCTTCCTTTCACCGATCGATCGGATGACTTTGTCCGCCCCGTCATGGTTTTGAGCTCAAACCGTACCACCGTAATAAATACTTGTAAAGGTCACAAGACAATTTTCAACGATGTCATAATATTAAATAGTAAAAATACAACTTCAACGTATCGAGTTCATTCACAAGATTGAATGGGCTGTGGGCTGTCGCAAACTTAACATAATTTTATTGTACATCATAAATACAAATTATGTCTCAAAGAAACAAATACAGTGAAAGCAGGTGTATTTATGTTATGTCACTTGTTTGCTGTGGCCTTGCCGTGTGAGTACACGCCAGCTTTATGCTATTCCATTTCTTTCCTTTTTTTATCGTTTCTTTTCCCTCCGAGTGACCCCATCGCGGGAGACTAAAAATTCCCTTGGGAGCGCCCTCGCCGCCGCCCGACCGCGCCGGGCTGGAGCAGCGCGGCGGCGGCGGCGATGTCTTAGTTATGCGGGCGGGAGCTTTTGTGCTTCCTCCGCCCCGCTCCTCTCCGGTGGAGAGCGGGAGGAAGATCTATCATCACAGCGCGGGGCGCCACGCCGCGCCACGCCACACCTCGCGACAATGAGCCAGTCTGTCAAGGGGACTTCCCGGGACTTCCCCCGGTGCAGTGGGGGGTCCTGCCCGCGCCAAGGCCAATCGGATGTGGTCCATTTGTTGCCGATCAGGGTGTCGTGTCAGGGCAGCGGATTGAGAGATGGGGAGAGAGAGAGAGAGAGGGGGGGGGGGCATATTTGAATTTAAGTGTGTTTTTATCAGGCCAACATTAACTTCGGTGGGTCTTGTAAAATTTTTGAAGTGATTTAAGCGAGGTTTTGAGAAGTCGTTTCTTGACATCGAAAATCCTGCCAGCTCCTACAAAGATAGTAAAATGGAAATCCAGCGACTAAAGTCAAATAGAGTGATGGGGTAAAGACGAGTAAAAACGAAGAATGACTTTGCGGTCCATATGTGCCACACGGCACCAACTTGGACTTGGTCTTCTCTCCCTTTTCCTAATGGTGTATCTGAACAATTTCTTCCAGATGGATCACTTACCGGACGACGTGTTGGTATTGGTGATGTCGCATCTCGACATCACTGACCTCTTGAGTTGCCGCGTCGCCTGCAAGAGGTTCGCGCAGTTGGCTCTCCATCCGGATGCATGGCGGCGTAGATGTCTCAACGAATATTTTAACCCCGACGAGCTCATGGACCCTTCATACTGCCCGGTGCTGCGCCTGGCGCCCTGCCTGGACCTCATAGACATCACGCTCCCGTCCCCCAACACCTGCCACTCGCTCTTCACGGCCCCGTGCCCAGCGAGGAGGTTGCGCATCAGTCTCACCAAGAAAGGAGGTGCCGCGTACGCTGCCCTCCTCATCAGGCACCAGAGGGAGCTCGGCCGGCTGAGGGGGGTGGAACTGTACCTCGAGGCTTATATATCTAAAGCGGATACCGCCGTGCTGTTTGAGACGTTGGTATCAACGCCCGACCTGCAGTACATAAAAATTAGACCTGATGAAGACCTCGATTTTAGCCCCCGTTCTTTGCACCCGACTACCGCGGCGTCCCTGAAGTACTTCAGGTGCCCGTTGGGCCCGTCGCTGGAGCTTTTCTTTAACAGCATCCTCCAGCAGCACGCTGCCACATTAGAAGCGGTTTACGTAGTATGCCACGAATACGAGGTGCCCCCCTCGCCCTCGACGACGGCGCTGCTGCTGGCCCAGTTGCCCAACCTCGTGGAGCTACGTTGCCGAATCTTCCCTGGGATGGAGGCCGCTGCTACCTGCGCGTCTCTGAGGACTTTGCGCCTCGAAGTAGTTCCGAACAGCAGCGACGAGGCGGTGGCCGCGGCTACTGCCTTGCTGCGCCGCGCCCGCCAGGTGCTCACCGTGCACCTGGTCCACATGTATTGGGATTGGGACGAAGACTCCCCTGTTGGCTTGGAGTTGATGAGGGCCTTATCCGGTCGGTCGAGTTTGGAGGTGCTGCGCATCTGCCTGTTTTGGACCTTTTCAGTTGATCGACTCCCTCTTCAATATCTGCACGAACTACGACACATTCTCCCCTCACTTCCTGCCCTGCGCAAACTCGACTTGGAGGCCTTCAAAAGGGACGTAATCTTTGCCGAACTCGGTGAGTTTTTAGCGGGGAAGCCGTCACTCCATGTGGAGTCCGCCTCTTAGGATCTCTGTTTTCTTTTTGTTCCGTTGTATGTATGTTACACAATAAACATTTTTGTACATAGAATTTGATGAGTTTATTCATTTCTTATAGTCTATTGCCGTTCGTGATTGTGAACCGACATGACAGCGTTCTACACCATAAAATGGTTTTATTGGTCTGTAGATTTAACGTTGTAATTCTCTCTGGCAGAGTCATAAAACATAGCCAACACACTGTTAAAAGCTTACAGTGAATTTCATTGTAAGCTACGGTGAACCCCTGCAGCACCGTAGCCGGTGAATTTCACCGTAGGATACGGTAATTATGACCGTAAGCTACGGTGCTGCAGGGGTTCACCGTAGCTTACAGTGAAATTCACTGTAAGCTTTTAACAGTGCAAACGAGCACTCTTGTAAAACGTGCCACATAATCGACACTTTAGAGCTTTGTTCACAGTACAGAATCATGATAGTATCACTCAGCGACTTAGCATAACGATGTAACCATAAGGCTAGCGCCGGGCGGTACTCGCTCCACGTGAAGTTCGCCTCTCAGTCTCCTTGTCTATTTATAATCATTAGATGCATAAGTGTGGATTCAGAGTTCACGAAACGCAAGCGTTATTTTCACGCCAGGCGTGATTTTCACGCTTCGCAAGCTTCACGCAGCCAATCAGGGATCGACTTTCATCACGCCGGGCGTGAAAATCACGCTTTGCGTGAGAATCACGCCCGGTTTTAGGGAACTCTGAATCCACCTTAATAAATAATTTTATTATTATTATTATTATTATTATTATTATTATTATTATTATTATTATTATTATTATTATTATTATTATTATTATATATGTTACTCGGAAAGGAAAAAAAGGGTGGGGAAAATTCACGAGCCCACCCGAGCCAAAATAATTGTTCACTTTAAGGTTGCTTTTAGTTTGCTATCGGTGCGCGGAGGGTCGCGCAAGGGACGCCAATGGGTCGTCAGGGTTCGTCACTGCCCGCGTGGAGGACTGACCTCGGTTTGTCATCGGGTCGCTCTGTTTGCTCTTGAGCGACGTGAGTACACATTTGGTTCGTCATATTCGCTCTGAGAGCGACTCGAGTACGCTTTTGGGTAGTCATGTGCGCTCTGATAGCGACTTGAGTACACATTTTGTTCGCCCAGTTGGCCCGGGGTGCCCGTGCCCATCGGGTTTTTTCCTTCCTAGGAAACCCCGGCCGGCGCTGGCGCTAATCCCTTGACCAGCGCGCTTGCAAGCAGGGAAGGGGCGGCCCCGGGGTACCTGAGGTCACGTCCGCACTGCACACTCTGCGGCTGCGGCAGGCGGAGGCGGCTGCGGCAGGCGGAGGCGGCTGCGGCTGGAGCCCACGATCTCGTCAGTCTCAGAGTGGAAGTCGCAGAGGAAGGATGTGTCCAAGCCTCCCGTGCATGCCGCCGGCAAACTACTGCTGCAAAGAAGTCCAACTATTTGATATGCGACTTGAACTTAACAGTGTTTTAAGCGTTGCACCTAACTAAATTCATTGGCCTCATCTGGAACATTACTCGCTAGTGTGCATAACCGACAAATAGACTCCTAGGTGATTTTATCAGCGAGCAAATGTTCCACACACTCTTATGAACATTTCTGTTCATAGCTTACTGAGTTCTGTGTACGTGCTCCACTTACGCATGTTTTAATACACCAGTATGAACAAAATTGTTCCTACCGGCGTGATAAAAAATGCGCAAGCGGAGCACGTACACAGAACTCAGTAGGCTATGAATAAAAATGTTCATAAGCTTTTAGTGTGCAGCTGAGGCCAATAAATTCAGTTAGGTGAAACGCTTACACTTTCAAGTTCGAGTCGCATACCAAATATATGGACTTCTTTGCCGCGGGTGTCTGTGTGTTGCACTGATAAATAAAGCGTTCAACTTGCGTGCACATGCAAGTGCTCAACACTAATTTGCACACTTTGAAGTGAAATAGAACACTCAAAAGTTTTAACATCAGGACGCCCGCTTTAATTAGAATTTTGAACACGCCCAACTC
>NW_026267172.1:1583922-1593373 GCF_000697945.3 Frankliniella occidentalis | reverse complement strand
CGAATACCCACGCCAAAAGCGAACTTTTGACGACCTAAAAGCGTACTGGTGAACCATGTTCGCTTTTGGTACGTCAAGTGCGCAAATCGACACCTATGCGCACAGAAAACGAAGTCGGACGAACTTTCACGGCGCACCTGAGCGTACTCATGGCGTACTTCAATGCAGATCGCGGTTTGTACGTCCCAGGTTCGTCAGAGCGGACCTCAAGCATACAAATAGTGAACAATTTTTTCGGCTCGGGCATAGGGAACGTCTGAAAGATAACGAAACGTTGACACACCGTGTTTTGTATTATTTAGCCGCTCACAGTGAAGAAGTTCATCGTGCCTCTTCAACACTGTTGGAAGTTATTTCGTAATTTAACGAAAAATGTCCTGTTCATTTTTCTACACAAACTCTTCGTTATTTTTAAGTAACGAACACATTCGTAAAATGACGAACAGCTTGTTACTCGGTTGTTGTCTTAAAAGAACGATCCTGGACACAAGAATTTTTGAAACAAACATTCTAACATCCTGGTCAATTGACACTATTAAATCGTGATGTTACGAATAGTTCGTTTTATACCGTTACGAACTCTCGTAACCAAAATTGACGAATAATACTCGTTCATTTCAATTACGAACTATTCGTGACAGATTTTTATCGTGAAATGACGAAATTCATTAACAGTGAAACGCACCTTCAATTCACTTTGAAGCATGCGCATGGGTTGAAGGCTACGTAGCATTTACTTTGCAGCTTGTAAAGCAGGGGAAAAGAAATGTTTCGTTATAAAAGAATCTTTCAATGCTTCCTAACTTGCAACGCGGTCATAATTTCTTTGCGAGAACGTGACAGTGCAGCAGGCCAGGCAAGGCGCTGTATGGCTCTATACTGTGTGCGTTGGCACTACTACTTGTCCTTTCTGTGCGGGTTTTAGCCCGCCCTTCTGCTTTTAAAAAAGCATTAAAGCGGGCTTATGCAACCGCTCTCGTGTCCGTCCGTCCGTCGTTCGTGTAAGAGTAAGGAGATGAGCTAGAGGTCTACAAATTTCAGAGTATATCTTAGGGGTTACTCCTGGACAACAAAACGCCTGGTGCAAATCCTGGCAACCGCCCCTAAGGGAGTAAAAAGGTAAATAGGGGTTGGTCCAAAAAGTAGGAAATTTTTTTTTTTTATGGTCTCCTAAGGGATAACTCGTGAAATTAGAGTTCTTTGGCTAAAAATTTCGTCCGTTTGACTCTATCTTGCACCGTTTGGGCGCTAAAGTGCTTTCTTCGACGAAAATACGGTGAAAATGACCACGTCGCACATAAAGACGTACAAGGAGGCGTCCAATCGTAAAATGTCAGAGAAAGTACCTCCCCCAAACGACACATTCTGAATCATGAACTACCCTCGGATTTGCCGTATCTTTCACTGTTTCGGCCCTAGAGGTGGATATATTGAAAACAATGGAAAAAAGTCAAGTTTTAAGACTGTTTGACAAACAATACTATCTAAAGACTGCGCTGGTTCATTTTTTTTTTTGTATTTTTCTGAAGCAAAGCAGAAGGGTGTGGTGTAGTCACGGTGTTACCCTGTTACAGTCTTTCGTCATGTGAAGGAGCAAATCTCTAGGGCCACAGGCACCCCGCCGGAAGCTAGTTTACTCAAATATGCAAAGTGATTAACCGGTC
Organism: Frankliniella occidentalis; assembly: GCF_000697945.3. Classification (NCBI taxonomy): domain Eukaryota; kingdom Metazoa; phylum Arthropoda; class Insecta; order Thysanoptera; family Thripidae; genus Frankliniella; species Frankliniella occidentalis. The sequence continues at coordinate 1,591,709 of NW_026267172.1, read as the reverse complement.
ACATTATTTATGTGGTTATGTTCTTCAGTAGATCGCGAGACTGAAATGGTCGGCCCGCAGGCCCGACCATCGCCGCCGGCAGGCCAAGCAGGCCCGGCCCCTGCCGAGTTGCTGGCGCAGCGAAGTGGAGCTGGCAACTGCGTTTGGCGGAAGGCGGGCCTGCTTGTTTATTCTCCTTATGCGTGGAAGACAAAGGGGAAGGGCGGTGACTGCCCGTTGAACGCCCGCTCACGTCAAACTGGTGTAATACCGTGTGCATTAATCTGATGGCATCTGAACTTCTCCTTGCAGATGGAACACTTACCGGACGACGTGTTGCTATTGGTGATGTCGCATCTCGACATCAGCGACCTCTTAAGCTGCCGCGTCGCCTGCAAGAGGTTCGCGCAGTTGGCTCTCCATCCGGACGCGTGGCGGCGTAAATGCCTCGACGAATTTTTCGACCCCGAAAAGTTCATTAACCCCTTGTACTGCCCGGTGCTGCGCCTGGCGCCCTGCCTGGACCTCATAGACATCACGCTCCCGTCCTCCAGCATCTGCCACTCGCTCTTCACGGCCCCATGTCCAGCGAGGAGGTTGCGCATCAGTCTCATCAAGAAAGGGGGTGCCGCGGACGCTGCCCTGCTCATCCGGCACCAGAGGGATCTCGGCCGGCTGAGGTGGGTCGAACTGCACCTCGAGGCTTATTTATCTGAAGCGGATACCGCTGTGCTGTTTCAGACGTTGGTATCAACGCCCGACCTGCAATACATAAAAATTACTCCTGACAATGACTTCGACTCGAGCCCCCTTTCTCTGCACCCGACCGCCGCGGCGTCCCTGAAGTACTTCAGGTGCCCGCTGGGCCCGTCGCTGGAGCTTTTCTTCCACGGCATCCTTCGACAGCACGCTGCCACGCTGGCAGCTGTTTGCGTCCCATGCTACGGATACGCGGAGCCCCCATCGCCCTCGACGACGACGGGGCTGCTGCTGGCGCAGTTGCCCAACCTCGTGGAGCTACGCTGGGAAATCTTCCCCGGGATGGAGGCTGTTGCGACCTGCGCGAAGCTGAGGACTTTGCGCCTCGAAGTAGATCCGGTCTACAGTGACGAAGCGTTATCGAAGGCCTTATCAGGTCTGTCCAATTTGGAGGTGCTGCGCATCTATCAGAAATATCCCTCCGACACTTCCAGTCTCTCTCTTCAATTTCTGTATGAACTGCGACGGGTTCTACCCTCGCTTCCCGCCCTGCGCCACCTTGTCTTGAAGGCCTTCAAAAAGGCCGTAATCTTGGCCGAACTCGGGGAGTTTTTGGCGGGGAAGCCGTCACTCCACGTGGAGTTCGGCTCTAGGCACCGTTAGGTTTCTCTTTGTTCCGTTGTATGCATATTCTGCATAATAAACAATTTTGCACATGAACTTTATTGAGGTGTTTATTTCTTATAGCCAAAAAACTCTCATATTGTCGTTCATGCGTGATTGTCGACTTTCATGGCAGTGCTCTACACTATGAAATGTGTTCATTTATCTGTAGATTTAACTATGTAAAAAGCCGTGCCGTAAAACATAACCAACAAACGAGCACTCTTCCAAAAGATGAATAAACAACGTACCTAATTCTAGAGCAACAAAACACCCACTTTTACGGTATTTTGAACAGTGCACGTCAAATTGGCGTTATGTACATTTTCTGGGAGAGTTCTGATGCCATCTAAACCTTTCCTTGCAGATGGACCATCTACCAGACGACGTGTTGCTAATGGTGCTGTCACACCTTACCATGGAAGAACGCTTCAGCGTTCGCCTCGTCTGCAAGAGGTTTGCGCCTCTGGCTCTCCATCCGGACCTGTGGCGGGGGATAGAACTCATGGAACCCTCCGACCGCCACTACATCAACCCCGCGTTCTGCCCTGTGCTGCGTCTGGCGCCGTGCGTGGCTAGGATACTCGTCAGCCTCCCACCCCGTCACACCTGCCACTGCCACCCGCTCTTCACGTCCGCGTGTGCGACGAGAAGCCTGTTCATAACGATTCGCGACGCCAGTGGCGCCGCTTACGCTACCTTGCTCATCAGCCGCCAGAGGGAGCTCGGCCGGCTGAGGGCACTAACGCTATACTTTGATGATGACTCGGGTCACCGTCCTCTACTGTCCAAAGCAGATACGTCCGTGCTCTTCGGGTCGTTGGTGTCAACACCTGATCTGGACTTCCTTAGAATTATACCAGGTGGTCAGGACCTCCTACCTATCGCGTCCAGCCCCCGCTCACTGCACCCCACCGTGACGGCGTCCATGACGTCCCTCTTGTGCCAGCTGAGCCCATCGCTTGAGTGCTTCTTCAACTGCATGTTAGCCACGCACTCAGGTACACTGGAATTGCTTGAAATGATATCCTACGACTTCGCGGTGTCTTCCCCTTCGACTACCGCGCTACTCCTGGCCCAGATGCCCAACCTCACGGAGCTCCATTGCCCAATCTTCCCCGGGATGGAGGCCGTGGCAGGCTGCGCGTCCCTGAGGTGTGTGACCCTCGACATAAAGTCCGAAGACCCCGACACTCAAGCCAACGCGCCGGCGGCTGCCAGCTTTCTGCGCCGCGCCCACCAGCTTCGCGCGCTGTACCTTGAATACGAGTACGACCAAGAGAAAGGCCTCTTCGACGAGGAGCTCATAACGGCCTTGGCATCGTCGTGCCGGTCCTGTCTGGAGGAGCTGTCCGTCCAGCACGAGCTCGCCAACAGAGACAAGCTACTGCCGCAGCTGCGTGAACTGCGCCGCGCGCTCCACAAGCTGCCTGCACTCCGCTGTCTGAAAGTGAATCTGGAAAAAAGCGTAATCGCAGCCGAGGTCGAGGAAATTCTTATCAAGAAACCGTCGCTCAATGTGGACTTCCGCTCTTGAGCTGTTGTATTTCCTTTGTTTCGTTGTGTTCGTGAGACGCATGATAAATAAAACTGACGTGGCAGTGTTCTGCACCGCAATTAATTTTTATTTTTACTAAAGGCCAACTTTGAATATCAATGATCGTGGTTTTTTCCCCTGTATGCATAGACATTTTCCAAAAACATACAGTCTTATTAAGGGGACACTATGGTGAAATTTGGAAGTCTGGGAGCCTATGTTTCTGAACATTTTCCCTTTTAATTTCTTAAAGCATTCACAAAATAGGACCTTCTCTAGCTTTCCCAGAATTTTAGGAGCCACCCAAAGCTCTGAGAATCTTTAAATATGTTAAAACAGGCCTATCTTTGAAAAGTTTCATGCGCAAACTCGTTTGAGTTATATTGCCAAATCTTATGTTAAAAATGTTCTATTATACACTAATATTAAAACCCGGCATATCAAACAGCTGACAAACAAACATTGAAACGTCAACACGCCAACACAATATGAAGGGCGCATGCGCGGACAACGCCATCTATTGATGACCCCAATAACTTATTGGCCGGCGGCAGATTGCTGTAAACCGCGCATGCGTGACTTTCAACAATGAGTAGGATGGCTTTCCCTTACGAATTCAGTAAAATTTCAATCAGCGTTATTTCGAAAATAACTGTCGAAAATGACCTCATATTGATTCAGATGTAAACAAGTAGAATGAAAAACCATCAAATTAATTTGATGCAAAAGGAGGATACTCGTTCTTTACTTCCTGTCCTCCCATGCATGCTGTAATTTAGAGCTTTGCGTTACCCACTGATCGACAAATAAGAAATGGTAACCAACAACAGAGGGGGCCCTATCTTATTGGAATTCATAACAAACAAAACGCCTGCCGCCTGGCCAAAGGGATCATATACACCCAGTGTCGCGCTAGTCGTCAAGACCGTACGAACGCGGCTTCAAGGTGTTTACACTTCCGCCAATAGATGGCGCTGCTCGCGCATGCGCATAACCCATATTCTGGACTTGTGTCCGTGTTTTGGATGTTTGTTAATATAGCATTAGTACAATTTTCACTGTAATTATTCATAGAAAATACTCAGAAACTGTTTATGACATGTCAAAATAGCCATCTGCAAAGTATTACGTGATTTATGTCCACTCAAAATATTAGAACGTTGTCAATCGATCCATTAACATTTAGTGGTCTTACGGCCTGTATGAGAACAGCCACCTCTCTGCGTGCCAAAAAAGTAAAATATATGGGCAAAATAAGTCTGATTTCTTACAAATCTTGAAGTAAATTACTTTGAGAGAAAGTAATTTACCGTAATTTACTAGTTTTTTGCTCAAAATTTCTCGAAATTTACTTTGCTCTCGAACCCTACCCCCCTCCCTCCCCCACAATTGTATATACAGAAATATAATAGACTGGAATAGAATATTTCTTGAAAAGGTATCATCTGCTTTCACGATCCGTTTCTGGTTGGAACTTTTTTTTATCGTTTTGTTTTATACAGTCTTATGATGTCATTTTAGTGCTATTACGCTTGTACCGTCAGTATGCGTTACTTAGTACCTCACATGTACATGTACATAACAGCCTGGATGTGCCAGTTCGTATGCGATTGATGCCCCCCTTCGTAGGCAGGGGACCGATTGAGCCCTATACCACACACGGTTGTGGGCTGGCTGGACTGCCCCAGGCTCAAGTAGGCGGCCGCAGTGTCCGACAGCTCAACAAGTCGGTCTACCCTCCCGCTTTACCTGATCGGCATCCGAACTATTTCTTTGCAGATGGACCATCTACCGGACGACGTGTTGCTCCCTGTGATGTCGCGTCTCGATCTGCTGGACCTCTTCAGCTGTCGCCTCGTCTGCAGGCGATTCGCGTCATTGGCTCTGCATCCGGACGTGTGGCGGGATAGATGTCTGCGCGCACCGGGGTACTTCAACCACTTCAACCGCTTGCTCTGCCCGGTGCTCCGCCTGGCGCCCTGCCTGGACGTCTTGGCCATCAGCCTCCCGTGCCGCCGCACCTGCCACCCGCTCTTCTCGGGCTCGTGCGCAGCGAGGAGGCTGGACATCTATGTTCTCGAGGGCGGCGCCGCGCACGCCGCGCTGCTCATCAGGCACCAGAGGGAGCTCGGCCGGCTCAAGGGGGTGGAACTGAACATTATAAATGTTCCATCTGAAGTAGATGCCCCGTTGTTGTTCGAGACCTTGGCAGCAACGCCCGGTCTGGATTACCTGGAGATAGATCTGTACTGTGATGAGCTGCTCCTCGGTTGCTGCCCCCGCTCTCTGCAGCCGACCGCGCCGGCGAATCTCAAGTCCATCGGCTGCCCGCCAGGCCCGTCGCTTGGGCACTTCTTCAACTTCATGCTGGCCGGGCACGCGGCCACACTCCAACAGGTTTGCATGGTAAACCACGAGGATGTGACTGCGCCGTCGACGACGGCACTGCTTCTGGCCCATATGCCCAACCTCACTTACCTGCAGTGCCCAATCTTCCCCGAGATGCAAGCCGTGGCTGCCTGCGCCTCGCTGAGGTCTTTGCGCCTCGAGATATACCCCGGTGTTCCGGTCGATCAAGCCCACGCCCCGGCAGCCGCCGCCTTGCTGCGCCGCGCCCACCAGCTGACCAGCGTGGACCTTAAATACAACTGTCACGATCCAGACGAGGAGGGCCTCCTTAACGGCGTGGAGCTCATCATGGCCCTTGCCTCCTCCGGCCGCTCCGGTTTGGAGGAGCTGTCCATCGACCACGATTTCTCCGACAGAACCAATATGCTTCCTCTCCTGCGTGAACTGCGGCGTGCTCTGCCCTCCCTGCCTTCCCTGCGCTACTTCAAAGTGAACTTGCAAAGCGATGCCTTCGTAGTGGAGGTCGAGGAGCTTTTGGCAGAGAAACCTTCGCTGCATGTGGTGTTCGACTCGTAGGCGTTTTGATTTTATTTGTTTATTTGTAATCAAGTGAAGCATAATAAATAATTTGCTCTTGCTCTTGCTATTTCCTTTGTTTCGTTGTGTTCGTGGGACGCATGATAAGTGAAACTGACATGACAGCGTTCTGCACCGAAATAGATTTTTGTTTTTATGAAATGCAAAGTTTGAATTTGTTTGTCGTTTTTCCCTTGTATAGATATACATTTTCAAAAGACATGTTTTTGTAACTATGGGATAGCTTGTACGACGGAGAAATCACACAAGGGTGTACGAGTTAGTGCTTACTCGTAGTTCATCCTATATCTGGACAGTTCCAGGAAAAATTGTAATAAATGTCCGTACGTAACGCGATTTGTGAGCGACTGAGAGATGGTACGTAGTTTTGCAATACATGTCCGGATTCTCCATCTCAAGACGCGTCTAGTCATGTTTTGTACAAAACTGTAGCACCTCTCAGTCGCTTACAAATCGCGTTACGTACGGACACCCCTTCCTGGAATTGCCCATCTGCGTCAATTTTGATCGTTTTGTACAGGCTACCGGCAGTTTCGGTAACCTAGTACACCATTAGTTTAGGACATCCTGAATGTGCCAGTTAGTTTGCAATTGATGCCCCCCTCGGTTCAGGGGCCGGGTTAGGCCCTATCCCACACACGGTTGTGCGCTGGTTGGTCTGCCCCAGGCTCAAGTAGGCGGCCGCAGTGTCCGACAGCTCAACAAAGTTGGCCTTCCCTCCCGCTTTACCTTATCGGCATCCGAACTATTTCTTTGCAGATGGACCATCTACCGGACGACGTGTTGCTCTCCGTGATGTCGCGTCTGGATCTGCCGGACCTCTTCAGCTGTCGCCTCGTCTGCAGGAGATTCGCGTCCCTGGCTCTGCATCCGGACGTGTGGCGGGATAGATGTCTGCCCGAACCTTTCTGCCCCGCGGAGCTCTACAACCTCTGGTTCTGCCCGGTGCTCCGCCTGGCGCCCTGCCTGGCCCTCTTGACCATCGGCCTTCCGAGCAACCGCAGTTGTCACCCGGTCTTCACGAGCGCGTGCGCATCGATGAGGCTGGACATCTATGTCTTCGAGGGCGGCGCCGCACACGCCGCCCTACTCATCAGGCACCAGAGGGAGCTCGGCCGGCTGAAGGGAGTGGAACTGCACTTTCAAGAGGTTCCATCTGAAGTAGATGCCCCGTTGCTGTTCCAGACGTTGGCAGCAACGCCCGGCATGGATTACCTGGAGATAGATCTGCAGTGTTATGCATTGCCCCTCGGTTGCTGCCCCCGCTCTCTGCAGCTGACCGCTCCGGCGTCGGCGTCCCTCAAGCTCTTCACTTGCACGCTGGACCCGTCGCTTGTGCACTTCTTCAACTTCATGCTGGCTAGGCATGCCGCCACCCTTGAGGAGGTTTGCATGGTATCCTACGAGGATGTACCTGCGCCGTCGACGACGGCACTGCTTCTAGCCCAGATGCCCAACCTCACTTACCTGCAGTGCCCATTCTTCCCCGAGATGCAGGCCCTGGCTGCCTGCGCCTCCCTGAGGTCCCTGTTCCTCGAGATATACCCCGGCAAAACCCACACCAAGGCGGCCGCCGCCTTGCTTCGCCGCGCCCACCAGCTCACCAAAGTGGACCTCAGATACGTCTGTTACGACCCAGATAGGCAGGTTCCGGGCGTGGAGCTCATCGTGGCCCTTGCCTCGTCCGGCCGCTCCGGTGTGGAGGAGCTGTCCATCGGCAACGAATGGCCTAAAAGAACCACTACGCTTCCTCTTCTGCGTGAACTACGCCGCGCAGCCCCTTACCTGCCTGCCCTACGCCGTCTCAAAGTGGACTTACAAAGGGACGCCATCATATCGGAGGTCGAGGAGCTCTTGGCAGAGAAGCCGTCGCTCCACGTGGAGTTCGCCTCTTAGGCTCTTTGATTTTCTTTGTCTATTTATAATCATGAGATGCACAATAAATAATTTTAAGCCTATTTTT
>NW_026267172.1:1578237-1579792 GCF_000697945.3 Frankliniella occidentalis | reverse complement strand
CCCCACCCAAATTTTCTCTTCTTTGAACTGTCATTTATGACTTCTCTTACCCTTAATGTTAGTGTTGCTAAGAGGGATTTTTATCTCTACCGTCCGCAAAGAAGTGTGTTCGCTTGAACAGTGCCTGCCTGCCTACTCCTAAATCGTGCACCCGGTCTTGCTCTTTCAGATGGAGGACCTTCCGGATGACGTCTTGCTGCTAGTGATGGCGCGACTGAGCCTGGCGGACCTCATCCAGTGCCGCCTGGTCTGCAGGAGGTTCGCGCCGCTGGCGCTACACCCAGACGTGTGGCGGCGCAGGCGGCTCACTCAAAACGACACGAGCGGCCCTTGGCTCTGCGCCGCGCTGCGTCTGGCGCCGTTTGCTGACTCGATGAAGATCACCGTCCCCACCGACACCTGCGAACTGATGTTCTCGGCTCCGTTCGCCGTGAGGAGGATGGAGGTGACCGCCGAAGGAAAAATGGCCAAGGACGCTGCCAAGTTCATCAAGAACCAGGGGAGGCTCGGGCGGCTGAAGGACATTCGGCTACACTTCGGGCACAATTTTTACCCTGATCGTTTGTCTCCAAAAGATACCTCCAACATGTTCGAAGCCGTGGCGTCCGTCTCTGGACTACATCAGCTTACAATTTTTGTGTTTAATGAAGGAGACATTCCTTGCGAGCGCAACCCCCGCTACCTAAAGCTCGACGTCACTCCGTCGCTGACGAGTTTCACGTGCTCGGTCAGGCCCGGGACGGAGCACTTGTACGACTTCATCCTGGCGGGACATGGTGCCACCCTGAGGGACGTCAGCCTCTATTGCGAGCCGTACTTCGCACCGTCACCTAAGACGGGACTCCTGTTGTCCCGGATGCCCCATCTCACAGAGCTGAACTGCCCCATCTTCTCTGGCATGGAGGTCTTGGCGGAGTGCGCGAGTCTAGCCACCGTACACCTCCGTGACCTTCGCGCTGACGCTCATCCGCTCTTGTACCTCGTTTGGCCGTCGGTTCGCTACCACTGCCCTTCGGCCGTCTCGTTCCTCAGCCGCGCTCACCAGCTGCGCACCGTGGACCTCGGCTACAGGGATACCGACCTCGGCGTCGAGCTCCTGACGGCGCTGGCCTCGTCTGGCCGCTCTAGGGTGGAGGAGCTGCGTATCGACAGCGACATCGAGGACTGGCACAACCTCCTGCCCCAGCTGCCGGAGCTGCTCCGCGCGATTCCTCTGCTGCCTGCACTCCGCCGACTCAAGGTGAACTTGTCTAAGGACGCCAGCCTCGCCAAGGAGCTGCTTGCGAAGACTGATCCGTTGCAGATACAGGTGCATTTCGACTATATTGGATGTTGCAATTAGGTTTCTGTATTGTTTTTTTTGCCATTCTAACGGCTTTTCGGCAAATAATTGTTTAGTTTTAATTCTCTTGACTGTTTTTTTTGCGAGAATACTTCAGTCATCAACATTTTGATAAAAGTTAAAAATCATTTCCGTACTTGTATCATAATTATGTGTTTATCTTCAAGATAGAGTCGAATAATGTTCGAAATATTTTTTTTGTTTGTGTAAGAA
>NW_026267172.1:1573411-1578187 GCF_000697945.3 Frankliniella occidentalis | reverse complement strand
CTGCGGCGCGCTAAAATTAAAATGTTTTCGCGATTTTGGTTGGCATGCCTGTCCACCTCACATTCCACGTCTCACGCCAGGCGCCTCACTTCACGCCGTCTTCCGGGTGGTCTCCCCTTGCGCTTCCTGACAGAGCTGAGCATTTAAAGTTCAAGTTTAATTTCAAGTTCAAGTTAAGCTCAGCAATTAGAACTAGGAAAGGGGATGGGGGTGCTTCGTCAAATCAATTCGAAGCATGCGCATGCTTTGGCATTTACTGAATAGCAAGGGGAAAAGAAATGTTTTGTAAGTAACAAAGATTTTAAATGCGTCCCAATTTTTAAAGCGCGTGGTCATAATTGTTTGCAACAATTTGGTGGTAGTGCAGCAGTACAGGCCGGCCACTGTACGGAATTGCCCGTAAAACGCCCGTTTAGTCAAATTGGTAAAATACCGAGTGACTAGTGCTGGCCGCACACTGAGAAGTTCTTACAAACACGTCCTTTGTAACTGAGTGAATTTTCCAACCTACGTATTACAAGCACGATTTTGTTCGTGACACGAGGGTACAAAATTCACTGTAAGTTACGAAGAGCGCTTTTGAAAGAAGTTCACAGTGCACGTGAACTAATCTCATGGCATCTAAATTTCTCCTTGCAGATGGATCATCTTCCGGACGACGTGTTGTTGGTGGTGATGTCGCATCTTCGCACCTGGGACCTCTTCAGCTGTCGTCTAGTCTGCAAGAGGTTCGCGCCGCTGGCTCTCCATCCAGAAGTGTGGCGGCATAGAAATCTCTGGGAACCTTTCAACCGCGATTACGTCAACGTCCTTTTCTGTCCGGTGCTGCGTCTGGCTCCTTGCCTTGATGACTTACGCATCACCCTCCCGTCGCCCCACACCTGCCACTCGCTCTTCACGGGCCCGTGCGCAACAAAAAGATTGTACATTGAGATTCGCGAGCCAAGTGGCGCTGCGCAGGCTGCCTTGCTCATCAGGCACCAGAGGGAACTCGGCCGGCTGAAGGGGATTCATCTACACTTACTGGATGAGCAGTCTGGACTTCGTCCCGAGTTCTCTGTGGCAGATACATCCGTGCTGTTCGGGACGGTTGTGTCCACTCCTGGCCTGCATTACCTTGACATATCGCCAGCTGGTGACGAGCTCCTTCCCATCAAGTCCAGCCCCCGCTGGCTGCACCCTACCATCGAGGCCTCCATGACGGACTTCAGTTGCCCCTGGTCCCCGGCCCTTGAGCACTTCTTCAACTGCATGCTAGCAGTGCACGCTGCCTCTCTAGAAGTAGTCGAAATGCGAGAGTATACCTTCGAGTTCAACTCGCCGTCGACGGTGGCCTTGCTGGCACAACTACCAGCCCTCGTGGAGTTGTTTTGCTCAGTATTCCCCGGGATGGAAGCCTTGGCAGAGTGCGCCACATTGAGGCACATACACCTCGAAATCAATCCCCAAAAAGATCACGTGCGTGCTTACGCCCCGGCTGCTGCGAGCTTCCTGCGCCGGGCCCGTCAGCTGCGCACCCTCCAGCTGAAGTACGAGGATGAAGGCGACGTCGGTGTCGAGCTCATCACAGCCTTAGCGTCGTCCGGGCGGTCTGGTGTGGAGGTGCTGCGCATCGACTACGACCCCTGCGACATTGAAGCTCATCTTCCTGAACTGCTAGGCGCTCTCGCCTCGCTGCCAGCGCTACGTCGTCTCATAGTGAATGTGGAAAAGGATTCCCCCCACGCCCAGAAAATTTTGGCGGCTACTTCCTCCATCCAAGTTGAATTTAAATGAAGTTGCAGTGGGTTTCGTGCGTGTGTTCTTTTGATTGTGATGGTTTGATGCCAAATATATGATGAGTCCTAAAAAACGCCCGTTTTTCATATTAATTCCCTGTGTTTGCCCCTTTCTGTAGTGGTCTGCCAGTCACAGCCCCTTTTCTTTGAACCGCCACACCTTTGACTCTTCCTCTTGTCGCTAAGAGTAATTTTTCTCTCTACCGTCTGCAAAGTGTGTCCGCTTGAACAACAGTACCTGCCCCTAATCGTGCACCCGGTCTTGCTCTTTCAGATGGAGGACCTTCCGGACGACGTCCTGCTGATGGTGATGGCGCGGCTGGGCCTGGCGGACATCATCCAGTGCCGCCTGGTCTGCAGGAGGTTCGCGCCGCTGGCGCTGCACCCGGACGTGTGGCGGCGCAGGCGGCTCACTTTCAGGGACACGAGCAGCCGCTGGCTCTGCGCCGCGCTGCGTCTGGCGCCGTTTGCCGACTCCATGCTCCTAACCGTCCCCACCCACAGCTGTGAGCACATGTTCTTGGCTCCGTTCGCCGTGAGGAGCATGGAAGTGACCATCCAAGACAGCTTGGGTGCCGAGAACGCCGTTCAGATCATCAAGAACCAGAGCAGGCTCAGGCGGCTGAGGGAGGTTGAGCTAAACTTCCAACAGCCTGAACAACACTCCGATCGGATGTCTCCAAAGGATACCTCCGACGTGTTCGAAGCCGTGGCGTCCGTCTCTGGACTGGATAACCTTAGAATTTTTGTGATTGGCGATTATGCCATTCCGATCGAGCGCCGGCGCAGCTACCTAAAGCTCGACGTCACGCCGTCACTGACGAGTTTCATGTGCTCGGTCACACCCGGGACGGAGGACATCTGCAACTTCATACTGGCGAGGCATGGTGCCACCCTGAGGAAAGTCAGTCTGTACTGCGAGCGGCACTTCGCGCTGTTGCCTGAGACGGGGCCTCTGTTGTCCCGGATGCCCCATCTCACAGAGTTGGATTGCCCCATCTTTGTTGGCATGCGAGATTTGGCGGAGTGCTCGAGTCTGACTACTGTACGTCTCCGTTTGCTCCGTGACCTCCGCGCTGACGTCCAACCCCTCTTTTTTTCCTTATTCATAATGCCGTCGGTTTCCCACGCCTGCCATTCGGCCGCCTCGTTCCTCTGCAACGCTCACCAGCTGCGCACCGTGGACCTCTGCTACTTGGATCCCGACCTCGGCGTCGAGCTCCTGGCGGCGCTGGCCTCGTCTGGTCGCTCCAGGGTGGAGGAGCTGGGCATCGACAACGACATCGAGGACTTGCGTAATCGTCTGCCCCAGCTGCGGGAGCTGCTCCGCGCCCTTCCCCTGCTGCCTGCACTTCGCCGACTCAAGGTGAACTTGTCAAAGGACGCGTGCTTCGCCAAGGAGCTGCTTGCGAAGACCGACCCGCTACAGATACAAGTGGTGTTCGGCTTTATGGGCTAGGTGTTTTGTATTATTTTTTTTGCCCTTATAATGGCTCTTTGGTAAATAATTTTTTAATGCTCTGGACTGTTTTTTTCTAGACTGTTTTTTTTGCGAGAATACTTCAGTCATCAACATTTTGATAAAAGTTAAAAATCATTTCCGTACTTGTATCATAATTATGTGTTTATCTTCAAGATAGAGTCGAATAATGTTCGAAATATTTTTTTGTTTGTGTAAGAAAAATGATCAGACAGTATTGTGAACACGTTGAAATAATTTTGTTTGCCTTTGTTTGGAACTGTTTGAAATGCAAATTTTGCAGCAGATCCGATTTTCGTTTTCCTCTCGGAGTTCCGGCCGTTGGTTCGCTACGCCCGCTACGCCTGTCCCTGGGTCGCATGCCGAGACCTCTTGTGGGCTCCAGACTAGGGATATTTAAATTTTCCGAAAAAGTAAAAAAAAAAAATCCCTTTTGTTTGAAAAAATAAGAGATTTAGAAAAAATCTTTTAAAATCTACGGAAAATTAAAATCCCTTCTCCAGGCCGGGCTTGGTCGGGACGCACCCCCGAGCAGTCTCTGACCCAGCCGCGCGCCCCCTGCGCTTGGTCACCGCGGCCGGCCATCCCCGCTCCCGCCTTGGCCGGCCGCCGATAACGGCTTTTAAAACACGCCGTGTTTGTCGACGGCGCCGTTAATGGTGTCCTCAATAACGAGGCGACAGGGGCGGGCCCGGCTGTGTACACTGGCGATAACGAGCCGGACAAGCTGCTGGGCCGGCCCCCGCTGCCCCGCGAGACCTCCTGCACCCCTCCATCATTATTTTGATAAAAGTGTAATCATTTCGTAATTGTAATATAATTAATTATGTCTTCATCTTCACGATTGTGTCGAATAATGTTTGAAATATTTTCTTGTATGTGTAAGAAAATTATCAGACAGCTGTGTGAACCTGTTAACATATTGCGAGGTCTCAAAATAATTTTGTGTTTGCTTTTGTTTAAACTATACTAAGATACACCGGCCCCGATTCTCGCTGACGCCTACGGTTCGGGTGGTTGGTTCGCTGCGCCTGTCCATTGTGTTGGTGAGATACAACAGTTTTGCGGTTTCAATTCCCCATTCGATTGTTCATAAAACACAGCATACTTTAATATTATAGAATAACCCGTTTTTGACTTTATACTTGTGTTTGAGTTATCGAGTTTGTAAACAGGAGGAAAATAAAACTTGACATTCGGCCACAGCAAATGTGATCTAACGTTCAATGTAAAGCAGGTCCTGAATATTGGTCTTTGTTGTTTTTTCAAATTATCTGAAATATATAATAACTTGTAATGCGCCCTTTTTTATTTATTATTCATCCGTGCTGTTCGCCCCCCCTGTGTCCACTCCTGGCCTGCATTACCTTGACATATCGCCAGCTGGTGACGAGCTCCTTCCCATCAAGTCCAGCCCCCGCCGGCTGGCTGCACCCTACCATCGAGGCCTCCATGACGGACTTCAGTTGCCCCTGGTCCCCGGCCCTTGAGCACTTCTTCAACTGCATGCTAGCAGTG
>NW_026267172.1:1571361-1573249 GCF_000697945.3 Frankliniella occidentalis | reverse complement strand
CACCCCACGCCACCCCGTCCCGCCACGAGTACGAAAGAGCAACGAGGACTAGAATCCAAAACTCCGAGAGGTGGGAATGTAATGCTTTTCTGTGAGTCGCGACCAGGTTATACTTCATTTAGCACACGCAGCACTGGGTGACTTTATTTTAGTTTTGAATTTATTTCGTGGTGAGTCTCTTGCTCTTGCGGGATGCTCTCTCTCTCTCTCTCTCTCTCGCTCTCTTCTGCCGTCCCTTCCAGCCATAACCCGGCAGAAGATACTGGCCGCTGCTGGGCGGAGGGGTGGAGGGAGGGAGGGGGGCGTGTGCGGACCATCCAGGCCGGGGTTTAATGTTTCCGATCATTCCGCCGGGCGCGGGGGAGGATGTGAGCGCATTCCATATGCATGTGCAAACACGGCCGGCAGCCGCCCCCGGAGGGAGCAGAGAGAGAGAGAGAGAGAGAACGTCGTCTTCGTGGGGAGCTTCGACAGACAGGGCCAGATACAAATTGATTGCATCTTCAGAGTATCCGCACCATGCTGCACCACGACCACCCCATCCCCTTCTCCCGCTCCGCCGCCGCGCGGGGACCTTGCGTAAACCACGTGCTGCGCGCACAACCCCTTCACCCCTTTTTATATGCACGCCTCTCCCCCCCCCCCCTTTCTCTCCCTTTGGCCCGGCCGCCCCGCACCAGCCACCACCCTTCTATAGCGGCAGCGATTTGAGAAAAAGAGAGGAGGCGCTCCCGTTTTGTGGTCCGCTCATCTTTATTCGACACCAGGAGAGATGACGTTCAAAGGGGAGTCTCCTCGGCTGCGCCACGCCACGCCACGCCACGCCACGCCCCGACACACCACGTCATTTCCACGCCTCGTTCTCTCCTTCCCGTAACAGTCAGATCACGTCTGGTTCTGCGCCTCCGACTGGCATATGCGTCTGCAGAGAGAGAGAGAGAGAGAGAGAAAGAGTTACCTTCGCGCGTCATCTCACTCATATTTTTTGGAAACCTTTAAAAATTGTAATCCGTTGTCGTTGTGTCATAGCGAAAAATCTCGGGAAAATCCTAATTTGTTATTTTGTTTTAATTTTTAGTCCTTTCTTGTTTTTCCCTTTGGCCTTTGGCCGTGATGCAGCCGTCGCTGCTCCGACGGGGGCAGCCGATGCCGCGGTCCTCCTGGCGACGGTATCCCCGCCTGATCACGGGGCTGGTGCTCCCGTTTGCCCGGGACGGCTGCCTCGCTCGCACGTATTGAGGGTCAAGAAATAAAAAGGAAAAAAAGGAAAGAGAAATAAAATAAGAGGAAAAGGCAAGGCCAGAACAAGGACCTGCATCGCAATGCGCGGCGCCGCGCGCGCGACCCCTGCCTCGCTGGCCCAGCCGGTGACCACCGGTCAGCTATGGACCCCTGGGGACCGCGGCTGAACACGTGTGTGTGTGTGTCTGTTTTTTCCTTTTTTCTTTTTTTTTTTTCATTTCTCTCCTTCCTGGCGCCTCATTACTGCAACCGATTCCCTTTGCTTTTTGGGGCGGAGGCGACCGCCTGCCGGCCCGCCGACCTACACGAAGCGAGCACGTGACTCGCGGGAGTGTGCTCGAAACGCGACCGGTGTAACTATTTCACAATATCACATCGTGGAGAAAAGTAGCGGATGATAAGAATGTAACACCTAATGTGGCTGCGAGGCCCCCGCTGGTGCTGTACGCCCGACCAGAGCCGAGGCGGCCCCCTGCCGCCGCCCGGTGCGCGTCCCTCCTCGTAGTTCGTGATCGTGTCCGCGTCCTTCCCGCGCTCGGGCCGATGTAATCCCATATCGTGTGGTCATCGTGGCGGGGTCCGTGCGGGCGGGGCGGGGGAGGCACTGATGGGGCGCGAGGAAGAGCCACCCCGCCCCGCCTCACCC
>NW_026267172.1:1570315-1570841 GCF_000697945.3 Frankliniella occidentalis | reverse complement strand
TGTATGCAGCAAATACTGCATACATGGCCATGTACACACGTAGAGCTCTATGCTAAAAGCTATGTGCCGAAGTGTGTACCTGGCCATGTATGCAGAATTTGCTGCATACATGTAGGTATTCAGTAAATAACGCATACATGTACACACTTGGGTTTCCAGAGTAAGATGGTCGTTCAGTCTGTCCCCTGCTGAGTTAGAGCCGTAAGACGTTCTGATGTTTGTGATTAGTCCGATCCGTTTGAGTGGAGCGTCTAAGCGCTAAGCCAGTACGTCAGCAGAACGTCCAATGGTTGTCACACAGGGGGCAGACTGAAACACCATTTCAGTTACTTCAACCAAAGTATTTTTCTTATGTCTCTCTCCTCTGCGCTGATATCAAAAAGCTCTCTCCTTCGACACCAGGTCGCACTCGCACAGGGGCCGTGGCCCGCCGTGGCCCCTGTGCTCTCTGGCCAGCAGCAGCAGCACTTTGTCACGAGGCGGAGTAAGTTTTGCGCCCCTGTCTCTAACCGGCGGGGGAGGGGGC
>NW_026267172.1:1569522-1569858 GCF_000697945.3 Frankliniella occidentalis | reverse complement strand
CTCCCCTCCCCTCTCCCACCCAGCCGGAGCAAGTGCAGCCATCTGATCACCGAGCCGACTTCTCCGATCTATTTACCCAAATTGTACAATTGGCCTCCGCCGCCGTCCGCCGGGTCGGGTCGCCGCGGCAGTAGGCCGAACGGGGAGGAGAGAGATACAGTTATTTATGGCCCCAAGTTTCAATCGGAGAGAGAGAAAGAGAGAGGGGCAAACAGATAAGTTAGTTCGGCAGAGGTTTGGCTGTCGCCTGTCCTGTCGCTCTGGCCGCGCGGACTCGGATGAGGAAATAGCCAGGAGGTTGCAGTGCGGTAACGGCCAGTGACAGACCGTGGCGCT
>NW_026267172.1:1562688-1564352 GCF_000697945.3 Frankliniella occidentalis | reverse complement strand
ACACACACAGGCACGCACGCACGGTCACTTAGGAGCGAGCAGCAAGCTGGCCAGTGAAATGGTCCAGAGGGCCGGAGGGACGCGTCGCCGCCGGGTGGGTAGGCAACACGGCCGCACGGGTGTCGGCTGCCGAGGATTGCCTACCCACAGGCGCTATCCCCCGGCCCTCCGCTGTCGACCGTGGTCCACCTTCCTTGCGCCGATACCGGTGAGAGAGGAGAACGAATGATCGAATGTGTTCGCAAGAGAGAGAGGGGCGGAGGAGAAGGAGGGGGCGGGAGGGGGGAATGACCGCCCGGCCGCCGCCACCGCTCCTCTGGGACGCGCCTTGCAGGGCCCTGCACTGGGAGAAAAGGAGCTTATAGAGTTGAAAATGGCTAGCAATCAGGACCAACGACTGCGCCGCGCCACGGCACCACGCCCCCGCAAACTTTTCCTTTCTCTCTCGCGCGCACCAGTAAAGTATCTTCTCCCCTCTCTCTCTCTCTCTCTCTCTCTCTCTCTCTCTCTCTCTCTCTCTCTCTCTCTCTCTCTCAGTAGTTATCTTTTCTACCTCACACCAGGACCCGCCCGGCTGCTGCCACCGGGGCAGGAGGAGAGCTTCCGGCGATGTTTCCTGTCTACTTCCGCTCCGGAGGGAGGTGGAGGAGAGGGAGGAGTGGCCAAAAGTACTTAGCAGAGTACTTTGAGATGATCGCTTTATGACACCAACCGGATCGGCCGCGCTTTTCTTTTCCCCAACTCCTCTTCTCAGGAGAGGACCCCCTGCTCCGTCAGAGAGAGGGAGAGTGAGAGAAGGAGGAGGAGGACGGGGAGGAGGAGGAGCAGGGGGAGAGAGAAAGGGGTGGGAGGACAAGGGGGAGAAGAAGTACAACGAGGGAAACGGTAGCATGCCGTCACTACTTGACTCTCATTAGGAGGTCTTTATGCAAAACCCCGCTTCTGCCCCTCTCGCCTCAGCGGGTGACCGGGGTGGGGACCCCGCCGCGCTGGTGACAGCACGAGCAGGGTCGCGGGTCAGAGAGCGAGCGAGAGAGAGAGGGAAGGGGACTGGAATAAAACTTTTGACTTCAGGGGAAAAAAGAGCTGAAAGACAGTGTATTGCGGCGAAGGTAAAGAAGAAGAAGCAAATAAACGGGACAGAAGTGGTGGAGGGGAGAAGGGGGCGGGAGGGGATGGCCCTCTTCTCGCCATAGGCAGGCAGGCCGAGACAATTTTATCAGCCGATCGCTGCGGCTGCCGTCGAGTGGAGGTGGCGGCGGAGGTGAAAGGCTGAGTCTTTTCCTCGCGCCTCGCCCCGCCCCGCCCCGCCGTGCACCACCGCTATGCTCCAGCCGAGCGAATCGTCGCTGTTGATTGAGGCGGAGTGAATATCTCGTCCCTCTCACGCGACATTACCTTCAACCACCGCGCCTCCCACGCACTCCCCGCGCCCGCACCGAGGTCGGTGGGGAGGTTCAGGACGATCGGCGTTAGTATTTCTCAACGGGGACCAGCACTTACACCTTTTTCTTTAAAAGGGTCGACTCCGAAATTCGGCGGTCATTTTGTCTACAGTGTACACCGCAATTATCCGTGTGAGGCACAAAGGTACAGGTGTGGGCGAGGGCAGGGGCAGGGTGGAGCTCGTGACGTGGTGCCCGACACCCGCCGTGCTCCGCCCC
>NW_026267172.1:1561062-1562337 GCF_000697945.3 Frankliniella occidentalis | reverse complement strand
GGGCGGGGCGGGGCGGGGCGGGGCGGCGTGTGCGTAGGCGGGAATGGGCCACTGTGAGCAGGGAACTGGCGCAGCAGAGAGCGGAGCAGCGCGCTGGGCTGTGTGGGATGGATAATCACTCTTGCTCTTAGCTCAGACCGGAGCGGCGTACGGTGGCACTGCCTACCGTCTGCTCAGTGCAGGGCACACGACCTCTCTGCGAGTAGG
Source organism: Frankliniella occidentalis (assembly GCF_000697945.3). Lineage (NCBI taxonomy): Eukaryota > Metazoa > Arthropoda > Insecta > Thysanoptera > Thripidae > Frankliniella > Frankliniella occidentalis. The sequence continues at coordinate 1,562,130 of NW_026267172.1, read as the reverse complement.
CAACCTGGCCACACGCCTGCAGCGCACGGTGCCATGTTGCCTGCTGCTCGCCCTTGGCGCTTCTCAAGGCCCGTGGGAGGAAAATGTAAATTCAGGACGTCCAGCGGCAAACTCATTCGCCTGAACTACATAACGTGGTCACCCTCCTACACAGCATCGTGTGGCTTTACACACCATGCAGCTACCCGGCGGACCAGAAGGGTGTCCTTTAAGTCCAGGGCGACTTAGTAGCCTACCTGCTGGGGTTTACAGTACTAAAGGCGAGCAGCACCGGTCAGGGTGCGAGTGGCTGTGGGCGGGCGCTCTTCGGGGGTGGCGAGGGGGCGGAGGGATGGGTCGGGCCGAGCGAGGCGAGGGGGCGTCACTGGACCGTGCCCAACGGCCCGCCCCCGGCCCGCCCCCGGCCCGCCCCGGCACTGGCACTGCCCGCCAGCACGACATGAAATATATGATCTCGTCATTAAATTCAACTGGCATGACCTGGGACGCGTGCGGGGGAGGCCGCCGGGGGCCCCAGCAGCACGCGCCTTGTTCGGAGGCGGCCGAGCAGCGATGCCGTCCAGGTTAGGGATTTTAATTTTCCGGAAAAGTATTTTGGGGGAACGTTAACAGAAATATTTTTACTTCAAAATTCTCTTAATTTTTTCCTAGAAAGTTTAATTTTTTCAAACTTTCTGGAAATATTTCCACTTTTTCCTTATTTTTTCCAGGAAAAAAGTTGGACTTGAAAATCCCTAGTCCAGGAGGCCCAGCCAGGTAGTGTAGATATGCAAACATGCGCTACCATTTATTTTTCTTCAGCTTTCTCCCTCATGCCTCGCCTCTCTCCGTTTCCTCCCCCAGGCTCTCTAGTTTCTCTCTTTGTGAACCTCTCTTCCCTTTTCTTATCCACTTTTACGCACTAACCGCAGCTCTCGAGACTGCAACTGTCTAAAAAAAAGTGGTCGCTTGTTTCTGCTTTCTCCTTCTCTCCCTCTCTCACCCTCCACCGCGACGTGACGCCCCTGAATTGTTGACGAGTTCAACAGCTCAAACGCGGGGATGACACTATCTGATCGCAGGGCTATA
>NW_026267172.1:1558023-1560887 GCF_000697945.3 Frankliniella occidentalis | reverse complement strand
GTGGCTGCCGCGCGAGGAAGAACAAGGAGGCCGATACCCCCGCGTGCCTCCCCTCCCCTCCGCCCCCAGCCCGGCAGCGGCGACCGAGCACACGAACCAAATCGAAATAAACCCACAGCCTTTGGGCGATTTGGATTATGGGATTTTCGTCTTTTCCCTGCGCCAGGGCCGTTCCTCTTTTTGCGGCTGCTGGAGGCGGGGAGGGGGAGTGGGAGGTGTGCGACTGGTGGTCCCATGGAGTGTCGGCCGTCTCTCTCGCTCCGAGAGTCCCTCGCCCGCTCGGCCAGGGCGGCGGCCGGCGGGGGCGATGGTGGTGGTCTCGTGTGGCGAAGGGGAGATTTGGAGCAAATGACCGCGAAATAGCGATAACATTGTGATTTTATTACCGACACGCGGCTCGCTTGTCCGGCCGGGGGAGGGGTGGGGGGGCGCCACGTTGACCATCGGCCGAGCCTCACTGGCCCTGGCCTGGCTAGCTCATAGATGACACGGAGCGGTCCGCGAGTGCAAACATCTCTGTCAAAACTGTGTGTGTCATTGTGAACTTTGGCATTCCCGAAACCAAAAGCCGAACGCTGTGCACAACATGTATACATGAATATACACTCTCGCTCTGGTAACAAACCACCCCTTTCTAACTAATTAACTGGTGCGCAGCTCTTTCCACCACCGCCGCCGGTCAACAGTGTGGCGCCTGACTTCGTTAGTCAGTTGTCGATGATGAGCGGATGCGCGCCGGCGTCCCTCCGGGCCTCGGCCGGCTGCAGCCAACGCTCATGGAGCCGAGGTGAAGCCGATCCCCGCGGGTAAACACCGTGTTCGGCCGCGCTCCCGTGCCCAGCGCTGCAGCCGAGGCCGTGGAGCCGAGGCCGCGGAGAAGAGGCCGTGGAGCCGAGGCCGTGGGGCTGGAATCGTGCCGTGGAGGCGAGGACGTGGAGGCGAGGCCGCGTGGAGGCAAGGCCGTAGAGGCGAGGCCGTGGCGTGGATCCCCGCGGGTAAACACCGTTGTTCGGCTGCGCCTCGTGCCCGGCGCGCGCCGCGCAGAGCAAACAGCCCAACTAACATACCGCTAACACTATTTTACATACTACTTCCAGATTGGCCTCGGCGCGGTAGCTGCGCTCCCCAGGGACGAGGAGACGAGCGCCGCCGTGGTGGTGGTGGTGGTGGTGGTGGCTGCAGTGGCGATGGCCTCGTCCGCGAGCTGCTGCTGGGGCCCTACGGCCGAACGTGTGAGTCAGCTCCTCAGCCTCTGAGTAAAAGGGATCCTTCAGAAAGTACGTCCGGTCATTCGCCGTTACGAACCTGCTAATAGCAAAGTCCAGCGAATGCAAGCTCTCATGGCGCCTGATGGGTAGGCAGCATCCTGTCTGCAATGCAAGCGTGTACTGCAGGGTAGCCTACCCCGAGTCTCACAGGCGCCGAGCTGCTGTAATTTGCTGAAGGGATCTAAGAAAAACGGACGCACTTGCTGGGCGATCCCAAAGGGCGCCCTGCTTCTGGTCAAGCCCCTTGGGGAGAAAATCGCGCTTCTTTTATAGGAACATTTGAAAAGGCGTTGTTACGGCCATTGTGTCACTACCCTGGGGTGGCAGAGCTGCATAGAAAACTGCATAAAATGCGCATTTATGGCGCAAAAATGCGCGTCCGGCAGTTTGCTTACCTGCTGGGCGGATTCGTCACTGGCCAGGGCCGCCAGGCCAGTAGCGGCCAGGATGCAGTGGTTCCACGGGCCTCGCGAGGTCAACCCGGGTGCACGGGGCGGGCTGAGAGTGCGGCGGGGCGGGGCGTGCGGGGAGATGCCAGATAGCAGCCCACCCCTCGCCCGCGCCACGCCGCGCCAGACCGCGGCGGGTTCGCGGAGTCACGCTGCACACTCTTCGCTCATTAATAAACATAAATTGACACGACGCGGTGGTTTGGGGAAGGCTGCGTTCGGGGAGGCTGAGCGGAGCAGGTCTCTCCTCCTGGAGCAGCGCGCCCCGCTGAGGACCTGTGGAGGCCGCGGGCGCCGCGGACGCAGCCGGACCCCTGCCAAGACTTTGAGCGGCTTTGCGGGGTCGCTCGGCTCCTCGAGGATTGCCTTTGAAGAGGCGGTGCGCGGCAGCAGGCGCCCCCGCCCCCGCCGCGCCCGAGTGCCCCGCCCCGCCCCTCGGCGCGCTCTATAAATTTAAGCGAGTGACGTTTCATTCACTATGAAATGCCTTCGAAAGTAAAGTTTACACTCTGAATAGATCGTCTTGGACTTTGGGGCAATCTGGAGAAGTGATCGGTCGCCTGTTAGTTTGTGAAAGAGGAGCCGCCGGGGCTCCAGCCAGTGAGCGTGCGAGAGGCGTGCGGAGTTCCTGGTGGTACCGGAGCAGCCCATGGTGAGTGGTGACCCTGGTGTCACGGGCCGCCGAGTCCTCGAGCGCCGCCGGCCGAGCCTCCGGGCCTCCCAGCCATCACTCATATTTCAGCCATGCCTTATCCAACATCGTCCTCTATTCATCCGCCCCCACCCCCTCCACCACCACTTTCACTTCCCCGTTCTCCCCCGCTCCGTACGTCTCATCAACCCCTCCACCTTTTTTACGCCCCACCCCTCTTATTTCCCTTCGTGGCCACAGCGAACAGAGGCTGCGGCAGCGGAGTCAGTGCAGTGCGTATGCGCTCACATCACCACGTCTTCCACCGGCCCATGCTTGATTCCCCGGGCAACCCTTAGATGTGGAATTGAACGTTTCATTCGGTCCTCCGTATCCGTATGAGCGATATGATATATGATTCGAGCAGAGCCCCAAAACACCTTTTTCAAGGACCGAATGGGGAGGGAGGCACCTCTCATGCGAGAGATGTCTTGTTTTCAGAGCCCGCTCTCGCTA
>NW_026267172.1:1548507-1557973 GCF_000697945.3 Frankliniella occidentalis | reverse complement strand
CCCCCCGCTACCCTTCTCCCAGCTCCAAACGTCTGCGATAACCGCCGCGCCGCCGCCACCCGCGGTTGTCTCCCTGTCCCGCGCCGACTCCTCGCTGCCAGTGGAATAAACATCATCAACAAGTTTATTCGGAGCGACTTTTTATGAGAATGGGGCCGGGGCGGCGGCGCGCCGAGCCGAGCCCTCGGAAATGAGAGCCACGCTTATCAGTCCAGACCGTCGCCAAATTCGCTCTTCTTTTACGGCGGTAAGGACCGCCAAATTACGTTAACGTCGCCCAGACTTTTATGCATCAATGATATAAGATTTTGAAGGGAGGGAAGAGCCAGCCCCACCTCGACACCAGGCATCGCGGGGTGGTGGTAGTGGTGGTGGTGGTGGTGGTGGTGGTGGTGGTGCCTTTCATCTCATTCTCCGCGAGAATTAACATTTCTTTCGCATTTCCACTGGAACGGAAAAGAAAAAGAGAAGACGAGACCGAGAGAATTTCAGAAAATTATAGATGAAAACAGTGGACTTGAGCAGGATTTTAAAATACAAATTAATATATCTTTGTACCTTCATGGTGAATATTTTCATTTGTGGCATGTTTCATAATTACAAAAGATTTCATAAAAATTAAATAAATAACATGAACTAAATACTAGTACAAAATCAAAAATATTTAATTGATCTTTTCTCCCACCATATTGTAGTTTTCAATATGATAATCACATATGTACCAGATTCATTGATTCTCAAGGCAGTGACAAATTAAGATAATCTCATGTTGCGTTTTAATTTGGATCACATATGAACATTATGTTCTTAACACACACTTTTATAGCCTCAACACTCAACCAAAACCACTTACACATGATAAATAGATTATACTCAACAAGAGGTAAGAAACATTGAACGTATCATATTATTGTAAAAGATTTGTAGTTATCACATCTACAAAGAGCCATGAACGCAATTTAATATTTACACATATGTATAAATCAAGTCTAATCAGAGTGAACTAATGATAAAATATGAGCAATGGAATTTGACTGGTAATTAATTGATTGAATGGATGATTGGGACTGATGGGAGAGTCTAGTCAGTAATGCCAAGCCAAAAACCCTGCTGGCTCAGGCGACTCAGGCCTCCCCTAGCTTAGTCAACAACAAATACTATGATTGTCAAATTAAAAAAGAAAAAGAAACTTGGATGATGATCAGAAAATGTCAGCAAAAACTAAGTCATATGCAAGACACATAGGAAGCAAAGAGGTGAAAAATCTCAGCAACGCCGTATTTTTGAAGGTGGGGGCATGAGATCATTGTCATCTGCCCGCCATCGATACCGATCAATGTACTCCAGGAGGTAATCTTGAGTTACTGGATCACGTATACTGTTGAAGACAGCTGGAAAGGAAAAAAATTAAGCTGAAATGTGAATTGCAACAAGCATGAGTATATATCTAACAATAGCAGATAGATGATGCCTACCCATAGCTGTATTGTAGCTGTTTGGAAATGATTTATCTGTTCTTTCTCTCATGAATTCCCACTGGCCGTTATTAAACTTGCACTCCACAATTTTGTTGTTCATGTCTTTCAGATCTTTTGTGTATTTCATGGTGCCAAATGGATGGTCCATGCCTCCACAGTACAGTTGGAAAATTTTCCTAGGAAGTATCCTGGAGGATAAATAAATACATAGGTAGAATAAAGCAAATGTTTCTTCTTAACAAAAATTCATTTTAACTTTAAATCTGTAAGATGTTTTACTTACCCAGGCCCACTTTCTGTTACAATTTTTGCTTTAAAATCTACTGAGTTATGGCTGAGAGGTTTCCATTTTAAGCTCTCAATGCATTGACCAGGAACATAAGGCTAAATATTAACAATTAAAGATGATGTGAAAATTAAGAATAAAAATATACCTGATCAGAAAACTTTCTCCTAATTTATAAGCAATGCACACTCACATCACTACTTGGCTGGAAGATCAATCCATCAGGATCATGTGAAAGTTTCTTTGCAAATTTTTCACTTAACAAATAAGCTGTTGTTGTCAGTTCCCAAAATTCTTTCACCCTAACACTGAAAGGTTCAATGGTTTTGTTGAGCCAACCTTTACCTATTGCATGGTTCCTAGTGTCTACAATTTCTTCCTGTTAAATGAAATTAAAATTGTTAGATGTGTACTTCAAATACCTGAACAAAAACCATGTTGAACAAGACTTACCCTAATGCAACGATATCTGACAGGGTAGAACGGTTGTTGTGATAAATCTTGACCATTCAATCTAATTATATCATAGACTAAATATCGGGGAATGCTCTCACCTGTTTCTGTCTTATCTATGACCATTTCCTGCAATAAATTTTCCTTTTTTGAATTATAATTCTTACATTTTCCTAGGAAACTTGTTAGAAAGGCGTTACTTACCCCATCCAGTAAAGTGTTTTCTATATGTCTTTGAGGGTCTTTTCTCATAGGAAAACGAAGATTTTCTACTTGGAATACAGAATTGTCTCTGTCTAAGAAAAATATCTCATTCTTTCTTAAAATAAGCATCATGTACCTAAGAGGGAGAAAATGTTCAGTTAAACAAATTAAGTGAAACAGACTTTCAAATTAACCACCTTGATAATAAAAAGAAGTGTGAACCTGGTTCCATCTGCTTTCCATGATACCCTGTAAGGTTTATCACCCAAAAATGCAATATTTTTCATGTCCATAGAGACTGGTTGTGAACCTGGAAAACCACTTCTGCAAAGAAAGAAAAGAAGTTTAAAATAATCAATGTGGAAAAGGATTTATCTGGTAATTTTGTGTTTCAATGAGGAGCAACTTCTGTGCTACTTATTAGACTCTCACTACTCCATATGTATTAAACTCATTTCATCGTTGAGACAATATAATGAACTAAATAAAACATTTAGAGATTATAAAGTCCCCTGTGAGCTAATAGCAGTGTTCACGATCACTGTTCACTTGAATTGGCTGTGACTAGGAAATAGTAGAAGAATGAAAATAACTTACTTTTTCCATCCACACATTTCTTGAGCTCGTTTTTGAACATCAGTCATTTTAGGATCATGAACAACAGTAACCCCAGGGACTCCCTGCATGAACACAGGATTTTTCTTGTTCTTTCCTCGACGCTTGTTTCCAGTGCTGGTGCTGAATTCAACAAAGCAGAGTGAATTAGGGTGTATTTTAACAAAACCTATATGAAAAAATTAAGAATTTGCTCTGAATACCTTCCATTGGAGCTTTCAGAATCCTCCCCATTATCATTGTCATCTTGTTCACCATTTCCATCACCATCATCATATTCTACAGCAATAAGAGAGGATATTGTTGTAGAACCCAACATTTAAGAGCAAAGTAATGCATCAAGAAAAGTCTCAATAAGTTTACCTCTACACCAGTCTGGTCTCTCGGGTGCTAATGGCATGTCATTCACATCATCATAACGACGGTATAACTCTTCAATATAATCCACTTTGTAAATGCCTGGTGGTCTGGAATTAAGAAGTAGATTTGAAGGTAAATTCCACAAATGTAAAGCTACGTTCTATGAAACAGGTTTAGTTATTGTGCCTTACCTCACACCAGCAAACTCTCTCAATGCAGCATCAACAGAATAGTCCATCTTTTCTACCATGTAGGATATGACCAAGAAACCAGTTCTGTTGAATCCATGAGTACAGTGCACTCCTGTAAATTATCAACAAGATAAAATTCACTTTTGATGAGAAAAAGATCAACCCAAAGGTCATTTTTTCTTATTTTAGAAATTATGAAAATACCTACCAATGCATTCTAAGGGATTAGTTCTTATGAATTTGTCACAAAGGTCTACAAACGTTTTAGTCTGGTCTGCATTAGGAGTTTCACCATGTCCTCTGCATTGTAATTTTACATATTTGGCCCCCATACTCTCTACATCTTCTTTGCGATAAAATCTTGAGGTGTTTGTAAGATCAATCCACAGGCCCAATTTCACCTGCAAAATTAACATGGTGGAAATAATATAAATATATAATTTATTTTAAAAGAATTAGTGATAAGAAAATCACATTATTTTTAAACTACATTACCTTGTAACTATCCATGACAGAAAAGAGCATAGATGGGTAAAAGAAATGTTGTGGAGGTATTTGACTGTTGTAACGCTTGTCCAGAGGAGTTTTAAAGGCAAGAAATTTACCAGCAATCATGTGGTTTGCCTTGCGAGGGCAAAGAAGCCATCGGTCAGGTATATTTCCAGGCCCTCTATTGTCATCCATGGCGAGATGGTTTGATTGGACAAACTTTATATATTCATTCCTAGGGGGGGAAATAAAAAAAATGACAACACTTACACCACATTTGGCCAAAAGGCAATCTCTTTATAAAACCCAAGAGCAGTTTTGAGAAAACATAAAGTCAAAAATTTAGAAAGAAGTGAAGTTTACAACTTTTAACATTGTTATCTCACAATGAAAGCTACATGAATATGTACATGAAACATAAACTTGGTGTGTTGTCCTTTTGACAGTTAAGGTTATGTCCATAGAAGGCCCAAGTGAGACTTTTTGAGACTCTTCAAAACTTGGAAGGTAATCTGATAAATTTTAGAAGCTTCACTGCGTTACTAATTTGATATATTTATATACTCGTATAGTTTAGGTACATAGAATACAGAATATATACCCCTCTTCACGACAGGTTATGTGCTTTCACCTCTAGTCATGGTGTCATGATCAAGTAGGAGAAAAACAGTTCCACAAATAGATTTTGATCGAGGAGCTTCTTTATTTAGTGAAATGTGGGAAAAGTCACTGATTAAACTTTTCTCGAAACCCAACTGGAAAGATAATTGGACAAGCACAATAAAAATTCAACAACTATACCTCCTGTTTAGGATGCAAGCTGTCTGTCCCTGTCTGCGTTGTCTGTCAGCTGTTAAGGTACAGCCATAACCAAAAGTTGGAAGACTATTCGCATTCAAGTACACCCTTACCGACCCCACGCACCTCACAAGGAGAGATAAGATTTTAACATTTTCACTAATCTCTTGGCAGAGTGCTACTTGTTATGAATTTCAGACGTGCAGTATTAGCCACATTTGCCGAAAGTCAAAGTCTGTCAATCTGTCCAGTGATGCGTGCGCGGTTTTTCATTTCCATTCATTCATTCATAGCCCTAGCCTCGTGCGGACCTTCTCTCCTCGATCAATGCCGCTCTTGTTGGATAAAACAGAGCGGCAGATTGCAATTCGGAGCGGACATGCCCATGGCGGCACGGATGGCGCTTTTGCTCGGACTTGTCTGTTTCATGAAGTCCACGTCATGAGGAGTGACGTCATGTGACACATTTACGTCACTGTTTTTTCCCACCCCTCCTCTTACCAAACGGCCCAACGCTTGCTTGCCCTGCCCTCAGCTCTGCCACGGTGACGCATCCGCCCTCAGACGCACATATCGCGCCCCACTCTCATCTTATTCGTCATCTGGTGAGTAGTGTTGCTGTTGCTGGCCATTGCTGGGGTTCATGATTAAATTGCTGCTCAGTCGTGTTGCGTCCGCAGTACTTGGTGGTTCGTCGGACGTTGACGATATCTCCCATTCCCCTCGTTATCAGCAGGTAGTGACATGAAGCCTATGGTGGACTCATTTCACTGTAGCTAACCAAGAGCTAACTTTATTGCAGTTTTTATTTTGTCTTATTCTTGGGTTTGTTCTTTTCAAGATGTATCAATCATCTACGATGCTTGTTGTTTACTCTTTCAAAAGTTCTCGTTCCCCTTCTTTGATTTTACTTGGGTCATTGACATGTGATGACACCTATTTCGGAAGGTGTCGCATGCCGAATGCTTATGTGTTACTGTTTTACTTGGCTCACTGAGCTGTTGCTATTGTTTCAGTTTGACTTCAAAGAATTTCTCTCATCATGAGTTATCCAGGATATCCAGGACATGTAAGTATGTAGGTTTGTCTGGTCTTTTTGCTGTTTTCGTGAGACCTCACATAGTACATATTAACAGATAGCCAAAAGCATGTTTATTTTAATAAGTTTGTCTTTAAACGTGTTAAAACAACCTTTAAAATTTGAAATTTTTACTTCTTAAACAAAACACCCTTATTAACATTAATATGCTTGAAGAAAGTAATCCAGTGTTACAGTAACACTTTTTCCTTGACGTTTTATTATTATAATGTAATACCTTCAGTAAACTAAAAACAACTTCTAGAGAAAATTGTAAATGTCGATATTTTTGTTTGTTTTCCTTTCAAAGGGTGGTGCTGCGCCTACCTATCCTCCTTATCCCAACTCCCCATCTGCAATGCCTCAGCCTGGTGGTTATCCAAGCCAGACACCCTACGCAGTAACTCCTGCACATCTATCTTACCCACCAAGTGCAAGTCCGTATCCCCCTGGCCCCAGCCCCTACCCGCCAGCCCCAATCGCATATCCGCAAGGCAATAGTCCTTACCCACCAGGCCCTGGTGCACATCCGCAAGGTAATAGTCCCTACCCACCAGGCCCTGGCGCATATCTGCAAGGCAATAGTCCCTACCCTCCAGGCCCTGGTGCAAATCTGCACGGCAATAGTCCTTACCCACCACCCCTAGGTGCACATCCGCAAGGTAATAGTCCCTACCCACCAGGCCCTGGCGCACACCTACAAGGCCATAGTCCTTACCCACCTGTTCCCGGCGCTAGTCCATACCCCTCCTCAGGTCCTCCACATGGGCATCACTCCCAGTCTGCTTATGGCGCCCCTCAGCATGGAATGTCTTACCCTCATGGCTCAGTGCCCAGCGCCACACCATTATATGGTGGTCCTAGTTCAATCAACTATGTTAGAAAGGTAAGATTACCTTTCAAGACAATAATAATCTTGTATTAATGAAGTAATGCGACTCTTTTTGCTTACATAAATGGATTGGCTGCTTGTTGCATTCTGAGGGGTATATTCTGAGCTGTGTGGTACATGCAGAATTTTTCAGGAGGCTCTGAGGAGGTTTAGCAAGTTATGAGGGACGCTGTGTAACATTTTTAATGTTTTTCTATCCTCTAGGGAAATGCTACTGTCCAGCCGGTTCAGCCCTTCGATCCAAGAGGAGATGCAGAAGTGTTGCGAAAGGCTATGAAAGGTTTGGGCACTGACGAAAAGGCCATTATTAATGTTTTGGCTCGCAGAAGTAATCAACAACGCCTAGATATTGCTCTTCAATTCAAAACCTTGTTTGGGAAGGTAATTATTCTAGGAAATGTTAGGGTGTAATTATTCCATAAACATCAATTTTATTTTAGTTCTGTCTTCATGATTTTTTAGGATTTGGTTTCGGATTTAAAAAGTGAGCTCTCTGGTAAATTTGAGGACCTTGTGGTTGCTCTCATGAAACCTCATTCCGAGTTCATTGCCAAGGAAGTACATGATGCCCTAGCAGGAATTGGAACTGATGAAGAAACTGTTATTGAAGTTGTTTGTTCATCCACCAACCAGGAAATTCATGCCATCAAAAATACTTATCAGCAAAGTAAGATTTGTTTGCTGATTTTTTAAAACCTTGATTTGTTTTAGTAGTTTAGAAAAATTAATTGAGTTTTGTATTGTAGTGTACCACCGTTCATTGGAGCAGGACTTGAAAGGAGATACATCGGGCAATTTCAAGCGACTAATGGTGTCCCTGTGTGTTGTAAGTAACCTTAGTTTTGTTACTTTTTCCCCCCATGATTGTCATCCATCTGATGTATCATTTTTCTTTTACCAGGGCAACCGCAGTGAGGATTACAATGTGGACCCAGGTCTTGTCCAAGCTGATGCCCAGGCTTTACTTCGTGCTGGTATGTAGATAGGAGAATGTTAAAAAGTGAAATAAAATCACTTTACCTTGCTTTATATTTTATTTTTGTTGGCTTCCTACATCTGCATAGGTGAACTGAGAGTTGGTACGGATGAATCAACTTTCAATGCAGTGCTGTGTCAACGCAGTTTTGCACACCTGCAGGCTGTTATTAATGAGTACCAGCGGCTCACTGGACATAGCCTTGAAAAAGCTATCAAAAAGGAGTTCTCAGGTGACATTGAAGATGGATTGCTCGCAATCGGTAAGTGTCACATTTATCATATCTATATGTATCCATGAATTAAATTAGCAAATATATTAAGACTGAAAACAATTCTTTGCAGTGAGATCTGCTCAGAACCGCCCAGGGTATTTTGCTGAACGTCTGTATAAAAGCATGAAAGGTCTGGGTACAGACGACAGGGCTCTTATTCGCTTGGTAGTGAGCCGCTGTGAAGTCGATATGGGTGACATCAAACAGGCATTTGAAGCTAAATACGGGAAGTCCCTTGCAAGCTTTATTGAAGTGAGTAGAGGTCTCGTCAAAAAAATTTACACTTTTTACTGAAGGTATTAAAACTAATTGTTATTTTCTTTGTTCAATTCTCAGGGAGATTGCTCTGGACATTATAAGAAATGTTTGCTAGCCCTTATTGGAGAATATTAATGATTAAGAGGTCTGATTATTCCCCACCTCTCTCTATTTCTCTTTCTTTACGTTTTCAGAAGAAACAAGACTTTTGTCTTTTCCTTCCAAGAATCTTATTTTGTCCTTCAAGAACAAAATTTTGATACTTGAACATTTTTTACAGATGTTTTTGCTAATCTTTACAGCAATTTTTTTCTCTTTTTGATGCTATTTTCATTTATGTCAATGTATTAAAAGTTGCTTTATCTGTGAGGCCAAAATACTAGCATGCGAATGCTGTAATTTTTTTTTTTTTTTGGTATGACATCATTTTAGTGGTAGGTTACCTACTTATGACTTACTTTTGGTACAAACTTGACCTTTGTATTCTGTAATTTTTATCTCTCTTTGAACAACTTCTTGCTTTGATTGTTTCCATTGCTACTTCAAGTATTACCTATCTTAAAATTGTTATGTATTCCTAATACTCATATGTGTTTATTTCTCTTTTAAAACATCCATAAATCTTGTTTTATTTCAATTTCCTTTTCATTGTAGAAGTTTTGGATTAATGTTTCTATTTTTGAAAGTGTGCCCATTTCCCTCTAGTTTTATTTCACCCTCTTCTTTGCACCATGTTACATTTTGGTAGCACTTTTTTTATTGTATGTTATTGCACTTTTGTTGTCAATTCCATTTGTTTGTTTGTGATATTTGCAATCCTGCAAAGCTATTTAGCATGTCTAATTAATATGTATCTAATGTGAAGAAGTATGCCAAGAGACTTCGGTTTACCTACCTGGTGTTTTTGTCCTAAAATTGTTCATACCTTCTTGAAGTGAGGCACGGCGTGCCTTCGCAAAACAGTTGTCAGTCTATTTTTCTGTTTTGACTGCTTTTGCCAAAGCCTTGACACGATCTGTGATGTTTCAAACATGTGTGCCTTAACTCTTGTTGCTAATTAGTCTTGTGAGAATTCTTTTGTGTCAATGAACAAATATGCTCAATGTTCCATGAG
>NW_026267172.1:1546851-1548264 GCF_000697945.3 Frankliniella occidentalis | reverse complement strand
AATACATGAATGAAACCCAAGTGTGGACCTAGTGACAACGGGCGGCCCGGCTGCGTGTTAGAATCAGAACCTTGCGATTAGAGGCGTGGGTCGCCAAGTTCCACTATCGCTGCTACCGTGCTAACGGTCAAGTCTGTTCGATGTGTGCTTCATGCGTGGCGTGGATTGGTGCCGGCAGCCCGTGTAATTTGAGTCAGCTATCGCTTTGTCGGTGGTGACGCGTGCCCTATCTGGCGTCGCGGTCTTATCACTCGTGCATTTCGCGTTATCAAGGCGTATGAGATGTTTGGATTTTGGCGCGCTGCCGCTGCGGTCTTTCCCTGGTCGCCTCACCAGTCCGCGAACTCGAACAGCATATTCAGTTCTGGAGCTCTGCCCAAGATCTTGACTAGGTTTTTCGCACGTTCCGCCGTTTCGCGCTAAATATTCTATCAGGGCACAGTTTGCCTTCGGAAGTGGCCAACGCCGCCGCTCACCACACACCTGCGGAAACAGCAGAAAACAGCTGGGTGCGTGTGTGTGCGTGCGCGTGTGTGTGTGAGTATCCTTGTGTTGATTGAGTCGAGTAGTCGGCCGTCCGCTCTTGTGGCTCTTTTGTCGTGAGGGAAGAAAGTGATTTGCCATGAGGCGAGCGTAGATATGAATTTATAGACATGGGCGAGCCAAGCGGCAATGACTGTGACCCAGTGCTGTTGAATTCATTCATCGTGAAGAAGCAACGATGCAGAGTATACTTTCACCGTGGAGTTCTCATCTGGGAGTCCGAAGCAGCTCCTTATAGTAAGTACAGGGAAACTGACCTTGAATCTATTTTCTGTATGCGTGGGTGCACAAGCACCCTGGAAATGTTTGTTTTCGTCCGTCAGGTGCTTGCCCTCTCGTAGGAAAACATGCCTTACCGTTGACAGGGAAGGTTAGGTCCCTCACTTTCTCCAATCTTTGTGATGTTTTGTTCTTCCTATTCCTTGATTATCATTGTCATTTTCAAAATGTCAATTGGCTGTTAAAACGCATTAGCTTTCTTCTTGTTTCTGCCATATCTTTTAATAAATTCCTTTTCTCTTACAGTTAAAGTCAAGTTACCCCTGAAGCACGTTGTAGGTGTAGAATATGAACATCCCAGCGAGCTATCTGCCTTTACCAACGAAATTATTTGTCAAGAAGAAAGACCAGGTATGTTGAGAATGACACGCTATTTGAATGATGTATTAAACATCTCTATGCTGTAGTCCTAACAATTCTTTTATTTCGCATTTTCCAGAGGAGTACACTAGTTTTACTCTACATTATGTTACACAGTCTAAAAGGAGTAAACTTCGCCTCAGTAAAGTTACTCTCACTCATGCTGACCCAATCCAAGTGGCATCGTGGGTCAAAACTATTAGAAACTATATTAAAGGTATAGATATATAT
>NW_026267172.1:1541966-1543431 GCF_000697945.3 Frankliniella occidentalis | reverse complement strand
GCGCAATGTTGCTGGACACCTCGAATTTTGCCACCCTATCCCTGCAGACGGGCCCCGACAACGGGTGTCCAGGCACAGGACACCCTACCGAGGCTGGGCCCGGACCCTTTGCAGGAAAAGGGTGGCAAAACTCGAGATGTCCAGCAACTGTGCGCTAGCCTGTAGGGCTCTTAAAAACCCGACCCGCGGGTACCCGGGTAACCCGGGTAGGAACCGGGTCGACGGGTTTTCCCGGGTACCCGGGGTACCCGGGTAAACCCGTTGACCCGGTTCCTACCCGGGCGGGTACCCACCCGGGTTACCCGGGTACTCGGGTAGAAATAAGAGCCCTACTAGCCTGTCCGAAATTGGAGGTCGAAGTGACGAATTGAGGAGGTTCGGGAGATACGGGAGATTAAACGATGATTTCCTGTCGTTGTCCGAGGTCCGTGCGACAACGTTTAGGGGTCGCGCCACACGATTTTTGAAACGCCCCTGAGAGCGCGGGGAAAAGGCTCGCTTCCTGTTGGGAACGCTGTGCGCGCTGCGCGCCACCGGAGGTGTCGACGAGGGTTTAAACTGAGACCTTGGCGGTTATACTTTACATCCGGCAAGTGCAATTGGTCACCACCGTCGCCCCGTGAACGCCAGGGGCTTAGGTTCTCGTTCCGCGGAACGCGCGCGTCACTTGCGCTCGGCGTTTGAAGTGCGCAAAAGTTGCGATTTTTTTCTTCGCAGACTTAAAGGCACCTCATACCCTTTCGATAGCAGTATCGCCTGTCAAAATGCGCAACCTGGAACACGGTTGAAAATCTAAAAAACACGGCATGTACCTTCCCACCCCGTGGCTCGCGCACCGAAAGGTGTTCGAAACAAATAAGAGCAGATTAATGCGCCGCTCTTTTATTACACTTACCTATTTTTTTTGAACCCCCTCAAAAAGAGAAAAACATGTCGAAAAAAACGGATAGATGAACACAGCGCCGGGGGTTGGCCCTCCCTGCCGCCTCGCATGGGTTGGCGCGCACATACACAACCCTTGCCTGGCCGGGCGGCGCCGCCCCGCCGCGATATACTAGCGTTTCCCTCCGATTCGTCCCCAAAACTTTTCAATTTCATTGGCAAGTCTGGAAGCTGCTATGTCCCCCCCTCTCCTCCCCCCTCACCCCCATCATTGTTCTGTTCAACAAAAGACGGTCGCCTGCTCCGCATTAGACGGCTAACCGAGCGAGCGCGAGGCGTATATGGGGGAGCATCAACCCTTCTGCTACCCCCTCCCTCCCCCCCACCTCCCCCGGGGCCATTCACGCGCAGAGTTTCCAAAATCGCGCATGAAAGTAGCGGAGATTTTCGACAGACTGTGACAGAACTGCAGAAAAACATCGGTTTAGGGTATCGTCGCCCGACCCGGGCGGCGACCGGCGGACGGGAGGGTGGGTTTGTGTGGGACAAACAGGCGGCCCTGCCAGGTCGACCACCTCACCCC
>NW_026267172.1:1535912-1541916 GCF_000697945.3 Frankliniella occidentalis | reverse complement strand
CAAGTCAATACAGAACTTATGGTTAAATCATAATTACCTCACCTTTCCAACCATGGTTATATTGTTCCTCAGAGTTGACTTACCGCCCAAGATGTCTGCTCTTATTTGTTAACCCGTATGGAGGAAAAAAGAGGGGTCAAAAAATTTATGAAAAGAATGTGAAACCCCTACTTGCAAGGGCTGGCATAGAAACTAAAGTTGTCATTACACAATATCGAAACCATGCTCATGAGACTATTCTCTCTCAATCTTTTGATGGGATTGATGGTGTGGCCTGTGTTGGTGGTGATGGAACTTTAGCAGAGGTTTGTGTCCATCCATTTTATTTGTGTATTTTGAATTTATGAAAATATATGTTGAACAGATGATCATGTTGTTACTAGATGTTGTGGTCAATAATTTGCCCTTTGTACAGGTTTTAAACGCACTTGTTCTTCGTGCCGCCAAGGATAAAGGGATTGATACTGATGACCCCCATGCAGAACTCCCTCAACCCTCTGTACCAGTTGGTGTTATTCCTGGCGGTAGCACTGACACAATTGCATATACTCTTCATGGTACGAATGACATCCAGACTGCTGTTCTTCATATTATTCTTGGTGAGGTCATGTCTCTATATCAAGATTATGAAACTTTGTATGTACCTTCAGTCTAATTTCTGACTTATTCTACATTGTTAACTACATCATACAGGTGAAAGTTCTGGCTTGGATATTTGCAGTGTACACAATGAAAACAGCCTTCTTCGGTACTATGCCAGTATGCTCTCATATGGGTACTTAGGAGATGTTTGTAAGTCCAGTGAGAAATTTCGTTGGATGGGCCCTAAACGTTACGATTATTCGGGTAAGTAAGCAGATATTTTATACATGCACATGGGCTACTTTGACTACAATTTACAGAGATGATTTTTCTTCAGGTTTTAGGAAGATACTAGCTAACCGTGGCTATCGTAGTGAAATTACAATTTTGTCCAGTGATAGCAATTCTCCTATTGATGGTCCCAGATGTTATCGAGACTGTGGCACATGCAAAATTGATGAATCCAGTGGAGAAGAGAAACCTGCTGCAGGTACTGTACTGTGCTATGTAAAATTTACTACATGTTGTGGCCTACTGCCAGTACTTTCTTGTAGGGTTATGATTCTTTAATAATTTTACACCCATACTTTTATAGATTGGAAAACAATTAAAGGTCGCTTTTTTATGGTGAATGGAGTAAACATTTCATGTGCTTGTGCCAAAGCTCCAAATGGATTCTCACCATACTGCCATATTGGAGATGGTTGTCTTGATGTCATTCTTATCAAGCATACATCAATAATTAACATACTGCGCTTGTTATTGCGTGTCTCCAGTAAATCAAGAACCATGGTAAGAATTTTTACTAATGTGTGCCCCTTATGGCCATTGTGATTCTATTTTTTATTTTAAAACTAAAAAGAGTAAAAATTAGTGTGTATGTGTGTAAATGTGCTTTTTTGCTTTAAACAGTTTGATCTACCTTTTGTGGAGGTACACAGAGCACAGGAGTTTACCCTGCAAGCTATGCCTGACCCAAAATTGGAGCTCCTTGATCCAGATGCGCCAGATGCTCGTACAAGTGTGTGGAATTGCGATGGGGAAGTTGTGCAGGGAACCAACATAAAAATTAGGTAAGTCTTCCTTATGACATTTATTTTAACAAATATTTGATTTGTAGTTTTTTCCATAACATAAAGTATATTAAATTTCAGTGCACAGGTTTTATTTTTACTGTTATGAATAATTTCTTAAATGTAATGTTTCAGAGTACGCAGACAGCTTATACGCATGTTTAGTCAGAGAATGGAAGAGGAGGAACATGAACCTTCATGTTTTGTATGTAAGTGACAAGTTTCACATTATTTGAAAGATTACTCTGACAAGGTTTTGGAGGAAACTTTGAAGTTTCCATTTCACATTGAGTAGCTAGCCCATCACATCCTCATTTTTTATTTGTCATTTTTCCTCCTCGTATTATCATAGACCTCAAGTCGAGTGAAATTCCTTCTATTTTTATTCATCGAGTGCCATTTCTTTGTGGGTGATATTTCATCTCCTAGGCTCAAATAGTTTACTTTTTTAAGAAGGGTTTTCATTGGAATCTATTCTCCTCGCAAGTCAATGTCCTAGGTATATCTTGAATGAATCTGCAATTCATGTTCCAGTGCATGAGTACTTAATTATCTCTGTTGGTACAAATGATTATGAATTCATGTGTATGTAGTGAAAGTGGGCTATATTGATATTTTGGTTGCCTGGTGGCTCAGTTTGCATCTCATTTTACATCACAAATATTTATTTTTTTCAAGTTGAGTAGGGTGTACAATGCCCTGAAGAAAATTTGATGGCCCTGTGCAAGTTTACTAGCTTAGTGCAGTATCTATCTTTGAAAGTCTCAATGCATTTGTTAAATACGTATTTATGTCCAATTTTATTCTGAGACTTTTACTATCTATTAGTATTATCTAATATAATTAGCTCTCTTTGCACTTAGGGAGTGATATACAGACTATTAGGATCTATTGCCCTACATTCTTCTGTTTATGAAGCTCAATTTAATGAGACCCTTGGGCCATTCTTTAACACTCCTATGAGCTTATCTCTGGAGTTATTTGCAACCTTTTGTATTATGCTTAACTCTCTCTGAGCATGAGCAACATGACATGAAAGCAATACAAGCTAGGTGGGGGTAAGGAAAATAGGTAAAAAGGTTATAGGTAATTAGTGCCAAAGTTTTGATTTGTTTTCTCTCTCTTGGATGAGTCATTGTCCGAATTGACCTCAAATTCCACTCTCCTCTAACATCAGTTTTTTAACAGTATTTTCCTCCTGTTTTCTCCTTGTAAAAGTGAAAAACACACATCAGTATTTCGCAGTGAGAGTACGACTCAACAATATATTTTCTCTTACTGTTAAATGAAGTATGAACTGGCGCCTGTATGAGATGCTGAACAATTTTTAGTTTTGTTTGTCTCATACATGTTTGTTTACCGAGTTCTGTGGTAAAGGTTTTGTATTGGTTCCGTTACTGTGCAATTTCTTTATGGACTGCAAATAGGAAGAATAATGTGAAGAGAAACTATCTGGCTTTTAAGCATTGAAAGTTCAGTCTATTTGTAATACTCATTTGATATTACCATATTGCATTCATCAATTCAGTAAGCCGTGGTAGTTGTAGGTAGTCTTAGGCAACATTGTGAACTTGAATTATCTGACATATTGTTAAGGATTGCTGCATTGCAATGTTTGTTGCAATGTGTGCAATTGATGTTTGTGCAATTGATATTTTGTCATGGTGATATTATGGTGATATTAAGAGCACTTTAGCAAGTGTTTGTGATAGGGGTTGCTTAGTAGTTCTTTGGATTTCAGGGGATATTTTTCTTTTGTTCTTTCCTGATGTTAAAACTGGGTTTACAATACCTACATTGATATGCTGTAGATTTAATTCCTCTTTGTTTTTGTTTATCACCATTCGTTTCATTTTAAACTATGAATCTAAAATTTAATATTTCACTTCCACATTACAAATGAAAAAAAGAAACATCACTCTACCTTCTATTCATGTCCATTTTGGTTGACGTCATGCACATTTCATTACTATGGACATCTGTAGGAGAAATGCAAACAAGTTTTGATTAAATCTGACCATGATACATGTAAAAAACTGTTCATCGTCATCTGTTTTTTATTAGAAAATAACATGGAACATGAAATAAGGCATAAGAGTTGTGCAGTAGCCCATTTTTTTTCTAATTTGAGTGTGATGATGACAAGCCTGTGGTTTTATTTAGTGAAGGAGCATAATATTGCCACTTATTTGTACATTCCAAGTTTTATGTAATCTTGAGTGAGGTTGTATCATTCTGCTTTCATTAATAAGTGTCAACATTTTATTGATGAACCTTGGAAAATTCACTGCTCTTAGCGATTTAGTAGTATTGTATGATATTTTTTGTATGCATTCAGTATTTATTACAATGCAAATGTTTCCACATTTCATGTGATCGAAGGTGCTTTTTCAGGGTTCAGTATTTTGACAGCTTTTTATTTTTAATGTCAGCACCTCCTGCATTTTATTTTATCTTTTGACTTCTTGTCAATTTACATCGAATTGGCTCCCTGACATGCAGGAGCACTGCCATTTTAGGTTTTTTTCTTATTTTGGTGGAAGATTTGTTTTTATCTTATATAAACATCATTATTGGTTGTGGGTTTAACATTTTTTATGACAAATTTACATATAGGATTACATTAAAGAAATGAACTCAAGGTCTCTTCCTTTCAGAAATTTTTGGAATAGTCACGTGATTATTATAGACCTTAACATAATTATAGGACCTGTAGAATCAAGGTAAAGATGCTCTTAGAGCTCTCGTCCCCCTACTATAATTACTTTGGAGGGTAAATTAGCATTCTGTTGAGCATAATTGGAAGGAGTCTTTTATTTTCTCTAGTACTTTTATTCACAAATGTTAATTCTGAGAGTGCAAAGGATCAAATGTACATCCTCTTCAATATTGGGTTTATTTCCTTGTTTCGAACTATTATTGCATTGCTCAAAGTTAAGAAGGGTACCAACATTTGTTTTTAAAATAAAAACGAGTGATATATTCTGAAATTGATAGAGAATCTATTTTATTTCTGTGTTGTGACTGGTTGTAAGGTTTGTGATGCATGACTTTCCAAGTTTAAATAAATTTGTGAAGTACAGTTTTTACATTCCTGCTTGGTTTATTGGTTTACTGCACGGCATGCCGTTACTTTGCGGGCTGCACTTCCTGAAACGCCTCCAAACGCAAATGGTATTTTTCAAAGGCAACTACACGTGTCGTTCTGCTGACTTTGTTGGGGTGTGACATGGGCCCGTCCGGATCTGAGCCCGCGACGCTTCAGCCACGCCGCGACCAGGACTAGATGCACTCGGATCCGGGCGAGCTCGTGTCCAACAGCCCGCCACATCCTGCCGCCCTACGCGCTTTCGTCTTGCTTTCTCGCGCAGTCAATTCTCCACCACCCCGGACAGACAAGACTGATTGAAATTCATGTTGATATTATTGACAGGGACGATCGAACTGCTTCCACAACTCCCATGGCTTCGTGTAGGGCTCAAATATTCAGGAGACAAGCGAAGGCCAGGGAGCAGAGCAAGCCGAAGCTAGCAGCCGGCGGGCCCAGCAGGGCGGGGAAAACTCTGCGCCAAAGTCGGTCGGCGCGCGCCCGGCCCGACCTGGGGGACCCGCCGGGTCCCGCCCCGCGCACGGGCCCCGCGCGCCACGGGGAGGGAAGTCTATACGGCCACCCACCGCCAGTTGTCAAGTAAGTTTTGTCGATAATTCGATAATCTATTATAGAGTGGGAATTTATGTGAAATGGTGGGGCAGGCCTCGGTAGTATCGTGCGGCCGCGCCCCGCCCCACCTACCTCCTGCAGGGGAGCGTTTCACTCGTGTAGGTTATTTCTCCAAACGGCTCACACCTTGCGGAGACCCCCCCGCCCGCGGATGGTAATTGCGCGAATTGTGTTTTGTTGTACTGCTCGGCGACCACTGACACTCGAGGCGGCGACGTAACTCGTACCCTCACGATGGCGTTTGGGGCAGCCGCCCCGCCCGCGGGGGTCCACTGTCGGTCCGTCACAATCTCTGGCCGACCCAGGTAGGGGGGTAAAGGGCGCCACCCCCCACCCCCGTTCGGCCCGTATCGCCCCCTCTTGTCGGCTCTCAGGAAGCCGCCGGGGCCGGGTAGGTAGGCAACTTGATCTACCGGGTGTCCAGGCCATAGCGCATCGCGCTCGCAGCCCCTGCATAGGCAACCCAACGTACTGTCATGTCTTAGTCTGCAGACTGATTCCGAAGAGACCTCAAGGGGTGCTGCCCCATGAGTGCGACAAGGACGGAGCTACACACGGAAGGCTTACAAGGGAACCCCGCCAAGTGTAAATTCCCGATTTTCATTCTACTTTGGGAAATTGTTGGTCT
>NW_026267172.1:1524405-1532457 GCF_000697945.3 Frankliniella occidentalis | reverse complement strand
CCAGACCCCACCCCCTCTCCCCACTCACACCCACCATGCGAAAACATGTACTCTAATGCAAGGGTACGTCACTCGTCACTCCCTCGCAAGCGGTGTTGTGAACTTTTCCTCATAATGGTATTGGTTGGTCCTGGACGGCCGAAAACAGTGAATCAGTCCGACGTGGTTTTTTCGTCTCTTTTATTTCTCTCTGCATCCGTTTGGTAGACCCGGGTAGACCTGTTAATTAACGAAGCAGATTCTGTGACATTCTGTTCGCGGTAACATCCAGTTGTGTCCGAAGTCTTCCGTTGCACTGTAAAAAGCTTGCGAAGAACTATTCTTTGCATTGCAAAGAATTTTGAAGCGCTGTAAAATGCTTTGCATTGCGAAACTAAACCCTTCACATTGCGAACTAGTTCTTCGCACCTTACGAAGAAAATAGTTCGGAACGCTGCATGCAGAGAACTAGTTTGTAACATATTGCAAACTATTTATTCGCAACTTACGAAGAAAATAGTTTGCAATGCAAAGAAAATAGTTCGCAGTGCAAACTTCCTTACAACGCTTCAAAATTATTTGCAAGAATTTTGCAGTGTGTGGTAAAAATTTTGGTGGGAAGTTTCAATCAAATTAGCTCTTTTTTAATCCGATAATTATTGTTATAAAAAAGTTTTTGGTGGTTTTTGGGAGGTTAAGTATGGTTCACGCGAGGCGAGACATCCCTATACGGTCATCCCTGTAGTATGCTAGCGACAGCCAGCGGCTTAATTTGTGACTTGGTTCATTCGTGTGCAGAGCTGAACGGAGCAGTCCGTCCGTGTCCAATGTGAAGCTCCCCCGGGTGCAGCCTGGGTGCAGCGCACTGCAACGCGCTTCCACAAAACCGTCATAAAAGGGAGAAAAATGCAAATGAATCGAACAATTTACGGGGTTGACGCGTGCGGATATTCGGAGCAGGGGAGAGAATCAGAGATGGAAAAAGGAGGGGGAATTTGAGGAGAGGGGGGTGAGGGGTGGAGAGAAACAGTAGCAGCGTAGGGGAATCGGGAGGAGCTGTCTGTTCTTGTTGCACAAATACTAATGACAGGAGGCCCTGCAGGAGCGGGGCGCAGCGGGGGCAGCGTCGTGGTCTGGATTCCTTATATTGAGGAAATAGAATGGATTTTTGGCGTCTTGGGGCGGATGGGGAGAGAGAGTGGGGAGTGGAGGGAGGGATGAACAACTGGAAACAACCTGGGCAGTAATCCTGGTGGGGAGGGGGGGGGGGGGGGGGGGGTCTTAGAGTAGTAATGCGTGTGCGTCGTGCGAGTCTGAGAAAGTGAAATGTCTTCTTCGGATGTGCACGCACTTTATTTAATTGACAAAGATTGAATTAAGGCAAACGCCTTGAAACGAATAACCTTTTGTCGTGCATTTTCTACTATGTGTTGGAGGCTTCTCTGTCAATTCAAATGTTTGCATTGTAGACTTTAAATAAAGCGTACATGGCATATATACTGTAATCAATGTGTACATGCCATGTGCGCTTTTATAAATGCGTACATGGGTATATTTTAAACATTTACAAAAGCGTACATGGCCATGTAGACATTAATTGATGTATGCCATGTACGTTTTATTTAAAGTAGACAATGATGTTCGCATTTCAATTGACAGAGAATTTTAGTCAAAACTCGATGGGGCATATTAGGCTCTTTGATAGAAAATACCACGAGAAAAGAAACGTAAAAATAAATTTTTAAAAAGAGAACTTATTTTGAAAAGTGTTAGTTTTGTTTGTTGGAAAATAACTGAAGCCAGCCACAAGCTATAGCTCTGGCATATTTCGAACATTTCAATGGTATATAAATAATTATCGGCGCACTGGCCTGCGTGCCGCGAGCAGCGCGGCCTGCTCTCCTTGTGCGCGGGGCGGGCCGGGGCGGGCCGGGGTGGGCCGGTGGGGTGGTGGACAGGACGACAGGGCGGCGCGCGCGCGCGCGCGCGCGAATAGGCAAATATGCGTGGAGCCGTCGCGCGCACACACATTATAATGGAAATGGAGAGAAATGGCAAGAATTTTGTAACGTCCGCGCGGCTC
Source organism: Frankliniella occidentalis (assembly GCF_000697945.3). NCBI lineage: Eukaryota > Metazoa > Arthropoda > Insecta > Thysanoptera > Thripidae > Frankliniella > Frankliniella occidentalis. The sequence continues at coordinate 1,530,395 of NW_026267172.1, read as the reverse complement.
GCTGCACGCGCCGTGTCTGCCTGCTGCGCCGCCCCAGAACTATTGATTCCCCCAGCCTGGCCGGGCCGGGCCGGGCGGCGCGCGGACCGAGCGGCGCACCGCGAGGATATAGGGAGACATATCCCATTGTCAATAATTTTCATTTCCCCCGGTTTTGTGTAAAACATCTGTCCACCGTAGCGCCGAGCCGGGGGCAAAGGCTTTCCGTGCCGTTTGCTCTGCGTGTGTGTGTGTGTGTGCGAGGATCCGCCGGATTCAGACAGACGGACGTGTGTCCACACACACACACACACACACACACACACATATCCACGGGACACGAAATTTTTATTGCATGTTTCCGCTCTTACCCGCGATAGTGGCAGGCAATGATACCATTTTCCCCCGTTCGGCGGAAAAAGGGGGAGAGGGAGAGAGAGATTAGCTGCTAAATCTTTGGCGTTTTGGTGCCGGAGCACAAAGAGAGCGAGCGGGCATCAGTAGTGAGGCAGCGGGCAATGACGTACGAGGGAGAGAGAGGGGAGGAGGGCGGGGGGTTGATGAGGGTGACTCGGCAAAGGGTAGTAGTGGAGCAGCGGGATAGTTTCCGAAAATCGGGAAAAAGGGTTGCCGGCGGCGTGCGGCTGCACACCCCCGGGGTATTGTGCAGCGATACACACACACCCTCTGAGAGGGATGTGTGTGTGTGTGGAGCGCTGGATGCGAGAAAGCAGAAGGGTGCACCACGCGTGCATCTCTGTGTGTGTGTGTGTGTGTGTGCGTGTGTGTGTGCTGGACGGTTTTAAAAACGTCGTAAAACGTCCCAAAAATAACGCGCCGGCGGCGGAAAAAAAAAGATAGAGAACCCTTTTCGCTTTTGAAAGGGTCGAGAGAGTAATGCGAAGGGACAGACGGACGAACGCGAAAGGATTATATTGGGGAAGACGGAATATAATACCTGACGTGCACGTGCAGACTCGCGCTGCACTTTTCAGTTTTGCGGAAAGCACAAAGAAACGAAACGAAATAAAAAAAAAATTGAGGGAAATGAAAGGAAAAAGGGTTCTTCTCTGATGTGTGCAAGGGTTGTCGTGCCGCGGCGCGCGCGTCCGACGAGCAGATGTTTTCGACATTTATTTGGCGTCCTTGCAGTGCTTGCTTGATTTGCGCAAAGTGTTTGATTCGGCACTCTCTGCGCTCGGCTGCGGCCCGGTGCATGCACTCGTGCACTCGCTGCACTGCATTTTACACTTTTGCGGAGCCTGTCTCATCCGCGGAATGGGGGACAAACTGCGGCGGGAAAAAAACGAAGTGAGACTTACTGCCACGGCCAGTTCTGCGCCACTGCGCCGCGCGTCGCACAGGGAAAACTGGGGAGATGTTAATATTATTGTTTCATTATCATTGTTATTAATGAAGTTCAATTATAGCTGTGGTACTGATAGTATCGGCACCGTGTTCCAGCCGATATCGAGCCTATCTTTAATTCATTCGGACCGAATCGGCAGTATGGGGCATTCCCCATGCATCATCGCTTTGCTTGCAATCATCCTCACTGGGCGGGGTGGGGTGGAGCGGGGCGGGGTGAGGTGGATCGTGGCAGTGCAGAGCTGACGGGGTTAGCGATCGCTCCAGTGCAACTTTGTCTGCGAGTGATAGTAATAACACTCTGCCCCAATGTAGGTCGTCTAGCTCGCCATGGTACCGCCCCCGCCCCGCCTTGCAGTGCAGGATGCAGGCGCTGTGACTGCTCCCCTCTCGAGACGGTGGATCTTCGGCGAGTGTAGGCGTCGTATGCTAGCGAGGGGCGAGTTGCCTACTCGCGAGGGGCCGCAGGCAAGAGGCAAGCCCGCCAGCAAGGTGCCCGCCAGCAAGGTGCCCGCCAGCACTGCTCCATGCGGTATAGGAGAACTACGGTATGTGGGCCTTCTTGCACAGTGTGTGTCAGGGCTGCGATCCTGCTAGCGTAAGAGCAGGCTTGCCCCCGCCGAGTTTCACTATTATTCAAACACTGTGACGTCACATTCAATATAATGTGAATTGTGTCACATTGCTTACAGAATATTATGTCATTATGTCACATTCATTTAAATGTGACATTTGGCTATACCCTTTACCCACCCTTGCCTTGCTCTTCCCCCACGGGCTCAGTTAGTGCATGGTAGGCGTACATGTCACGTTATAACGAATGTGACATAGTATTCCAACCAAAAAGTGACGTCACAGTGTTTAAATAACACTGTTCACACTAACTTAATGCGCTGTCTGTGGGGCAGCTCGCATGAGATGTAAAAGAGCTATGTTACATGTTATTCAGCACCATGCCCAAGATTCGTACAGAGAACTCGGTGATGCTTTATACGTTATATTACAAAAAGTCGGAGTTCTCTTAGGAAATGTACGTTCACTGTAAAAAATATCGTCGTAAATTTACAAAATTTTTGTAAACTCGAATTATAATTTAAGTCGTAAATTTACGACAGAACATTTTTTACTCGCCAATGGATCTGAAGTCGATAGGTACTGCATGTAATTTTACGTTTCCAAATTGTTATTTTACAACTTGCGTCAAGGAAAATTTTCCTGTAAACCTACCTACTATTTTTCACAGTGTTGCTTTTCTAATGTGGCGAGATAAAATTACCACTAAATATTGGAGCAGCATTTTTCTTTTGGCTTTACCTACTTGCCCTAGTTTTGCACGTTCTGCTCTAGCTACCTGGGAGCTCAGAGTGTACGTACACAAACCCCTTTCCTTCCTACCCCCCACCGCCTTTCGCTCCCGCTCCCAGAGACTTCCACCCCCACCCCCTCGGAATGAAGGATACGCCGGCATTACGGTCCGAATGTCGTTCTAAACTTTTAAAGGGAGCCGTGCGCGAGTAATTTTTCCTCCCTTGTTATTGCTTGAACAAAAAACTTTTGGGGACGCGACGACATGGCGTGTGTGCGGAATGTTTTTTTTATCCCCGTCTCTCTCTCCTTTCCCTCTCTCCTTCCCCCTCTCTCTCCCTCTCCCTCTTCCTCTCTCCCTCTTCCTCTCTCCCTCTTCCTCTCTCCCTCTTCCTCTTCCTCTCTCCCTCTTCCTCTCTTCCTCCTCCTCTCTCCCTCTTCCTCTCTCCCTCTCTCCTTCTCTCTCTCCCTCTCCCTCCCTCCCCGCCCTGCCTCTGTCCCTCCTTGCCCCCATCCCTCTGCCTTCCCCTCCCTCCCCCTCCCAGCCGTCCCGGTCGGAGAAGTTTTACTATTTGGCGCATATCAGTCAGGAGGAGGCCTTCCTCCGCGCGTCGAAAATCGCGCGCACAAGAAACTGCGCAAGTTTTTGTCCCCGCGAAAAAACAAAAAGGAAAATATAGTAGTCGTAGAGTGGTGGTGCTCTCGAATGAAAAATAAAAACGGGAGTGTGTGTGTGTGTGCAAGGGGGGTGTAAAAGAAGGGGTGGGGGATAATGTGACCTTGGGGGGAAATGGGGAAAAAGCCCTTGTGTGTAAAATATTGGCCTAGATTCGAAAACAAAAGAACAAAAAGTCGTTAAGCTCACTACTCATAATTGCTTTTACGTCTGTGTCTGCCAGCGGGCCTGTCTGTCTGCTCGCCTGGCTGTCTGCTCGTAATTTGATGGAACAGCCACGCGTGGTTTGGTCTCGCGGATGCCTCTTACCCCCCCCCCCCCCTCAACAACAACAACATCATTGCGAGGCTTGTAATCCACGCGCCTAGCGCTTCGAACCTATACCGGGAGCCTTAAGAAGGAACCACGAAAGGGGAAAAAAAATAGATTGGGGGGCAAAGCGTGGTAAGGGAGCAGGGGGCAGGGGGGGGGGAATTATTTTCTTTGTAGCTGCTGAACCCCGAAATCGATATTAGACGAGGAGCCGGCACGTTCGTTCCTATTGCAAGTGGATGATAAAAATAAAACTCCCCCCTTCCCCCCTTCCCTCCTTTCTCCACCTCCACCTCCACCGCGCCTCCGAGCCCTTTCCCCCCTCAACTCCCACCCCCCTGCTGATCCTGGAGGATACCTTCTTTTCTTTTCTCTTTCCTTTCCCTCTCCACCCCTTTTCCTCCTCGCCACTTTTCTTCTCATCCTTCTTGTCAGTGTTGTCATTCCTTCTTGTCCGTCTTGTTCTTCCTGCGTCTTGTCTCTTCGCAGGGAACGTTTCGCGTTCTTGAAAGAAGCAGCCCCGCGAGCCGAGTTGGAAAAGAAGGGGGAGGGGGTGGGAGTTACAGAGAGAGAGAGAGAGATGGGGGATCTAGAGAACTGGGAGCGGAACGCAGCCTGCGAGCTAACCATATATCCAATTATGTCGGCGCCTGGCCGGGCCTCTTCGAGAGACGCGTTCAGGAAATAAGACGTTCGTTCACGTCCTGCTCGCCCCGCCCCGCCTCTCCGACTCCTCGGCTATAAGAGGACTTGATTTTCCTTCACAGTCCGTGGCTGCGCGCCCCGAGTGTGAGTGTGTGGGGAGAGAGAGAGAGAGAGGAACTGACTCTCGTTACTGCGGCTTCAACTCGAACCGAGCCGTGCTGAGCCGAGTAGGACCGGAGAAGGTGCCCCCCCGCGAGCTGTCAAAAATATCGTGAACAAAGTTGTGTCTTGGTCTTCTGCTGGTCCCTCTGCGCGCGAGGAGGGTGGGGACTTGGGGGGAGGGGGAGGGGAGAAGGAAGGAACTAGTGGTAAGGATGGTCGTCAGTCGGTTTTGGGCGAAAAGAGAAAAAAGGGGAAGTTGTTGACTGTCGCCCTGCCTCGCCTGCTGCACTGTGCTGCCGCCCCGTGTGGCCCCGTGTTGGCGGCAGTGCTGCCGGAAACCCAAGCGTGTGAATGTCGCACGCTTGTAGGTGCGTTTGAGCGCCATTTCGCACACATGGAGGCAAAAGTGTGTGAATTCAGGGGGCAGCAACGGCCCGAAAAGCGCCGTACCCATGCGGTAGACAGCTGTGTCATACCTACACCGTACACGACCTAGCTCGAAAAGGATGGCTTTTCGAAAAATGTGTCATGACAGTAAATGAAGCCCAGGAACCGACAGATGTACTGAGCTATCATTTTTGAAATTCGGACCAACGGTTGCAGAGATACAATCAAAAATGTAAACTTCGGCGTCGAGTTTCAAAAATGATAGCTCAGTACATCGGCGGTTCATTGGCTTCATTTACTGTCATGACACATTTTTCGAAAAGCCATCCTTTTCGAGCTAGGTCGTGTACGGCGTAGGTATGACACAGCTGTCTACAGCTGTCTACGTGGGTACGGCGCTTTCCGAGCCGTTGCCGCCCCCTGAATTCACACATTTACTCCCTGTACGTACGAACACGCCCCGGGGCCCCGGGTAGGCCTCCCGCCGGCACGCGCGCGAGCGGGTGGCCCGCCCCGCCGCCGTAAGGGGCTCCGCGCCGCCTTGCACTGTAGGGCTCCGCTTCGCTCCGCCGGCAACTCCGTTCGGCAGCGGCCGGGCCTGCTTGGCCTGCCGGCGGCGATGGTCGGGCCTGCGGCCCGACCATTTCTGTCACACGATTTGCTGAAGAACATGGTCGAATGATTAAGCGGGCCTTCGGCCCGCTTAAACCCGTCGTGTTTGAGTTTGCCCCGAAGCCTCGAGAAAGGGATGTAACGGTGAAGCACCGCGACTACAACCCACCCTTCTGCTTAGAAAACGTTTTTGGGTGGTGGGGGGAGAGTTTCCTTTCTATTTTGCGGTTTTTAGGCCTTTTACTACAACTTATTGTTAACTATGGCAATTTTTAGCTTATTTTCGTCAAAAAAAAGACCCTCTAGCACCTAAACGGTTAGAGATAGAGCAAAACGGACGAAATTTTCTTCCGTAGGCCTCTACTTTGACGAGTTACCCCATAGAAGAACATAAAAAAAATTACTTTTTCGAAGAATTTTTGAACCTTGCATACCCCCATTCACACCCTTAAGGGTGGTTGCCAGGATTTGCCGTAGGCGTTTCGTTCTCTAGAAGTGGACCTTAAGATACCCTGAAAATTTCAAGTCTCTAGCACATCTCCTT
>NW_026267172.1:1523497-1524355 GCF_000697945.3 Frankliniella occidentalis | reverse complement strand
GGGGGGCAGGTGAGCGTTCTAATTGCGACCAACACGTGAGTCGCGCCCACGCGGGGGTCACACGTGGCTGGACCACAGTGGTGGACACGTGCGAGAGCTTTGCCCGTGGGGCATTATTGTGTGTCTGTGATAATTTATTTTTGAAATGATGACAGCAGAACGAGGAAGAATTCAGTTTTACTTTGACGTAACGTTTCATTTCGCACACGTGTTTTATTTTCGCCCTCCCGTCCGTTATGGCTGGCTGGCATTTGCGAATCTTACAACGAGAGCAGCCCCCCCCCCCCTCCCCGCACACCTGCACTAGCTGCGCCCCCGCCGTGCGTGATGTGGGTGCTCAATGGCAGCGGCGGGGCTCTTCTCATTCCCCCCCCCTCCCCTTCGTGTCTTCACAATCATCATCCCCCTTTAGCGGGCGCACCGGAGCGTGCAGCCAATGACGTCGTAAGTGCGACGCAGGGAGACAGACACACTCTCTGCCGAGCTCGTCCGAGAGCGAGAGAGAAACGTAGAGGCGGATGTGTTACACTGAAAATCTGGGGTGTCCAGAAACTGTGCGCTCAAAGTTGCACGACCCAGGTTTCTGTGCGACTTAGAGCGCAATGTTGCTGGACACCTCGAATTTTGCCACCCTATCCCTGCAGACGGGCCCCGACAACGGGTGTCCAGGCACAGGACACCCTACCGAGGCTGGGCCCGGACCCTTTGCAGGAAAAGGGTGGCAAAACTCGAGATGTCCAGCAACTGTGCGCTAGCCTGTAGGGCTCTTAAAAACCCGACCCGCGGGTACCCGGGTAACCCGGGTAGGAACCGGGTCGACGGGTTTTCCCGGGTACCCGGGGTACCCGGGTAAACCCG
>NW_026267172.1:1513794-1523447 GCF_000697945.3 Frankliniella occidentalis | reverse complement strand
TTGTAGTTTTACAACAGATTACTATAGTTAAACTACATGTTTACTATATCACCCATATGCATTTTGAATGGAGTCAAAGGATAGTTTTAAACTAGATACTAGACACAATACAAAATCTACATTATCCGCAATCAGAAAGTAGTCAATGTACACTTACATTGCAAAGGCAAATTTGGTCCGAGTGTAGTGAATCGCTATATTCCAAAATGCAGATCCTTCCACCCGGGTAGGCTTAACTTAGTACCACTGTAAAAAATATCATCGTAAATTTACAAACTTTTTGTAAACTCGAATTATGATTCAAGTTATAAAGTTACGAGAGCAGATTTTTTACTCGCCAATGGATTTTAAGTCGATATGTACTGCATGTATTTTTACGATTTCAAATTGTAATTTTACAACTTGCGTCAAGGAGAATTTTCCTGTAAACCTACCTACTATTTTTCACAGTGTACTTAGTGCGAACATTTCCACGGTAATTACAAATCCGTGCACATGCACGCCAAATCCGTTTACCATGTGCGGTCCTAGATTAAGGGCTCACCTTGGGCTGTCTGGGCGTTCCAGCTGCCGTAGGAGTTGGAAGTTGTTGGGCAGTGCATCCGGGGATACGTCGAAGACCTGGGAATAAAAAATCTGTTTGGGGTGCTTGCGAGCAGAATGTGTGGCTGGCGTGGCTGGTCACACAACAGACGTCCCGGTTTAAATTTGGGAACTGAAGTCCACTCTGCAAACCCAACACTGTACTTAAGAAAGAGTGAACCGGGTGGATGTTTGAGTGCGCCTCAGTATTGCGGGTTTTCGTGTTCTCCTTTCAAAGATACACCCGGTACCAGAGGCCTGCAGCGGGTGAGCGTAGAGGCTCGTTTGCGAAAGGTGGTGTGAGGTAGTGTTAGCATTGTCAAAAGTGACCGGCAAATAGGTCGCTTGCCGCGCGCCGCCGACTGTGAAATCTGCAACTCAAACATTCATCAGCGGCGTTGCGACACCCCGAGAGCTGCACCGAGCGGGCGCAGGGGTGCTGAATTCGCTGAATTGCACCCCTGTGGTCGCCCGCCTGGGCCTCGCGGGCTTCGCGGCGGTAGCGAGCTTTTAGACGCGCTCCAGACCTGAACCGAGTGGCACGCCGAAGGCTTCGGAGAGGGACAACACTGTGTAAGGTGAGAGAGTGAGGGACTTGTTTGAACTGATTAAAAGAAAGGATTAAGAGGCAAACGCTGAATTAGTTATTTAACGTTGTGCGCTGGACTCACCCTGCGGCACGTGGGACACTGCCTCCTATCGCTGCGCTGCAGACACAGCAGGCACGCGGTGTGCCCGCACGGCACCAATTTGGCCACGCGCTCCTCCCGGTTGAAGTCCTCCAGGCAGATGTCGCAGTCCATGTTGAGTCGGGGGCTGCTGGTCTCGCTGTGGCTGACTGAGCGTCCTACCGTCCTACCGTCCTATCAGGCGATTGATAGCGATACGGACCGCGTCGCCCTCGCCAGACCTGAACTGAAAGGTACAGTCGCCTCGCTATAAGGAGTAACTTGAACATTGCGCGTCAAGAAAATAGTCCCTACACGAAAAACAAGGAGCAGAGGAAACATCAAATTAATTTGCTGTTAAAAAGATAAACTCGTTCTTTACACCAACCCTGAATATATGATGTGTTTTCAGTGAAACATCTATTATAAGTTAGTAAAGTTGTAGTGAAACATTTACTAACAATTTAGCAAACTTTCATGTGTTTATGATTGTAAATATGCAGTATTGTATCATTATACTGAATTACTCATTTGTATATGGCATGCATACCTATTGTGTTACTAGTTTAGCCTTTTTCATACATAATCAACTTTTTGCAAAACACCCTTTAAGATAATAAGATACACTTTGCAACAGAAGAATCAGAAGTCGGGCTATTTTTATCAAAATTGTAGAATCTAATAGCGACTGTAATTGTTGGAGGGGAAGTCATAGGAATCTAAAATGGTTTTATTGTGTAATTTCACAAGGGTTTCAGTTCGTTTATAGCATATTTTCATTTTCCAATTTGTTTCAAACATATTTCTCAAACATGGCTAGAAGAGAAATGTTAGGGTCAGGGTTCCAGATTGTTCATAGCATATTTTCATTTTCCAATTCTTTTCAAACATATTTCTCAAACATGGCTAAAAGAGAAATGTTAGTGTCAGGGTTCCAGTTCGTTAATAGCATATTTTTATTTTCCAGTTCCTTTCAAACGTATTTCTCAAACGTAACTGAAAAAAACCTCTATTATGGAATATCAGGGCTGATTCCCTGAGTAGAATAAGCATTCATTCATACTTGTAAGCTCCTTACTCACAGAGATGAATAGATGTTTCTAAATTATACCACACCAAGGACAAAACTCGTTCTTTTTACCTCACGGTATATAAAGTAAGGGGAGTTAAAGAACGAGTAAAAAGAATTAGTTGTCACAACTAATAAATTAGCTAATTTTGGGATAGACAAGAAATTTGCTGTGGCAGCTAACAGTGTGTTGCCACAGTTAGTGAGGACAAATTTTTTCCCTGTATCATGGCGGTTGGCTATCTTCTAATTTAACAAACGCGCGGATGTAAACTGAATACTAAATAATGGACAAAACTTTATCGTTGAGCGCTGGACAATTGCTGATACAAGACAAGTAGAAATTTCTGCTCACGGCTATTGGCTGTTGTTCCGCCAGGTTACTCCTTCTAGCGAGGCGGCTGCACTAAGCTCACAGGTATTCCCCGTGTCGCAAAAGACTAACTTGTCGGTGACGTCATTGAGTGGCAGTTCAGCCAAGCCACGTCGGCCTCATTGTGGGGAACAAAGAATCTGCAGGGTCGACGAGGATGTGCTTCCTTTCAAAACGACCAAAAATACGTCACATATACCAGAAACAACTATACCCTACGAGGATTCCTGTAGCTTCTCTTTCGCCAAGGTGTAGTTCAGTGCGAAATGCATCTTTTACTTGAATACGACCCGGAATACGGTATACCATGTGTGCTAATAAAGCGAAAGTCCCGCTCCCTGCGCCTCTCCCCCTTGCCTTATGTACTTCCCCCTGTACTTACCGCCGACCCCGGCGTACTGTCAGCCCGGGCACAGGACACCAGTTGTCCTCCACGAGGACTACGTCCGCCCCCCGGGGCCCCGGGTAGGCAACCCGACGACAAGCGCGCGAGCGGGTGGCCCGCCCCGTCCCTGTGAGGGGCTCCGGGGCGCCCCGATGCGATGCAATCCAAGTCACGGCGAAGTACACTGTAATGTTTTCCTTTCTCATTGACGGTGTGGTGATTGTTTGGTAGAGATGTGAAGTTCTGAGCAGGATTCTACAGAAGAACCTCGTAGGATGAACTACTCATAGGAGGAGTAAGCAGGGCAGATCGCGGTCCGCGGAGCACGGCAGCAGAGAGCGCGCTATAAGCTACCACATTACGTATCCGTCGTACCGACACAAAGATTTTATATCGGGCTCTACTGTACGTAGATACCGAGAGGAAATTACTTGGGTTCGTAGCGTACGGGCTATTTGGTAGTATTTCTCTCGCCATTTCGGTTATTTCTCGCCTATTTCGGATTATTTCAGGGTATTTCGCGGTATTTCAGTGTATTTCAGGGGTATTTCGCGACTATTTCACCAAATATTTCGCGTCTATTTCGGGTCTATTTCGCTCTATTTCGCTTTTAATTTGCCTTTATTTCGGACTATTTCGGAGGAAGGTGTATGGACTGTTTCGCAAGTTATTAAGTGCCAAAGTTAAATGTTTGTGTGAAAAGTATCATCGAATCAAATAAAAACTGACCCCAAAATGCAGTTTATAGATGCGTTTATTTGTTCACGTAATTATGCCTCCCTAACCCCCTCTTTCCCATTCCCCATTTATCATCGATGAAACTGCCAGTCAGATAACCGAATGGTTTCCTCCGCATGTAACTGCGCTCAGTCCGGCCTGCGCTGCGCCCCTATACCTGTCCCAGCTCCACATCGTCACACTCCACGCACAACACGTCGGCCCCAGGCAGTACACGCAGCACCTGGGCGCGCTGTTCGCTGCAGGCGGCCGCCCTGTGGCCGCTGCTCCACCTCCGCAGCACGAGCCTCTTGAGCGCCCGCAGCCCACTCTGCTGCAGCAGCGAGTGTAGATCGTCGCAGATCCGTGGCCACTCTCCTCTCCCCGCCGTGCCCACCAGCAGCTCCAGCTCCTCCAGCGTGCTGCCGTGGGCCCGCAGCAGGGACTGTGTCGTGGCGCGGGGGAGGTACTGCACCCTGAGCCACTGCAGGCCGGCGTGTCCCGACGATAGCGCGCCGACCGCAGGCAGCTCGGGGGGCTGGGCGAATAGTGGAGCACCACCCTCCACGTCCAACCTCCTCAGCCGCGGCATGGCGTGCACGGCGCGCAGGTGGGGCTCGAGTGGGTAGAGCACACGCAGCCTCTCTAGCGTGGGCGCGGCGCGCTGCAGCAGCTGGAGGCTCCAGGCGGGGTCATTGTGGCAGAACAGACGGACCACTTGGGTCACCTGCGGCAGATCAAAGTCACTCCCAGGGGCTGTTCGCAGTCCTCAATCTAACCCTGCGGCGGACATGGCCAGGCAGGGCAACGCAAGAGCACCACGAGCAACGGGGCAGTCCCTGGCTGCCGCTGGTCGCCGCACGCACTGACTCACCCCTGGCGCTTCCGCGAGGAGGGCCGCCTTGTCCTGCTGCCGCTCACTGGGTCCGGTCGGGCTTACTTCAGCCACATCCATCTCCCGCACCTCTGGAGGTGCTTGTCCCGGGGCTGCAGCAGGTGGAGGCGTTGCGGTGGCAGGTGGTGGATAGCGTGTCTCTGGAGGTGCTGCGCCCGGGGCTGCAAGCGGAGGCCTCGCGGCGGCAGGTGAGGGACTCCGCGCTTCAACGCGACTCTGCAAAAGCAGAAAGTATGGCGCAACCAAGAGGTGCATCGACCTACAGGTTGATAACAAGCAGGACCGCCCTGGGTATGATGTACTTATTTTGTCAGTTTAGCACACGATATCCCAAGTCTTTTGAACACTTGTCGCTCCTTTCCGAGTTCCATTCTGGATGCCCGCCTCTCACTTGCGAAGCGATCAGTAAATTTGAACCTTAATTCAGGTCCCGGTCCCGATAGTGTTTTATTTAAATTGATAATTGAATGAATTATTTTTTATCATTGTTAATTAATGAATAATCCGGGGAGTAATCAAGAAAACGCGATTCCAAAGAGATTTTTTGTGACAACCAGTAATATCATCAACCGAATATTACAAAATGTATCCACTTGTTAGCCAGAAAAGAACAACCTTCTTTGTGAACCTCTCTAATTGGTGAACTCGACTCGTGTAGCTGCATACCTTGGTGAGAGCGGCCTTCGCGGCCACCAGCAGCCACATGAGCTGGGTGAGGGGGTCCTCCGTGTTCCTCACGTTGCCCGTCAGGTCGTGACCTCCGCCCTGCAGGTTCAAGCACCAGGACTCTGTCGTGAGCAGAGTGAGGGCCTGAACGGCCTGCTCCCCCTGGCAGTGGTCTTGCAGGTCTTCCAGCTGCCCAGCCGCCCGCAGCATCGCGCCCTGTAGGTGGCGCTTCAGGGCCCTCTTCTCGGGCAGGACGTCGTGGGCCTCATCCCAGCAGCGGGGCGCGGCGGCGGCGCGGCAGTCCGAGCACCAGCCGCGGGGGGCCCTATAATTGGATTATCTTTTGTTTGTACGAATTTCAGCAATCAATTGCTTGCACCCTTTTCTGCGTCGATTTGAATATTTTTGTGCATTCATTTGTAAAAAATCATGCCATTAATTTTGCGCACAAATTTGTACGTAAAGAAACGTATGTTTAACTTAGTGCGAACATTTGCACGAAAATTACAAATCCGTGCACGTCGTGCACGCCAAATCAGTTTTGCGTGTGCGGTCCTAGATTAAGTGCTCACCTTGGGCTATCGGGGCGTTCCAACTGCCGCAGGAGTTGGTAGTTGTTGGGCAGTGCATCGGGGGGTACGTCGAAGACCTGGGAATAAGAAAACTGTTTTGGAATGCGTAGCGAGCCCACCGTTTGGCTGGCGTGCCTGGCCACACATTTTACGTTTCAGTTCAAATTAGGGATCTGAAGTCCATTCTACTTAGGAAAGAGTGAACCGGGTGGATGTTTGAGTGCGCCGCATTGTTGTGGGTTGCGTGTGCTCCCTTCAAAGATACACCCAGTACATGGAGGCAAGCTCACGGAGGTATAATGAATACTTATTGTCGTAGTACTCACTTTCTTTCGCGTGCTTGCTCGACTCTACTGGCGTGTTCTAGGTACACTTCACTGCCAGTAAAGCACGGCATGCACTATGGTCAAGTCCTTGCCTACTCGAACTGTACTACGCACTGAGTCTTACGAGCAATGCGCGAGAAGAAAGTGGAACGATCTCCCGTGATCTGTGTTGTACGTAAAGTGTACTTTTTTGGTGTTCTCTGATACAACATTTGTAGAAGTGTAGTCGGGTTTGCTGTGAAAGTTGTGTGCTGGACTCACCCTGCGGCAGGTTGGACACTGCCGCCTGTCGCTCTGCTGGAGGCACAGCAGGCACACCGTGTGCCCGCAGGACACCATCTTGGGCACGCGCTCCACCTGGTTGAAGTCCTCTAGGCAGATGTCGCACTCCATGTTGAGTCCGGTGTTGCTGGTCTTGCAGGTGTTTGCGCTCTACCGGGGCTCGCTGCGTCTGACTGAGCGTTCTCTCGCGTTTGCTATCAGGCGACAGATAGCGATACGGATCGCCTCGCCAGACATGATCTGAAAGTAACTAAGCCCGTGGGTATTCCCCGCGTTTGCAAGAAACAACTTGGCGGCGACGTCATTGTGTGCAAGGCATCAGCCCAATGTACCAGGTGGATGATTAACCCCGCGCACTTCTATAGTTAGACTATATCGCAGGAGTGCGTGCGGGCTTGCCTATCGCCCCTGTCCACGGTGCCTTACGGGCCGGGCGAGTAGGCAACCCGCCCACACTCGTGCGTGCGGTATAGTCTAACTCTAGAAGTGCGCGGGGTTAATCAGCCACCTGGTATAACTTACCTTTGAGTCAAGGAAATTTCGTTTAAAAAAACACACATGGCAGATTTTTGCCTTGTTAAAGCAAGGCGACATTCTCATTGTTTTCAAGGTCAAAACGTTGGTTTTCATTAATTCAACGTTATTCGCCTCATATTGAACGAAAAAGTTTCCATGTAATTTTTCAAGTAACAATTCCTTGATTTACCGCATTTTTACCTTGTTTCAAGACAAAGTTGTTCTGGTTGCAGGGAACAAAGAATCTCTGTAAAGCCAAGGAGCACGGACTGTGAAAGCAGTTTACACCTTCCCTTGATTGCCCCCCATCAAAACGACTAAAAATGTATACAGCACATATTGGCTAGAAAAAAACTACCGTGCGAGGGTCCCTGTAGCTTCCCTTTTAGTTTTAGCGTTAAATGTTCTTTTTTTTTTTTTAAATACATCATCTGCCAAGAGAAAGTCCCGCCCCCTTGCTCCTCTCCTTCCCTCTGGCCTTACAGCCGCCTTGGACTTAACCCCCCTCCCCCCGTCAGCTCCTATCTCTCCGACTGCAGCGCGGGCGCGGCCATGGCGCAGCGCGTCACACTTCACATGTTTACACAAAATTACGGTTTCCATTTCACATTATCCCCGCGAAATCGGGGGAAATCACAACATAAAAAGTGGATTCTGTCAAACCCCTGCCTGCCGCCTGTTGACGCCCTAAGCGCGCGCGCGCGCGCGTGTGTGTGTGTGTGTGTGTGTGTGTGTGTGCGCGCGCGCGTCGCCCAAGGTATATGATAGGGTGTGGATATTGCTCAATTCGGATAGGGTTGCCGCCACCGCAGCCGCGCGGCGCGCTGCCACTGCAACTCCCTCTGCTGCCGCAACCGCGGCGGACCGGCAGGGGAGGGAGGAGGGAAGGGGTGTCGTCCCCATACACCACCCTTTTTTTCCCCTCTCTTTTTCTCTCATCCCCTTTTCAACCTTTTTTTGTTGTAGTATTATTTTGTGTTTTTGCCGTGTGTGGCTAACAAGGGGTTGGGTAACCGGTCCATGAGCGCTGCGCTGAGAGGTGTTGGCGTGGTGGTGCGGGGGCGGCGCCGGCGCGTGCCTCGCCGTCGCCCCGGGAGGCAAATTTAGAGCAGATTAAAGACAATGAGTGAAATTGAGGAGGGTCAGCATCGACGTGGTGACGGGTGGAAGGGGTGGGGGGTGAGGGACCCGCGGGCGGTGGGCGGCGGGGCCGTGGGGTAGGTCGCGACAGGGGAAGGGTGCCGACGGTGACGGCGACGCACACCAGAGGCCGAGGGATGGGTGGAAGGTGGAAGGCAGCTGCAGCAGCTTGAAAATCATAATCATTTGCCATTTAGAGGTGGTGCCGTTGAGATGGTGCCATTGAGATGGTGCTATTGAGCTGGTGATGGTAATTACCTGGTACCATTGAGATGGTGATGTACCATTAAGTTGGTGACGGTGATTTCATAATCAGCATAATCACGCGTTGGGTGGTTTTTTTTTTTTTTTTTTTTTTTTTTTTTTTTTTTTTGTATTTCCTTTGTGTGCTGGTAATCTTGTTTGCACGCACCGCTTACATTCTTCTATTAAAAGAGTATCAAAATTACGACGGATTGCGCAGGGCACCCCATGATTAGATATGCTTTGCGATGATTTAAGTTCATGTGAACCACCTTCCTTATAACCCTAATTGAAGTTGAAGCTTGTCTGACGTGCGTCAAGTTAAGAGTAGCACAGCCCCCCCCCCCCTCCTCCCCCTGGCCTTACCCTTGCCCTCGCTCCGCGCCACGCGGGCACAGAGAGCCCCGAGCTGTTTCACGTCAGCCTTCGGTTTGATACGGCAATAAATTGAAAGTAAACATTACGAATAGTGAGAGCAATCTGACGATAGGCGAGGCGCAATATTACGAGAGGAGGAGGGAAAGGGGCGACGGGAAGGAGTGCGGGGCCGAGGACCAATACCGTAGCAACCCGCGGGCCCCGCGCTGGCGTGCTGCGGTCCCATTTCTGGTTCGGCCCCACGGAGCGAGTCGACTCAACCCTATCAAACCTCGGCTCGTAGCGTAGAGGCCGTTTGAGTGCGCGAGAAACAAGCGGGTTTTAACACGTAGGAAATATAGAGTAGAACGGGGACGACATTTTTGTTAGAAGCTGGGTCGTGTTTCATATTCCACAGGAAGTTGAGCCAATTATCCCTGAAAATTTCAAATCCCTTGACCACTGTAAAAATGAGAGACGGATACGGTACCAGGTACGGTGCTTCGTACGTGCCAAACTGAAACATGCTACGGAGCACAGAGTACGGAGAGACCGTACCCACTGACTTTTAACCTCGGAGCTGTTAAACGGCTTCACCGTACCCACAAAAATCGGTACGGAAGAGAACCGTTTTCCGACGCCGTAGCACTCAAACGGAGGTACGGTCGCTCCGTACTTACCCAACGCCGTTCAAAAAACTGAAAACACAATACACTGTAAAAAATATTCTGAAATTTAAGACCAAAATGTATCTTAAATTTAATAACATTTTCAGTTGTTCTTAAACGTAAGAACAGATTATGATATTTAAGAAGTTTTCTTAATTTTGCAAACCAGGTTATGAAAATTCTGATAAGGGTAA
>NW_026267172.1:1503399-1506214 GCF_000697945.3 Frankliniella occidentalis | reverse complement strand
GTTTTGGGCGAAAAGAGAAAAAAGGGGAAGTTGTTGACTGTCGCCCTGCCTCGCCTGCTGCACTGTGCTGCCGCCCCGTGTGGCCCCGTGTTGGCGGCAGTGCTGCCGGAAACCCAAGCGTGTGAATGTCGCACGCTTGTAGGTGCGTTTGAGCGCCATTTCGCACACATGGAGGCAAAAGTGTGTGAATTCAGGGGGCAGCAACGGCCCGAAAAGCGCCGTACCCATGCGGTAGACAGCTGTGTCATACCTACACCGTACACGACCTAGCTCGAAAAGGATGGCTTTTCGAAAAATGTGTCATGACAGTAAATGAAGCCCAGGAACCGACAGATGTACTGAGCTATCATTTTTGAAATTCGGACCAACGGTTGCAGAGATACAATCAAAAATGTAAACTTCGGCGTCGAGTTTCAAAAATGATAGCTCAGTACATCGGCGGTTCATTGGCTTCATTTACTGTCATGACACATTTTTCGAAAAGCCATCCTTTTCGAGCTAGGTCGTGTACGGCGTAGGTATGACACAGCTGTCTACAGCTGTCTACGTGGGTACGGCGCTTTCCGAGCCGTTGCCGCCCCCTGAATTCACACATTTACTCCCTGTACGTACGAACACGCCCCGGGGCCCCGGGTAGGCCTCCCGCCGGCACGCGCGCGAGCGGGTGGCCCGCCCCGCCGCCGTAAGGGGCTCCGCGCCGCCTTGCACTGTAGGGCTCCGCTTCGCTCCGCCGGCAACTCCGTTCGGCAGCGGCCGGGCCTGCTTGGCCTGCCGGCGGCGATGGTCGGGCCTGCGGCCCGACCATTTCTGTCACACGATTTGCTGAAGAACATGGTCGAATGATTAAGCGGGCCTTCGGCCCGCTTAAACCCGTCGTGTTTGAGTTTGCCCCGAAGCCTCGAGAAAGGGATGTAACGGTGAAGCACCGCGACTACAACCCACCCTTCTGCTTAGAAAACGTTTTTGGGTGGTGGGGGGAGAGTTTCCTTTCTATTTTGCGGTTTTTAGGCCTTTTACTACAACTTATTGTTAACTATGGCAATTTTTAGCTTATTTTCGTCAAAAAAAAGACCCTCTAGCACCTAAACGGTTAGAGATAGAGCAAAACGGACGAAATTTTCTTCCGTAGGCCTCTACTTTGACGAGTTACCCCATAGAAGAACATAAAAAAAATTACTTTTTCGAAGAATTTTTGAACCTTGCATACCCCCATTCACACCCTTAAGGGTGGTTGCCAGGATTTGCCGTAGGCGTTTCGTTCTCTAGAAGTGGACCTTAAGATACCCTGAAAATTTCAAGTCTCTAGCACATCTCCTTCTAGTGGAACAGACAGACAGACACACAGACAGACAGACAGACACACAGACAGACACACACGAGGTCGTTTGCATAAGCCCGCTGGATAGCTTTTTCAAAGCAGAAGGGCGGGCTAAAAAGAAGGGTGGCCCGAAAACGCAGTTTATTGAAATGTAGTAAAAATGCGTTTATCTGTACACGTAATTAATCTCGTGATTAATTATGCCCCTCGCTCCCTCTCTTCCCACTCCCCATTCATCATCGATGTAACCCCCCGTCAGATGGCAGAATGGCTTCCTGCACACGTAACAGTGTTCAGTCCGGCCTGCGCTGCGCGCTGCGCCCCTAGACCTCTTCCCTATACACCTCTATGGTGTGACAGTCGTCGCAGAGCACCTTGACCCCGGGCAGCACTCGAAACACATCGACTTGCTGCTCCCAGCAGGCGGCTGGCTCGTGGCTGCAGCCCGATTCCCTCCACAGCACGAGCGTCTTGAGCGCCCGCAGCCCGCTCTGCTGCAGCAGCGAGTGCAGGTCGCCGCAGCTGTGTGGCCACCCATCACTCCCCGCCGTGCCCACCACCAGCTCCAGCTCCTCCAGCGTGCCGCCGTGCGCCCGCAGCAGGGACTGTAACGTGGCGCGGGGGAGGTACAACACCCTGAGCCACTGCAGGCCGGCGTGTCCCGGCGGCAGAGCGGGCAGCTCGGGGGGCTGGGCGACCAGGCCATCATCACAAATCACCTCCAGCCTCCTCAGCCGCGGCATGGCGAGCACCGCGCGCAGGTGGGCCTCGAGGGCGCAGCCCACACCCAGCCGCTCCAGCGTGGGCGCGGCGCGCTGCAGCAGCTGGAGGCTCCAGGCGGGGTCCTCGTCGCACCACACCCTGGCCAGCCGGGTCACCTGCGGCAGAACAGAGTCACTCTCAGGGGCTGTCACAGTCAGGGGGGCGCGACAGACTGAGCCACAGCGACTGGCTGCCGCTGAGCCTCGCCGCTCCTCGGCCCGTGCCGCCCGCGAGGCTGGTCGCCGTGGTCCGGCCGCACACTCACCCCCGGCGCTTCAGCGAGCAGGGCCGCCTTGTCCTGCTGCCGCTCAGTGGGTCCGGTCCCGCTGACATCATCCACATCCATCTCGCGCTCCGGTCGCGCCTCTGGAGGTGCTGGGCCCTGGGCTGCGGGCGGGGGACCCCGCCTTCTATAATAATATTGAATATAGTTTTTGTATCTTTAATTTGTACGAATTCAAGCAATCATTCTTTTGCACTCTTTTCTGCGTTGATTTGAACATTTTTGTGCATTCATTTGTATAAAATCATGCAATTTTGCGCACAAATTTGTACGAAAAGAAACGTACCCGGGTGGAAAGGAGTACAGAAAAACTGCATTTGAAACTGTACTTGCCTAACTGGAGTTGCGAAACTATAGTTATGTATGTATTTTAACTGCAATGCTGGTTATAATCACGACTACATGCTCAAATAACAGTAAGAAATATAAATAACACACACTTTTACTGCTCT
>NW_026267172.1:1492043-1500516 GCF_000697945.3 Frankliniella occidentalis | reverse complement strand
CAGGTAAGTTAAGGTAAATAACTATAATGTGTACAAAGTCGGGTTTGAACATCTGTCCGTAGGAACAAGAACTAAATATTTTCCAGTTTTGCGTTAGGCTGGAACAGTAAAGCATTTTTGTCGTTTCATAACACGTTCTTAATTTTCAAAACATATTCTTAATTTTCATAAAACATTTGTTCTTAAATTTAAGAGCAAATTTGTTTTGTAAATTGCTTCCAAACACGTGTTCTTAAAATTAAGATGGATTTTTTTTACAGTGTAATTAATTATTAACAAGATGGTTATTTCCAAAAGTCCTCGTGGTGTCGTTGTTTGCAATCAGAACCCCATCATACATGTACTCGTTTGAACCGGAATTTTAGGAGGAAGACGAAGGTGATTCCAAAAATGTTTTTTCCTTCAAGGAGAGAAAATATTTTTAGGAAGTGCGAGACACAGTGGTCTGACAGTTTAAACTGTCATACACTGATAAACCAAGTGTACAACTGCTCAACACTTGCAAGTGTGCAACCACAAGTTCAATACTTGCAAGTGTTCAATTCAGTAGAAGTAGACTTGCAAGTGTTTGTGCACTTGTAAGTGTTCAACTCTCCTGTTGTACACTTCACTAGATCGGGCGCTTACTGTGAGGGAAGTGTTCAACAGAGGAGTTGCACACTTACAAGTGCACAAATACCAAGTTAAACACTTGCAAGTGTACTACAACTAAATTGAGCACTTGCTAGTATTGAACTTGCGGTTGCACACTTACAAGTGTTGAGCAGTTGAACACTTGGTTTAACAGTGTACTGTCTTACACTTGATTTTGCAGAGCAACCTCTTAGAATGCCAAAACTTGTCAGTCAGAAAGGACTGCAAGCAAAGCGCTGATGGCGTTCTAGAGTGCTAGGTCTGCAGTTAAAACTGCAGTGCACAAGTGCTGTCATTTGTGTGTGTAAGTTTTCAGAGTGGCGGGTGGCCATTGCAATGTTGTTACGTGCAGAAGTATTCCTGCGCGAGGGATGCATGATTCAGGTTAGTTGATCACACGATGCACCGAGTGTAAAGGCTAATACTCCCCAGTGTTGCGGGTATGCATGCCCAAGGGGCCGCAAGGGGCTATGGCGCCTTACGGGCAGATCGGGTAGGCAAACCCGCAACACTATGGTGTACTGCTTTTACAGGCGGTATGAAACAGGAAACCCGGGTCTATCTGTATCGTGGGTGCTACTCACCTCACCTGGGCAAGTGCACATGCACACATCTGAAATTCACCATCAAAAGTTCAAATCTCAATCCTAGATATTATTTTCTTTACGGCGTAAACGCCGTTTTGACGCACTTTGAGGTGATATGAGGACTCGTTTGCTAGGGGGGCGGCATCTGCTGCTTCTCTCACGGGCCAGCTAGCCACACCTCGCACACAGTGTTGAATCAGGGGCGGGGAGGGGTAGGTGGCGGGGCGAAGCGGGGCGGGGTGGTCGCAAGGCGGTCGCGGCGGCAGGCCCGCTCTTTATTTGCTTCGTTACCTCACCTCCCCGGGCCTTAGGGGCCGTAGGGGTGCCTGCCTCCGGCCCGCTTCCCCTTCACTGCTCCACTTCCCCTACCCTCTTACTCCGCCCCCTTCCACCTCCGCCGCACATCTTTCTTCCTCCTTTTCCAACTCCCTTCCCTCATGCCCCAAATCTCTACCTCGTACTTGCTCAGATCCACTTTCTCATACCTCAATATTTGGGATTCGCAGCACAATTCCCCCTTGCCAACGTCTCTTTATCCTCGCCTTTATTATACCCGACTTGCTTTCATAGCTTCCTCATTTACAGCGAATCTCTACTACCTCATCAACCTCAACCTCAACCCCACATCTTCCGTGCTCGTGCTCACACTTCTTACATTCGACGAACTGCTAGTCGCCCATTCTGCAGTGAAATCCTTCTCTCTCTCTCTCTCTCTCTCTCTCTCTCTCTCTCTCTCTCTCTCGACGGTTATTGGCAATACTTCCAATGTGACGCCATCATCACCTCCCACGGCCACGGCTCAGACCTCTGCGGGGACGTGGCGCGGCGCGCTGGAGGCGAACTTACACACAACCCCCTCCCCTCCTCTCCCTCACATGCGATGAGGGGGAGTTCGTTGGCGATCTCACGCCCTCTCCCACCCCCACTTTGGGAGTTCCCCTCCCCTGGCCCCTCTCCCTCCCGGTTGTCATTTGCCGTCCAATCCAGGCTGCGGAGAGAAGTGCGGAGTGGAAGTGCTAATCAAAGGATGGACCTCGCGGATCTGCTCCGTCTGTCCGGATGCCCCGGCCCGGCGCTCTACGCGCCAAGATGTATCACACTGAAAAGATATAAAGAAACTAAAGATGGAAGAATACCCTGATAAACGATTTATGTGTGCAACTGCACACACTTGCGCACAATTGTAAGTGTGCAAATACCTATGTATAAGCAGTGCTCAACTCCTTAGATAGGACGCTTACTGTGGGAAGTGTCAAACAGAGTGGTGCAATTAAAGGTGTGCTTTCTGTTCAGTTGGACACTTTGCAAGTGTGCTCCCTATTCAGTTGGACACTTGCGAGTGTGTGCTTCTATGCAGTTGAACACTTGGAGGTATGAATTCAACTTGCAGTTGCCTACTTGGTTTATCAGTGCACCAAAGTGAGCGTCCAACACACCACATAACTTTTACGATTTTACCATCTTTCTGGTACTTTTTATTTATTTATTTATTTTTATTTTTTTATTTTTTGCGGGGGGGGGGGTTGCTTTTCACAGAAAATAAGCAAACTGTTAAGACTCCTGCAAATCAGTGCTTTGCAGAACTGCGAAGAATTTACTTTGCAATTACAAAGTGATGCTATGCGATTGCGAACCAATGAAACACGCTGCAAAGCATCGCTTTGTAATTGCAAAATAAATGCTTCGTATGTACAAGGGGTCTCAATGCGTAGTTCTGCAAATCATTTCCTTTTTAGGAATTTAACAGTGCATCTAAGTTT
The DNA here is from genome assembly GCF_000697945.3 of Frankliniella occidentalis. Classification (NCBI taxonomy): domain Eukaryota; kingdom Metazoa; phylum Arthropoda; class Insecta; order Thysanoptera; family Thripidae; genus Frankliniella; species Frankliniella occidentalis. The sequence continues at coordinate 1,497,536 of NW_026267172.1, read as the reverse complement.
AAAAATTCCGTTGCAACACATTATTTTTTATTCTGTGAATATAATAAAACGGCGGACATGTTGCCGCTCACATGGCGAGATGCCTGCATGCCCGGCTGTCCGCGCTCGTTTCCAGAAATTTGCTGTCATTGTACCCGAAATAAAAACTAGGCCAATCGTAATGGAAAAAGGCTACGCGGGTGATAGTGGCGGCAACGGCAGAGGGGGATCGGATTTTTTTTTCATTTCGTCGAAAAACGTGCATTTGTGTGTGTGTGTGCGTTTGCGCGCGTGTCCCCTCTGCCGGACACAAGCCGCCTGTATGCAGATGTGCATTAGGTAGCCCTCTTGTTTGTCACACTGTCTGCAGCGTGGGGTGCCGTGGCGGGCTCGAGGGGTGACCCCCTCCCCCTTTCCCCCTACCCCCTCCTCACCCTCACCCTAACCACTCTTTTGCACAAAGAGGATCGCCTGGTCCTCAGCTAGTGGTCAGCTTCGCGGGGGTCGCCCCGTGTGTGATTCGCTTTGCTCCCTCCGACCGATTGAGCCACCTAATTTCTTTTCGAATTCCAAAATCTAAAATACAGTGAATGGAAATAACAGTTTTGGACTATACTCGTCCTAAATTGTAATTGTGAAGCTTTCGAAAAAAGTGGCGAATAAATCTAAATCCACCTCTTGTTTGGGAAACCGATCCTGTTGCGGGCTATGGACCTCGAGCAACGTCCCTCGAAGCCCCAGCAGCATCACGCCTCTTTGGGACATTCTGCAAAAGAAAAAAAAAAGAAGAAAAAAACGGACACCGTGCCCACTGTCCATCAACGACATCGAAGCGGGGGTCTTGTCACTTTTTCTCCGATGTTCTGCCGCTACTCATTTCTTTTGGCGAGTGCGACCGGGCCTCTTTCCCCCAAACTCTTATTCATGCTAATTTTGTCGTTCGTATGAGCTGTAGAGAGGAGGAAAAGGGGGGGGGGGGATATAGAGGGTAGAGCCCCCCCCCCTTCCCCCCTTAGGACGACAGCAGCACCAGCGGTGTTGACGCTGGAGCTATTGTATCTCCTGAGTGGTGGCGCGCGGACGCGGACCTGGAACTGTTCCAGTCCGACGTTACAACAGCCCTTGCAGCCACGTCCCGCCCCTGCTACTCCTGCGCATGACGACTGGCGCAATCATTTGCAGGGACCGGCTCACACGAGGCGTGACGCACTGCTGACTGAGGAGGCCACGGGTCGCAGCGGGGCCGCCGAGGGCCGAGGCCCCCTCCGCAGTATTTGGTGTACATATTTGAATTCTCTTTTCCCGCCCGAGGACCCCAAGGTCACGTGGTCAGCCCTCTCCTCCGCTCTCCTCCGTCATCTCTCCGTCCTCGTCACTACGCCGCCGTTGTCCATCGCGCCCTAGCCTGTGGCCAGCCTTGCCTTCCGGCCGATCGATTTGTGTTGCAGGACATTGGAGGGGAAAGGGGATGGCGGGGCGGGGCGGGGCACTGCGTGGCGGGGCGTGGTGGGGGCGACGCGGGGCGGTGCTGATATAGTTGCCGAGGAGATTATGTTCAAGACGTGAGAGTCCCTTGGCTGGCCGCTCCGGACGGCCACAAGAAGAGTCCGCTAGCGGCGTGGTGGGTGTGGCCTACCCCTCTCTCCGTCTCTCCCCTAGCTCTCTCTCTAGCTCTCTCTCTAGCTCTCTCTCTCTAGCTCTCTCTCTCTAGCTCTCTCTCTAGCTCTCTCTCTCTAGCTCTTTCTTTTACTTTTTGTACCTCGCATAGATGTGTCGTGCACATCTGAAATGGATGTTTAGTTATCTAGTAAAGTTTCTAATGAGATACAGACAAAATAAAGCGTTTTTATCTAATCTAGGTACTACTTATGACAAATTTGTATCTATGAAGATGTGCACAGATACGCATCTAACCTGTAACGATTCACAAATTATTAAGCAGAGTGGGCCCATTTAGAGTGTGCTCTCACTCCTCCCACACTCTGTGATGACAATATGTACCTCTAAATTCAATTTGATTCACATATCGATGATGTCGTTTCAAAGCGGGGAATAATGTGCAATATTTTGAAAATGTAATGCTGTTCTGTTTCTTTTATGTTTTAAAAACATTTTGCTCAGTACAGCGTGGCACTAACGCCCCCTCTGCACAAGCCACTCCTGGTGGTGCGGGCTTTGGGCCCCCCGCGGGGTCCTCGTGGGGCGGCGGGGGCGCCTGACTGCGGCGGGTGCAGCAGGGGGCCCGGGGGCCTGGGGGCCTCGCCCGGGGGCCGCGCCCTGGCCTGGTCCAGCCGCTGCCCCTTTCTCTAAATATGTCTGCTAAAAGGAAACAACCGCGCGTCATTAGACCGTCATTAGATGCTATAGAACTCTGGCCGCCCCGCCCCGCCCCGCCAGGGCGATCCTGGAGTACGACGCCGGCCTCGCGCGGCGGTCGGGGCGGCCGGCGGCCCGCGTGGTGCGGGAGGGCCGGCTGGGCTGCCCTCCGACATGGAACCGCACTCAGCGCTGCTGGCTGTTGTCGCCGCCGCTGTGCCTCTCTGGCTATGGGCCGGCCGCTCTCTGTAAAGCGCTACAATAAGCTGCCATACCACTCAAGTATCGCCGCCATAATGATGATATGCTCACTGGTGCGGCGTTTGGATTTCGAGGTTGGTCCCCGCAATCCTCTATAAAATGGACTAATACTCGGATGCGGTATTTTCCTTGATTTCCTATAGTATGGATGGGGTTGGAACAACGGAGGACACAATTAATCTGGATTTTGAATCTCTCACACGCGCGCGCGCGCGCGCACACACACACACACACACACACACACACACTGTACGAGGTGGCTCAGAATCACCTGCTTTCAAGATATTTTGGATTTTTTGAGGGGGTATTTTGCCGCTTTTCGCGGTATTTCGGGGGTATTTTGCGACTATTTCACCAACTGATTCCAATGATTCCATACATCGGCAAGACTATGTGTTCTTTTTCGAGCGAATGCCGTTTTATTCGCTAGCCAGATCAAAATTCTTTTTGATTTTCGGTTAAATATTTCATGGAACGTTGAGCTTACACATAGCACAGTTCACGGGTTAAATAGTTTCTTGTGTCCCTAGACTTGGTCTTTGGATGCCATTAGCTTCTTTCAACAAGATCCAAGATCGGGTCATGAGAAACTTGTTACCGTGTAGCCATGCATTGCACGCACGCTACGTATACTACCGCTTGTCTCCCTTTTTGAAGCGAATCGGAAGGTGCAGGTCGCGGTTAGTCTCGCTGCTTTGTGCGCAACAACGTGCCGCGGTGACACCTAAAGATTAGGTTAATGACAAGATCAGGTTATCGAGCGGGGAGTGTCGGGTGGCGGCCCCGGGGGCGGGGGGCTAGTAGCCCTGGGCTACTCAGCTGCCTGCCCTGCTGAAAGGGTTGAATCAACAAAGCGACACCTGTTAAGGGTCGGACCAGAGAGTCGCCGCCGCCGGGGAGCTCGCCGTATTGAAAGGGGTACCCTCTAGCGCGCCGCGCCACGCCACGCCGCGAGGGGTAAACAAGTTGATGACGGTTCGGTTGTCGAGCCACTCTGCTCCAACTTGGCGCACGGTGTTATGATGCACCAATAATTTTCTACCCCCCTCCTCCCTTTTCTATGTTGCTGCTCATTTTGTTTTCCCCGCAAAAAAAAAAAAAACAAAAAAAAACAACATGCAGCTATGAAGATAAATTTTTTCTCTTCACCAAGTTTCAGTCAGCAGAGAAATAATACTCCAGCTCTTTGTCGATAAGTGAGGAAAGGATACGACATGAAGACGTTATTAATTCTTTTTTCTGCGTTAAAGTCATAATCCAAACTTGTACAAATCCGCACCCTTAGAAGTACTCCTCGCTGCGCCCATTGCAGTCAATTTACCTTACTTAGTCGCAAAAACCTAAGAATTAATTATTTTAAGCTCCAATAATCCTCATAGAAAGACATAAACGTGACGCTTTTGGCTGATGCCTACCTCCACCCCGCGCCGTGTGTCACATTTTTCGTCACGTGACTTTTCGGGAGTGTTAGGCGCCGGTGACGCCTTATTTGTCCGCAAGGCGTGTCCAGGGCCCGGCGGGGCGTGGCGGGGCGTGGCGGGGCGTGGCGGGACGGGGCGGGGCAGTGATGCTCCGTTCCCCATTGATTGGACCGCCTGCCAGCGCCCTCGCTCTCCTCCCATCGCACGGTCATCGCAACGTCTTGGCCTCATCATTGCGGGCAGCCCCCCTTCACGCCAGCGCGGCCTCGTTCAAATTGGTTCGGACAGTTTCAAGAATGAAAATTGTCTCGTAAAATGGCCAAGGGATGGCCATAAATTAATTGAAGGAAACGTACGAGGAAAGATGAGTCGGGAGGAGGAGGAGGAGAAGGAGCAGGACGTTAAGGGGAGGTCAGTGGTGATGTTGGGGGAGGGGGGGTGCTTCTTTTTCCTCTCTTGTGTTGGGGTACTCCTCTACCATTGACCTCGCCACAGCTCGAGACAAGTGAAACATTTTATTTATTCATTTTTTTTTGTGGGAGGTGGAAGGGGGATGGATTTATGTTTGAAATTTATATCTGCCACAAATATTCCAAAATTGCACGGTGAAAAAAGTCGAGGCCAAGATTTTCGAGGACAATTGGATAATTCCACGACGGGCTTGCGGGCCTTCCTCCCTCGAAGTCTCAGATACTTGTCTTGCACGAGGTCTTGAAAGCCCCTGCTTTCAAAACTCATTTTACACACACTATTTAATGCATTTCATGGAAGGTATTCAGAAAGTAATGCACAGAGGCGCATACTTTTGGGTGTATGCGGTGGTGTATACATATAAAACGATGGGCACTTTAACTTTAATGACAAGGTCCCATTTTTATCGTCGTTATTGACGGTAGAGATTGGAGGTGGTGACGGCGTTCTACCCGAGGCCGCCCCGCCCCGCCCCGCTCCTCGCTGCCCAGGACGGCCGCCGTCTTGCCGACCGTCTTATCACCTCGTGATGATCGTCTGACCAATCAAGGAGGTCGCTTCGCGGCGGCGGTGCCTGCCGTCCCCAATGGGGGCCCAAAAGAGGGCGGCCCCCCCGGCGGGGGACGGCGGGCTCAAAGGGGACGTCAACTCCTCTCTCTCTCCGGACGTCGGCGGCGTGCTCTGCGGCTGGTGCACTGGACGGCCATGCCCCGCCCCAGCACACCACTATAGCGCCGCCCAGCCGTGGAGAGAGTAATTTTCCAGGCGATTAAAACTCTTTGACTTCTTCTTATTGGGAGAAAGAGGCCAATACCACGCGACGACGTTGTCGACGACGACGACGACGACGGCGGCGGCCTCCGTCGATGTTACGATGTTCGTCTCTGCGCACTACTACTGTGCCGCTGCCACTCCCTTCTCCCCCGTGGGCGGGACATGTTCTCTGTGCGTGTGTGTGTGTGTGTGCGTGCACGAGTGTGTGTGTGAGAGTGCATGTGTGTATGTGCGAGTTGTGCTGGCGACAGCGGCGGGGCGTGGCGTGGGG
>NW_026267172.1:1489469-1491593 GCF_000697945.3 Frankliniella occidentalis | reverse complement strand
AAAAAAATGACGTAACTATCCGGATGTTCCGGTGGTGTGGCTGTCGTGTGGAGTGAGTCCTCGCGTGGCGGCTGAGGCTGAGGGGCGGGGCGTGGGTCCCCCTCCCCCCTTCCCCCAATTCCTTCCTTAGTCCGCTCTATATATGAAGAGAGGCGACCAAAATCAGTCGTCGATCGTTTCTAAAGAAGCGGCGTGGCGCGGAGTGGAGGGTGGCGCCAGGCCAGGGGCGGGATAATGGTGGCAAAAGTGTGTGTGATTTACTTGCATTCAATAACTACCCTAAAAATGTGACTGGCCAAGGTGTCCAGAAAGTATACTTTAAGTATACTTTAAGTATACTGTAAGTATGCAGAAAGCATACTCAAAGTTTATACAAAGTGACAGCAAAATGTAGCGTTCCAATCTGCTAGAATTTAAGTATACTTTATGTATACTTTTTTTTTTTAAATAGATCACACATCGTGTCATTTCGATATACTTATTTCCATGCAGGATTGAGAAAAGAGGTCTGCTTCCCTCCCTGTGTGAAAACTCGTTATTATTTCTCATTACATCGTATATTTTTCTTTGAACATGAACGCATATCGTTATGTGCATAAGCTCAGCGTTTCGTAAATGCTCAAATATTACACACGTCCGGGGACCCCAATAATGTTTTAGTTTATAAACGTTTCTGAAATCCCTTAAATTTCTTTAACTGTTTGGATTTTGAATTGTACACTATGTAAGATTATAAAGCAAACTCACAAGATGACAGTTCTTAAGTGCCAAACTAAAGTCTTGCAGTTGAAACTGCGAAACTGAAAAGTTTGCACTGTTCAAACTGTTTAACTTTTTAGTTTCGCATTTTCCGAGGCATTTTCAACTCTGTGACTTTTAGTTTTGCACTTCAAACTGTAAATCTCTTAGTTTTGTCGTTAGAACTGTCATCTTGTTATACAGCTCGATCCAGAGCACCCACTAACTTGCACAATTAAACACTTCGTTAGTGTACTTTTTTGTAAGTTTTTGCCTATCTCTAAAAACAGAAATAAACATTTTTATAACGCTGAGCAAACGAAAGAGCCTGTAAATTTCCTCTGCTGGAAAAACATTTGAGGGGTGTAACAAACGTATAGGCAAAAATGTGTCCTTATCAATCGTTTTACTTGTCATTTTAAGTAGTTCAGTTGAGTATAATTTCACACGTGTTTGTATATAGCGGAGCAAACATTTAAAGAACGATTCCAAAAGACGCCCAATCGCCCTCGCCCGTGACCTTACCCGCAACTATTTGGTCCCGCTCTAGTTTTTGGCGGTGTGCCCGGCGGGCGCCCCGGCTCCCTCACCCCGCCGCCGCCCCTCGCGAATAGCCCCCGACTGTCAAAATTTCCGACGACCGCACGGGCTGGACAGGGCGAGGACGTTCGGCTGCCGAGCCGGGCCGGATCGAGCCCGGGCGGGGCCGGGGCGGGCGGGGCCGAGCCGAGCCCGGCGTGCCGATCGCTGTGAGTGCGACTGGCTTTCAGCTGCCTTCCCACACGCACTCCGCGGGCGCTGGCCGGCGCGGCCCGGCGCTGCTGCCTGCCACCCCCGCCTCTGGCCTCCCCATCCTCACACCCCAGCCCCGCCCCGGGCCTTCCTCCCCTCCGCCGCCTTGTCTCTAATCACACAATGACTCATCTGCAGCCCTCTCCTCCATTCTATATATTATTATTTCGTCGAATCCGCACACAGCGCGCCGAGTTCAAGCAATCAGCCAGAGCCGGAGCGCCCCCGCCCCGCCCCTCTCCTCGTTCCACTGTCTTTGTCTCGCGTATCACTCCGTCCCGGACGGGCCCGCGCCTCTGCGCGTCTCTCTCTCTCTCTCTCTCTCTCTCTCTCTTTCATTTTTCTCCACATTTACGTCTTTCTCTCGTTCGGCGCGCGTCTCTCTCTGTCGTTCCTCATCAGCCCTCCTCTCTCCTCGTTTCCACCCCCCCAATGGGGGCCCAAAAGAGGGCGGCCCCCCCGGCGGGGGACGGCGGGCTCAAAGGGGACGTCAACTCCTCTCTCTCTCTCCGGACGTCGGCGGCGTGCTCTGCGGCTGGTGCACTGGACGGCCATGCCCCGCCCCAGCACACCACTATAGCGCCGCCCAGCCGT
>NW_026267172.1:1484294-1486934 GCF_000697945.3 Frankliniella occidentalis | reverse complement strand
ATCATTTGCCTTTTTCCGCTGGGTCTTTTGGTCTTTTTGTGCGCGAGTGCTCCGCTGTTTACATCTTGTCGCCTCACTTGTACCCGCGGTAATGGTGGAGGTGAGGTCAGACCCGGGGGGAGGGAGGGTACTGTACCCGACAAGGCCCATGCATGACCGGCCCACTCCAGCGCCGGCTAAGGCCAATCCCCGGACCTGCAAATAAGCGCTTTTGTTATTGATTATCCTTCGATCTGCGACAGCATCAACCAGCAGCAGCATCGTCGATGGTCAAAAAAATAAGGGAGGTAAAGTGGGCTGCTTAGCTGAAACTGTGCAATCTAGCTGGTACCGTACATATATCGTTTAGTGAATCAATTTTTCGACGGGAGTTTATAATTATGGTGCATGCTCACCAAGGCAAGTCATGCAAACTTAACAGCTTTTTAAATTTTTGGTGTTCATATCTATTTGCATTTATTAACACCAGCCGTTGAAGAGATAACCCAAAATTTCCCCGAACAGGTTAATTTTTCCGTACCCATAGTTGTTCGTCGTTGAAGTTATTGCTGAGCTTAACTTGAACTTGAAATTAAACTTTAACTTTAAATGCTCAGCTCTGTCAGGAAGCGCAAGGGGAGACCGCCCGGAAGACGGCGTGAAGTGAGGCGCCAGGCGTGAGACGTGGGATGTGAGGTGGACAGGCATGCCAACCAAAATCGCGAAAACATTTTAATTTTAGCGCGCCGCAGGCCAAGGTAGACGCACATTTAGCTCAGCTTCACACGGTTTTAACGTGCGTCTACCTTGTATTTGAGAAAATGTAGAACCCAAGCCAGCTGCTGCGCGCCTCGACCACTCCACCGCCTTGACGTGTCAGCGTTTGTGCATCCCTGATGCCGGCGACCCTGATGGACAGCGGTCACGATCACGGACGGCAAGTGGGGGTGAGGGGGTGGGGGGCGGCATACCCCGCGCTGCCAGGGACACTCGTATCACGACTTACGATTTTGGCCCCAGTCTGGCGTCGATTTGCACAGTGCGTAAAACCACAGAACTTGATTTTCTAGTACATTTTTTTCAGATGCGAGTAATTTACCTTAGTGAGACCCTTCTCAGATATCTTTAGCCGCTTTGTGCCGTATTCTGGTAACAGCTATAAAGAGGCTCTGTACGAAGTCCGGCGAGCAGTAGTAACCCCAGTCTTCCTCCGTTACCTGAATATTGGTCAAAACTGGCTACACTCTAAGACATACTGATTTTATTTGTTAGTAGCTCATAAAGGTTTTTATGCAGCAGGGATACTGGCAAGGGCTGAAAAAATCAGCAACAGGACAAGAGTGTACAAGTACCTGAAAATGGTTGCTGGTTGCTGGTGGTAACTGAGGTGATCTGCATCTAAATGAAATTAATCCTTAAAATCATGTAAGCGGTTTCACCGTACCGTTTGGTGCTCTGGTGCTAACCAGCAAGGTTCAGCAGCTGCCCATGGGTGGTGCCTCCCGCACTTAATGAAGTGCGTCTGGGTGGATGATAGTGTGGGGCCATCAATTGATGACCTGTGTCCTGCCGCGTACGGGTGTCCGACACGGTGTCCGACGCGGTGTCCACTGGCGCTTCATCTGCATGCGGCCCTGCGGGGGGCTGGATAGCCGATTGGCCTGCTATCAGTTTGTATGACACGCAACAACAACGTGATCGCTCATAAAGCACCGCCACGGCCGCTGCTCATTTGGCGCCGAGATGGGAAAGGGCTCACACCGGCTCACACACGAGTCTGCGCGTTGTGCCGCAGGAATAATTATTTTTAAAAACGACAAAAAAAAACTAAATAATTATTTGCGATTCCGAATAGGTGATTTTCGTTTACAATATGCACCCCCAGAGAGCTGGCCTCGTAAAAAAATTGAAGTTGTATCCAAGAAAAAATTAGCGGGGCAGAGAAATAGCGACAGGACGAGAAAAATAAATTATTCTCCCAATGTTTTTTTAGTGCCGAATCCCGCGAACCGTGGACACGTATCAGTGGCAGTGGCAAACGCATTATTTAAAGGCATTGTGAATGACGAAAAGTTTTTGCATCAAAACATCATGGAGGGATCCGCATCGGTGGATGTTGCCTATCTGGTCCGAGCATCGCGCCGTGAACGTGTCGCGTGCGCGGGACAGAGAACCACGGGGTACACTGTTTGTGATAATTCTTTTTCTATCGCTCCTCTTCATCAAAACTACAAATTATATTTAGACATTTTGTTTTTGCTACTTAACGCACATTATTGTGTTTAGAAACTAAGGCACACTATTTATTTCAATTTTAATTTTGAACGTAGTATAAATTTAGTCTGATTGCGAACTTTAAATCAGTTCTTTATTAGACAGACAGTGACTTTAGGGCATGCTTCATTTCGTAGAGTTCACGGAGCACCACTACTCCTAAGGTCGATCCTGGTGAGCAGGTCCATCGTGGTTCTGCACATCCCTGTCCATCTACCGAATGACATCCCGGGGGGCAGGAGGAGGGAGGGTGGCTTCGGGGAGGGAAGCTGCACCCGGAGCCAACAGGAGCAGCTGACCCGAAGAGTATAGCTGATATTGTTCACATTATTTGCATGGCCAGTCTCTCTCTCTCTCTCTCTCTCTCTCTCTCTCTCTCTCTCTCTC
>NW_026267172.1:1477425-1478778 GCF_000697945.3 Frankliniella occidentalis | reverse complement strand
CTCTCTCTCTCTCTCTCGCCCCCGCGCCCAAACAAGGTGCGCTCGTTAGGCTAATCACACGTTGGAGTCGTTGGCGGCGTTTGGCTTGGCAATCTCTCCCTGCCGCCGCCCGCTCTGCAACACCACAAGCTCTGGGAAGAGGGCGTCAGTCAGCAGCACATATGATGATGTCAAGCGGGAAGAGCTGAAACCAGTAAAACACCGTAAGAAAAATCATCTTGAATATTTAAAATGCAAACTAATCAGGCTCGATTGGAATTCTCTGTCATTCAGTTTGTTTGTGTGATTCACTTTGTGAAGCCTGCTGAGTTTATTTTTCTTCACCCAGAAAATCCGGTTCTTGTAACAAAGAAATGTTCCTGCGGAATCAAGATCAGAGCGTTGGGCCAATGACACATTTTTCTTGGTTCAATGTGCTGCTTATTGGTTTTAATTGATATAATAATCAATAACTTCTTCAGGAATGAGTCAAATTAGATTAGCGTTCACTGCGTATCTTCACTTTATTGACTAACGCCTTCGACTGACTCACAACGACAGGTTGATAACAAAAGACAAGCGACACAGTACTTATAAGAATATGGAAAACTAAACGTGACGTATGAATTTGCCATAAATAAAATAGCAGACAATAAAACAAGATTATATTTACTAGCACCTTAAGGTATTATGAATGCACAGAAATGTATTAATAATTTAACACTGCTTTTGATCCCCAAAGAAAGTTTCTTGTCCTAAAAAACGGCTTTTCTAGGTGTTGTCTTATGCGCAGGCGCAGGGCAGGTAAACGTAGGGCCCCGTGCGTTAACATTATGCACGGGGTAGCTGAGCGAAGTGCATTAAATTTACAGAAGACATAAAAAAACAGAACAAAACTATACCGAATGAGGGTCCGCCTAGTAGATAGGCAACCGTTCTCTGCTCCTAGAACGAAAGAGATTTGGCGGTGCGTGTGCGTGTGTGTCTTTGATTCTGAATAATAAAGTGTATGCGGAGCGAAATTGGAATCGGATTCTCGTCTCGAGTCCGCGCGTCTTTGCCATCTGCCCGTTCCGAGCGGCAGGGTCGGCGATTCCCGTGTTATTCTACGTCTCGAAACGGAAGGGGCCATCATTATTTAATAATTTCTTCATTGCCAGAATCGTTGTGTTGTTTGTGCGGGTTTTTGTTTTTCCACCCCTCACATGGGTGGAGGTGAAACCGATGCCACCTTTCGTGATGGCGGAGCAGACTTATACTTTTCTTAGCCTCGTCCCGTCCATACCCTCCACCCTCCGCCTTCGCGGGCCTTCCCTCCCTCCTGCCTCTTCTCCCGCCTCCCGCCTGCCGTTCGCGCGCTGACCGCTTCTCCCC
>NW_026267172.1:1476373-1476935 GCF_000697945.3 Frankliniella occidentalis | reverse complement strand
GGTCACGTGACGGCGCTGTTGACAGCGGCCGATTAGCCGTGGAGCTCGCGAATCATGGCCCTCGACGCGGGAGGTGGCAGCAGAGCGGCAATGGCTCTCTCTCCTTTTTTTACCTTTGCTGGTCCCCCCGGGTCCCTCGGGGGTCCGCGCCGCCGCCGGCCCGCGCACCCTCCCCTCCCCTCACGCCCAGCAGACGTGCCCTCCCCTCCCGCTCCGCGCCTCCCCACCTCAGCCGCCGCCGCGCCTCTCGCGTCGCGTGGCCAGAGTATTCCGACCCCAACCCTGACCACGAGAACATCCCCCCCGCCTGCCTCGCCCGCTTGCCCTCCCCGGCCCGGGCCCGCCTCCCCCGCACACCAAGTGACAAGGAAAACAGGGGAGAGAAAGAGGAGGTCCTTGGCGGCGCCTGGCGCGTCCCGCCACTCCCCGCCACGCCGCCGCCCGGGCCCAGCTTGACACCCTATCTCGGCGTCCCCGGAGCTGTCGCCCTCAGCGCCAGGCCGCCGCCGTCGCCGCCGCCGTCAGCCCCGGGCGTCACACCGTCAACCTCCACGACGACGCG
>NW_026267172.1:1470553-1472168 GCF_000697945.3 Frankliniella occidentalis | reverse complement strand
ACTGCTCTGTCAACTCAAATGCGTACATTGTATACTTTAAATAAAGCGTACATGGCATGTACACTTTAATTAATGTGTTCATGTCATGTATACGCTTTTATAAATGCGTCTATGTACGCATTTATAAATGCATGAGCACGTCTACATTAATTAAGGTATACATGCCATGTACGCTTTATTTAAAGTAGACAACGTACGCTTTTGAATTTACATAGTGGCCTGTTGACAGTTGATGTCTTTTCGTTATTTCTGCTTAGGAAAGGTGATGTTTAGGAAGGCGTTTTTGATTGTCTGTTGGGATGAAAAGGAGGACGTGCGCGGTTGGGGGCGGTGGAGGCGCAGGGGGAACAATATCAAGACTGACATGGCACACTCAGCCAGCAGCAGCTCGGTTCGGTTCCCGTGCTCGCACTCATATGGCGAGACGAAGTAGAGGGAGAGGGGAAAAAGTGTGTGTGTGTGTGTGTGTGAGAGAGAGAGAGAGAGAGAGAGAGAGAGAGAGAGAGAGAGAGAGACCGGCAGCCGGTACAAAGTGACCTGTTTTTCCTCTTTGAGCGTCGCGAGATGCGCCTACCGCTGTCGGCTTTTGAATACCACTTTCGCGCCACGATCCGCTCAAGATTTCTCGGAAATTCGTGACGGACATCGCTCGCGTATTGCCTCTAGACAAACAAAGTGTTTGATCTCGAGGTATGACGGACGTCATTCGTCGTAGAACAATAAGTTAAATTCTAAATCAGATGTGATGTGACTTTGTCCCTAAAAGATTAATTTGTATCCATTTTGTCGACCCGATCTTTTTCAAGGACGAACTTGTATCACTATGATAGACAGTGTTTTTTTCTTATATTTGTCCATAGGAAAAGATTCAAATTTGGCATTCATTGGCACATTGCACATTCGTCTGGTTGAAATGTACTTATGACAATAAATGCATCTAAACATGGACAAATTTGCTCTTTTAAAAAGTTCCTTCAGTTTCGGAGTACACTTTTTCCATATTTACTGGGGGTAATTATATTTTATCTACTGAAGTATTTTGGCAGGTGGTAGAACATGGTGAGATGGATTTTGCCCATGACGGGCCAATGGCAATGTCAGAGCGGTCCCAAACCTTCGTTAGGTCGTAGTGTTCTAGTTTTATCCTCGTTGCCTCACTGTTATTCAAACACTGTGACGTCACATTCAATATAATGTGAATTGTGTCACATTGCTTAGAATATCATGTCACATTCGTTTAAACGTGACATACCCTTGCCTCACTTTGACCCCACGGGCTCCGGGCAAGGTTGGCGTACATGTCACGTTATAACGAATGTTACATATTATTCCAACCAATGTGACACGAGTCAGAGCCGTTTAAATGTGACGTCACAGTGTTTGAATAACAGAGCTCTCCTATTACCCTTAAAAGCTAGCACAATAACCTGCTCAGGGCAGGGTATGGTGACTTAGCCGTCAGCCCATCCTGCATCCCGAAATAAAGCTGCTGAAAGGTGAAACTGTTTCGATCGAGTCGGATCTATTTGTTACAGCCTATATGGGCGCACATGGTCGAGCGTTTCCGTGTACTGTGAGCATGGCAGTAGGCGACGGACCGGGGCAAGATGATGGG